>NW_027205604.1:12730143-13055143 GCF_024711535.1 Dipodomys merriami | reverse complement strand
ATGTTAATCCTTATGATACATCTCAGAGTCAGATTAAACCTGACCTGAATTTATTTCCCTTGTATATGCTTGTAATAACTTTTCAGTACTTGGCAATTTTTTTAAAAAAATTTCAGCTATTGGATGGCAACGGTCTGTTTCTGCAGTTTGCTCTTAAGAAGATATGTGTTTACTTTCTTTTTGTAAAATTATTATACTGTAAAAACATCAAAAAACACCCTCAAATCTTAGTAAATGTTATTCAAAATGCTGTGACCGTTGATGAAAGAGAGGATTGTTTCTGCTCAACATTCTCTTGTATTTTACTTATATTTCTAAAATCAAGTTAATCTGTTTAGGTGAAATCTTGTTATTCTGTTGAAATCTTTATGAAATTAAAGTAATTTTCCTCCTGCCTTGCATAAATCTTTCTTTAAATTTAGCTCAGAGTTATTTTAAGAATACAATAGATAATTTCTGTTACTGGAACTTTGATTTCCGCTGACTTCTCTAGGGACTTATGAACAATTTTGCCTGGTTACACCTCCCCTCTTTCTACTCTGTCTCATTTCTTTTTTTTAATATTTATTTATTTTTTATTGTGAAAATACTGTACAGAGGGGTTACAATTACATGGGCAAGATAATGAGTGCATTTCTTATCAAGCATTGTAGCCTCCTCCTTTGTTTCCCCTTACCATCCCTTTCCATCTTCTCCCCCCCCCAATCCACCCAACCACCCCCACCAAAGTTGTAAAGTTCGTTTTCGACATAACCTCTGTCTCATTTCTTTGACTTATTTTTCATTATTTTATTAGTGCTGTGGTTTAAATTTCTATTCCCAGTTATAGCTTGCTAACTTAGCAGATCCATGAAATGTTGACTGTCTACTGAATCACATGTCTGAACCATAAGTTACAGCACACAATAAAATATGGCCAGAGAAATTCCCATAGTCATGTTTGGGTGGGTTGGAGACAATCAGAGACAAAGGTTTTGAATCAATAGGTACAATTCAGCAAAAAATAAGAGAGTCCAATGAGAACTCAGTTTTCTGCACCCATTGGGAGCTTCCTGCAAGATGGTAAAATGTAACTAGCTCATTTCCACTGTCCTCCTCACTATATCCTGTTCATTTTCAAAGTGAAGTACTACTGATGGTGAGAGTAATTTTTCTCTTTGATGTTTTCCAGACTCAGGTGCGGCCAATGCATCCTACTCAGACATGGAAGTATTGATGTCCAATGAAGATCATTATTAGCTAAATTCACAAAAAAATGTTCCCTTCCATATTTCTTCCAGATAGCTATGAGGCCATTGAGATGTCAATAAGGAAAAGAGTTTGGAACAAACATTTATCTAGAAACAAGAATACAGAGAACTATCACTCTGGTCTGCCTTACTAATGGAAGCCCTTGTTTTATCCCCTGATATAAGTGGCCTAAAACCATTTTGTCATCTATCATGAAAAGACATTAATTAACTTGTCCCTGAGTTCAAAGAACAATTTGTCTTTAATATCATAATTTGCTGGACATCCATCCAAACAGAAATTAGGTTTCCTCTTATTACTAGTCTTCCAAGAAAGCCTCGTCAGTCAATGCATGTACAACAATAAATTTGGAAAAAAAGTTGGTGGTAGAATGCTAGCATATGATTAAAAAATAATAGACTGTCGGTTAGGGAGCGACCATATTGCACAAGTATCTGAAACAAATTGTTCTTTTAAGGCTTGTGGAGCAACAAGGGCAGAAAACAAAGGGCAAACCTCTCAGTTTGCTTAGCAGCTCAGTTCTGTCATTGTAGCATTGATGTCATCATTAACCTCAGCCTCTCTAATTCTCAAAAATGTACAAGTATGGAGATTACCTGGTCCATCTGTGAGAATATTTCTTCTTGGAAGACTATTTGCTATTTCTTTTTATTGCCTGTGGATTATTCTTTTCAATGTCTGTAGGTGTTTTCCATATAAATTAACAAATTTCTGAAGTTCTTGCTGTTCAGGATTTTTTTTTTTGATGTGAGTTCTGAGCTTGATCTCAGGGCCTGGATGCTGTTCCACAGATTTTCACTCAAGGTTAGTATTCTACCACTCGAGCCACAATTGCTCTTCTGGCTTTTTGGTCATTAGAGAAAAAAGTCTCACAGACTTTCCTGCCCTAGCTGGCTTTGAACTGTGATCCTCAGATTCAGCCTCCTGAGTTGCTAGGATTGCAGGCGTGAGCCACCCAGCACCTGCATCTAGCTCCTATTTTTGTGATGCATTTATTGAAAATGCTTACTTACAAAGTAGATGGTGGCTCCTAGGCAGTTTTATAGCAGTATGGTTAGTCAAATATGGACAATAAATGGCTTGATTTGTGACTCCTATAAACATTTGTAATACAAATGTTATGTGTAGAAGAGATTCTGCTACTAAAAAATTTGTGGTTGATAAAGGGTAGAAGTCTATGTTTATTAACAATGTACGCTTTCTGTCTTTAAGTACACTAATGCAATGAGGGCCTGAGGCTGATGGCAGCAGCTATGGATACCCCATGGCTAACAAAATAAACAGTCCCCACTCACCAGACAATCTATTTTAAATTCTTTTTTTTAATACTTTTTTAATTGTAAAAATACTGTACAGGAGGGTTACAGATATATGAATAAGGTAATGAGTACGTTTCCTATTGAGCATTGCTGCCTTCTTCTTTATTTTTCCCCTACCATCCCTTCCCTTCCACCTCCCCAACTACTCCCTCCTTCCCCTGGCCAAAGTTGTAAAGTTCGCTTTCAACAGTGTCTTGTACATCTTATTGGTACAATGGGTCAACCTGTATCCTTATTTAAGCATTTTGTTTTTTTTCTCTTCCCCTCCCCAAATTAGAAAAAATATATATACAAGATACAGGGCACTGAATCAAATACAGTGAAAACAGGGGTTATACTGTTGGGGAGTGACATACCAAAAAAAATCACATAGCACATTATAAGTACTTTAAAAACAATAGCAAGAAAGAAAAAATAACCCTGTCTTGGGATTCATTCACTTAGCGTTATCTTATATGGTCATATGTACATAGCTTTTTGCCTTTTCTGCTTGTCCTAGACAAATATTAGTTATTGCAAATAAGGGAAACCATGAGACCTATGTTTCTTTGGGCCTGGCTTACTTCACTTAATATAATTTTTTCCAAGTCTTTCCAGTTCCTAACAAATGGAGCAATGTCATTCTTTCTGATGGAGGCATAGAATTCCATTATATATATATACCACATTTTCTTGATCCATTCATCTACTAAGGAGCATCTGAGTTGTTCCATATCTTAGCTATGGTAAATAATGCTGCAATAAACATAGTTGTGCTGGTAGCTTTAGTATACCCTTGTTTGTGATTGTTTGTGTAAATGCCCAAAAGTGGGATTGCTGGGTCATAGGGGAGCTCTATGTGGAGTCTTTTGAGTAACCTCCATACTGCTTTCCAAAGTGATTGACAAATTGTAGAGTCATAGGCATTCTCCTGATATGCAAATAGCCTATCAAATGATAACATATATACCAAGGAAATTCATGACAGGTCAATCCTGAGACTGGACAGATGGATGAAAAATTCCACAGAGTGCTTTTGCCTAGCACCTGGACTATTGGAATGACAGCTGATGATTGGCCTCACAAAGAATTTGTTTGATCATAGGTAACAGCATCAGTAATTGAAGAGATGGCCTTTTCTTTCTTTCTTTCTTTCTTTCTTTCTTTCTTTCTTTCTTTCTTTCTTTCTTTCTTTCTTTCTTTCTTTCTTTCTTTCTTTCTTTCTATCTTCCTCTCTCTTCCTCTCTTCCTCTCTCTCTCTTTCTCTTTCTCTCTTTCTCTCTCTTTCTTTCTCTTTCTCTCTTTCTCTCTTTTTCTTTCTCTTTCTTTCTCTCTCTCTCTTTCTCTCTCTCTCTCTTTCTCTCTCTTTCTCTTTCTTTCTTTCTTTCTTTCTTTCTTTCTTTCTTTCTTTCTTTCTTTCTTTCTTTCTCTCTTTCTCCCTTTCTTTCTTTCTTTCTTCCTTCCTTCCTTCCTTCCTTTCTTTCTTTCTTTCTTTCTTTCTTTCTTTCTTTCTTTCTTTCTTTCTTTCTTTCTTTCTCTCTTTCTCCCTTTCTCCCTTCCTTTCTTTCTTTCTTTCTTTCTTTCTTTCTTTCTTTCTTTCTTTCTTTCTTTCTTTCTTTCTTTCTTTCTCTAACTCTTTCTCTCTTCCTCTCTCTTCCTCTCTCTCTTTCTCTTTCTCTCTCTCTCTTTCTCTCTCCTTCTTTCTCTCTCTTTCTTTCTTTCTCTCTCTCTTTCTTTCTTTCTTTCTTTCTCTCTCTCTCTTTCTCTCTTTCTTTCTTTCTCTCTTTCTGTCTTTCTTTCTCTCTCTCTTTCTTTCTTTCTTTCTCTTTCTTTCTTTCTTTCTTTCTTTCTTTCTTTCTTTCTTTCTTTCTCTCTCTCTCTCTCTCTCTCTCTCTCTTTCTTTCTTTCTTTCTTTCTCTCTTTCTTTCTCTCTCTCTTTCTTTCTTTCTCTCTTTCTTTCTTTCTTTTTCTCAGGATTGCTCAGTTTCTGTTCAGCTCTATACAGGATCCTAGGGCTGCCGAAAATGAATACACAGCACATGGCTCTTTGTCAGGGGAACTAAGTGAAGGGGAGGAGGGAGGGAGAAAGTCATGCTGAGGGTATAAGAACTGACAGTGGGCTGGAGCCGTGTGTTCTTGGGTACATGCTCACAGCACAGTTTCCAAGTTACAAATGGAATAAGAGATAATGGTCCTGTAAGATACATTTTCATGGCATTTTATAACTATGTGCAACCACAGCTTCCTTTGGAAGCCTGAAATAAAAAATCCAGTGGTTTGCGGCTCACTGTGATATGTGTCATTGTTGCGAGATAATCAAATGCCACCATGCATCCGGCCGGAATGCTGTTAAGGAGAGAACAGTGCAGGCTGTAAGGATCTGTGTCTCAATTAGAATATTCAGAGCTTTCACATCTTTCAAGGGGGTTTGCCAAAGGCTCCCCGAGCTGTACCCGCTGCTGCCTCTGTGTTTATGCTTTATTGAATCTATTAGGAGACAAACACACCTCGCAGTCATCAGACTTCTTGCTGACAACACCTGTCAGCCTGTCACTCCACTTCCTAGAGAGCTACTGTAGGGCGTCATTTGACAGAATTAGACAGAAAATGGGAAGCAACCCTTCTGATGTAACGCTTCTTCATGAAAGGGGCTGATAGAATGAATTTTATTTGAAAGAAAAAGCAAGGGACTATTTGGGAAGTGAAGATTACAATGGTTTTGCTATAAATACAGTTAGCAATGTGAGACTATCACGAGACTCCTCCATCAATCTCCATTATCCCCACTGCCCCTTCTCAAACTAGTCTCCGCAAGCTTCATTGTTCTACTGGCACAAATGAATAAAAACAAATAAATGTATTTCAAAATCTGATATTCTTGAAAATTAAGTATTTATGACTTTCTTCATCCATAAATAAGTCAGAAACTCAGGGGAGAAAAAAGTCAGACTATTTGGATCAATAACTGAATATATTTCATGTTTTTGAAACTCATGTATATTAAAAGGCAAACATTCTCATATAACTTTGGTGAGATTGGGATATTTGATGTGGGAACAAAGTTTTATAAAACTACTTTCAACAACCCATTGGGTGTTAATTTTATAAAGCAGTGTAAACTTACTAAGTAATAGATATTCCAAGAAGGATAAGTTTAGAATGGAAAAAATTACTTATAAATATGTTAGAAATAATTGCAAGAAAGAAAAAAAAAATTTGAATACTTATCTTGGGGTTCATTTCACCGAACATTAACTTATCTGACCTTTTCTGCTTGTTTCAAACATATACTAGTTATTGTAAATAAGGGAAACCATGGGACCTATGTTTCTTTGGGCCTGGCTTACTTCACTGAATATAACTCCTGCTTTCATTGTATTTGATGTTGGTATAATTTGTGGAGGGGAAGGGAAAAAAAAACCAATTGTTTAAATAGGCATATAGGTGGACCCCCATTACAACAATGAGATGTACAAGATGTTATGTCGAAAACAAACTTTACAACTTTGGCTGGGGGGTGGGGGGTGGGGGGATGGGAGGATGGGGGAGGGCAGGGGGAGATGGGAAGGGATGGTAAGGGGAAACAAAGGAGGCAACAATGCTTGATAAGAAATGTACTCATTACCTTGCCCATGTAATTGTAACCCCTCTGTATGATATTTTCACAACACACACACACACACACACACACACACACACACACACACACACACAAATTCCTCTTCTTGATCCTTTCTAAATTGACTTATTTTTATTTAGCAAATAGTATTATCAGTCTTCATTTAATGTATACTCATTGCTTGCAAATATGATAGTAATTTATTTTTAAACAGCATAATCTTCTTTATTTTTATAGTTACTTTCCTAAAAATCAAATCACCAAAGCACCATCAGCACTTTAATTGCCACCACACATTAACTCATAGCTATTTTAAACCATTTGCTTGATTCTTGTTTTCATTTTTGTTTGGTTTTCTGTTACTTTGGGTTTGGTTTTCTCTTGCTTTTTGTGAAGTAATTTTAGATAAATAGGATATATGACATTGAGAATTCTTTCTTTTCTAGATAGATTAAAAAGTACTAGTTCCACCCACTTCCTTGCAAATGTCATTGTTTTATTCTTTCTAAAGATTGTGCAAATTTCCATTGTGAATGGGCATGACATATTTTTGAATCCACTCATCCATTGGGGGACATCTGGGCTATTTCCATATCTTGGCTATTGTGAATAGTGTGGCAGTGAACATGGATGTGCAGGTGTCCCTATCATTTCCTGGCTTATGATGTTCAGGGTAGATGCCCAGGAGTGGTATGGTTGGGTTTAGGGAAGATCTATGTTTAGATTTTTGAGGAAGCCCCAGAATGCTGTCTAGAGAGGATACGTGGAAAATAGATCTAAAATGCACTGGAATATGATAAAGTATACAGGATTCTAGGTATTCACACACAGTGAGACCAAAAGAGGTTACTTTTCGGTGAAAAACACCAAGGCATGATTCCTAAGTGCCTCTTCATATTTATATGAAATAATATACATACTGAAACAATCTCCAAGATACGGAAATAAGACTTCTTTTTCATCCCTCTCTTTCTTTCTTTTCTTATAGTTTTAAGTTTTTGATGATTCTGTCTTCTTTATCTTAGTTTGCTTTTTTAGTTTTTTTTATTGTCAAGGGGATGTACATAAGTATGGTAAGAAGTACATTTCTTGTAAAACTTGTTAACCCTTCCCTCATTTTTGTTCTACTTTCCCTCCCCCAACCCCAATCCCCAAGTTGTACAGATCATTTCCAACATATTGTCTTGTGCATGTTACTGTTGCATTGGATCCCGCTTTGTCCTTTGTCTCACCATTCTGTTGTTCCCCTTATCTTCCCTATAAACATATATACAATGCCAGGGTTCCAAAATCAAATACGATGGCAACAGCGGATATACAATAGGGGGAAGAACATACAAAAGAAACAAAAAAAGATCACACAGGACATTAAAAACAGCAACAACAACAAAGAGAAACCTCTTGTCCACATCTTGGAGTTCATTTCTCTTAACATCATCATATATGACCATATATACATAGCTATTGAGCTACTCTGCTCATCTGCTAACATTATCCAAGACACATATTAATTATTACAAATAAGGGAAACCATGGGACCTATGTTTCTTTGGGTCTGGCTTACTTCATTTAATATGATTTTTTCCAAGTCATTCATTTCCTTACAAATGGGGCAGTGTCATGCTTTCTGATGAAAGCACAGAATTTCATGTGTGTGTGTGTGTGTGTGTGTGTGTGTAATCACTACCTTACCTATGTAACTGTAACCCCTCTGTATATTACTTTGACAATAGGTTTTTTTAAAAGAAGAAAAAAATAAAAGCAAAAAGAAAATAAAGTAAAAGCAAATAGGGGATGGATATGTAGCCTAATGGCAGAAGGCTAATGCAGCAAATTTGAGGACCTGAGTTCAAACCTTAAACAGAAACCATAAAATGACCTTAAGGAGAAATTTCCTTGTTTTCCCTTTCTATGAGCTATGATTTTACTCTTTTTTATAAATATACAGATGTTGAAATGAATGAAGCACATCTGTTATCCTACAAAATGCATTACCAATGTCTTTTTTTTTCTTGCTAGACAGCTGTGAGCTAGTTGGCCAAGAGGTTATTTGATCTCCAATTTTTTTCCACTTTTGATCATCATCGATCAGTTATGTAAGGGGATCTTATTTGGACATATCCATACATGCATGCAGCATGTGTTAATGAGATCCACCTCCTCCATCACTCTCCATGATCCCTGCTGCCCCTACTCAAGCCAGTCTCAGCAAACTTCATTGCTCTACTGGCACAAATGGACACAAACAAATACATGTATTTCAAGATTCGATATTCTTGAAAATCAAGCATTTATGCCCTTCTTCACCCATAAATAATTCTGTTAATCTTATGTTTATGTGATAATTATTTCCTGCGAGACTTTTAGTCGTGCATACATATGTGTGTGTGTATACGTATAGTTGTGTGTATAAACGTATGTATATGTGTATATATGTATATGTGTTTATCTCTACAATTGTATTTCTTTTCAAAGTTATTTTTAGTTTTTGTCATTGAGGGGGTTTCTGCAACATCATCATCATTAAGTGTTTATAATACGATGCATAATATTACTTGGTGGTGTATCTTCTACCTTAAACTTAGTCAAGGTATGTTGACCAAATTAAGAAAATAGAGGAAAGAAGTAGGTTGGGAGGGATGGTTAGAATGTTGAAAGGGATGACTGTGATCAGGCTCTGTTGTTTATTGGAAAATCCTTTGTACCATGATATAAATATGATTAAACAGCTAAATGATTATAGATGAAGATCTTTTTGGAGGAAAATGTTTCTAAATCTAAAATCTTCTCCTCACCTGTCCTCCAATGAAGATTGTCATTCCTCAAAATCAAATCTATTCTATATGATCTTATTTTAAATATTTCTCCCTAAAGAATAATGTTTAGTGAAGAAGAAACATGAACAATGAGCAACTTTTTTACCTCAAAAAGGTCTTTATTAGTGGGTTAAAAATCACCGGTATGAGAAAAATAAGATTCAAAACTTGCCTTTAGAACATACTCTTCCCACTTGGAATACATGGTATTTTTCTTAACTTGTTGGAAGACATAAAATATTGGAATGCAGAAATACCCATTTATCAAGTGCTTTTGATTTTTTCCTTAGGAGATTTTTTTTATTGTGAGAATACCATACAGAGGAGTTACAATTACATGGGCAAGGTAACCAGTACATTTCTTATCAAGCATTGTTACCTCTTTGTTTCACCTACCCATCCCTTCCCATACTCCCCCCTACCTTCTCCCACCCTATCCTCCCTGCCCCCACCAAAGTTGTAAAGTTCATTTTTTGACATAACGACTTGTACATCTCATTGTTGCAATAGGTCCACCTGTATCCCTACTTAAATGATTTGATTTTGCCCTTCCCCTCCACAAATTATACCAACATCAAATACAGTGAAAGCAGGGGTTATACTGTAGGGGAGGGACATACAAAGCAACATAGAAATCATCTTATAAATATGTTAGAAGCAATTGCATGAAAGAAAAAAAAACATTTGAATACTTATCTTGGGGTTCATTCTGCTAACATCACCTTATCTGACCTTTTCTGCTTGACTCAGACATATACTAGTTATTGCACATAAGGGAAACCTTGGGACCTATGTTTCTTTGGGCCTGGCTTACTTCACTTAATATAATTTTTTCTAAGTCTTTCCATTTCCTAACAAATGGGGCAATGTCATTCTTTCTGATGGAGGCATAGAATTCCATTGTGTATATATACCACATTTTCTTGATCCATTCATCTACTGAGGGGTATCTGGGTTGAAAACATTACAGGATGGAATAGGAGAAGCCCTAGGTCTCCTTGGCACAGTCTGAAATTTTCTTAATAGAGACCCAGAAACACAACAAATCAAAGAAAGGTTGGACAAATGGGATTGCATGAAATTACAGAGCTTCTGCATCACAAAGGACATAGCTAGCAAGATCAATAGCAAGCCCACAGATTGGAAGAAGATCTCCACTAGCTATACAATGGACAAGGGTCTCCTATCTAAAATATATTTGGAACTCAAAAAATTAAATTCCCCAAAAACAAATCTTCAAAGAAACAACTGCCCCAATAAATAAGTGGGCTAAAGACCTAAAGAGAAACTTCTCTGAAGAGGAAAGAAGGATGGCCAATAGACACATGAAGAAATGCTCAACCTCTCTAGCCATAAAAGAAATGCAAATCAGGGCTGGGAAGGTAGCTCAGTGGTAGAGCGCTTGCCTTGCATGCCTGAGGCCCTGGGTTTGATTCCTCAGCACCACATAAGCAAAAAGAAAAAAGCCGGAAGTGGTGCTATGGCTCACGTGGTAGAGCGCTAGCCTTGAGCTGAAGAGCTGAGGGACAGCGCTCAGGCCCAGAGCCAGAGTTCAGGCCACATGACCGGACCACCCACACACACAAAAAATAAAAGAAATGCAAATCAAAACAACATTGAGATACCACCTCACTCCAGTTAGAATGGCTATAATCAAGAACTCTAATAACAACAGATGCTGGAGGGGATGTGGACAGAAGGGAACCCTACTGCATTGTTGGTGGGAGTGTAAACTTGTTCAACCACTTTGGAAAGCAGTGTGGAGCTTCCTCAAAACAGTCCACATAGAGCTCCTCTATGACCCAGCAATCCCACTTTTGGGCATTTACCCAAATGATCACAAACAAGACCATACTAAAGCTACCAGTTCAACTATGTTTATTGCAGCATTATTTACCATAGCTAAGATAAGGAGATTTTTTTTAAAGAAATGTTCACTATGGTGGCTATTGTTCTACCTATTTATCTTAGCAAAGGGCTGTGGTACTTGTGCTTGACAGTTGAGGTGATCCTAAGATAGCAATGAATCCAAATTATTTTAATTGCCTCTCAAATAATTTAGAGTAAGAAATGCCCTGTCCCTCTAATATGTAGACTCACATTTGAAGGCTATGATTGAAAATAAGGTGATCAGAACTATTGTTTTCAGTTCTCACTCACTGAGAAATTGTATCTTCTTTAGAATTTGGAAAAAATAATTTAATTTCCTGTGATTCTAATCACCCTACATACATTTTATTTTATTGTCATTTTGCTTTTGAACTAGTGCTGGATTTGAACTCAATGCCTTTTGTTCTTGCTTAGATCTTTTCAACTTAAGGCTAGCATTCTACCATTTGAGCTATACTTCTATTTTCACATTTTGCTGATTAATTGGAGATAAGAATTTCTCAGATTTGCCCACCTGTGCTGTCTTCTATCCATTATCCCTAGACCTCAGATCCCTAAGTGGCTAGGCTTACAGGCATGAGCCACCAGCACCTGACTTCTACATGTATGTTAGTCTACCATTTCTTAGGTTAGAGTCTTCATAATCTAATCTTCTCTGAGAACGTGCTCATAGATACCTAGAAGCTGCTTTACTCTTCTAGGCATTTCTCAATCAACTTGATCATTAAGATTAACCAAAACTAATCATACAACATAGCTTTGCAAAGCAAATTGGAGGTAAACTATCACCTTGAGAATGGAACAAAGGAGTCAGGACAATTCATTTATTTGCCTTCATTCTGAGAATGTTAAAAGGCCTGAATGTAAGGTCAGCTAGGAATTACCATAGCCTTTCATATATAAAGAATCATTATAATGCAGAACTAAAGCAGCATACAAAGAAAACATAAGTTAAAATACATAGTTTTATGACATATAATAATGGAAAGTTTTGCATCAACCTAAATTTTTGTTGCTCCTCTACCCTTTGCTGTTTCAAACCTTTGGATATTCGTGCATGAAATGTTCTCTGCCCTCATTTATCTTGCATGTGTCTTCAACCCCTGTGAGCATTCTTACTCAGGTTATAGGACTTGGAGAGGACCCTTCCCACATCCCCTTCTTCCTGACCCAGGCCTGACCACCCACTAACTCCATCTGCTCCTGTGGTCTCCTCCCCTGCTATGGAAATGATATGAAGAAAGAAAGTCTGCACATTAGTGTTTTGTCATCCTTCTCCAGGCAGGTGCTAAGCCTGCTGTAGAGGTCCACACAGGAAGAATTCACATTCATGTGGTCAACACAACATTCCTGGTTTGCACCTGTAGGTACAGCAGCCCTGCAGGTCACAAAAAAACCTGTGGGGGACAGTTCTGGGCACGTGTCACCAGTCACACTTCTCTGTGATACCGAAGTCCTTTAGTTGTATGTGTTTTAGATTAAATTTCACTCTAGAGTTCTAGGTTTTACTTTTCTCTTGCTTGAACGAAAGAGGGGCTGGCAGATGCCGTGACACTGGAAGAAAAGCAAACCTGCCACTTAGCTTGATTGAATCATTTCCAGAGGCAAGACAGGCAACAAGAGACAAGCATTTCCTTTTTTCCAGCATTGCAATAGCATGGAGCTGTGTTTTCATCTTTTGTGCTACAAGTTTCAGGAGGGTGGAGACTTTACTTCTTGTAGTGGCTGTGGTCAAGGTGAAGAGGAATTCAAAACCCAATCAATAATGGCATATGAGTATGGGCATGTTGGGAGTACCTTTCATTGTTTCATCCTTTACATGATGACCCTAGGCATAGCCAGACATTTAGTACATTGTACTGCTGATTCGTCTCAATATAAATGAATTAAATTGAGTCCTCTCTTCTCCTCCCCCTACCTCATGCACATTGCACCAGAAACATACTACATTGTGTGTGTGTGTGTGTGTGTGTGTGTGTGTGTGTGTGTGTGTGTGTGTGTGTGTGTGTGTGTGTATGGGGAAAGAGAGAGAGAACAAGAGAACAGAAAAGGAGAGGAGAAAGCTCTTTTTTTATTGTGAAAATTCCATACAGAGGAGTTACAACTACATGGGCAAGATAATGAGTACATTTCTTATCAAGCAATTTCTTATCAAGCATTGTTGCCTCCTCTTTTGTTTCCCCTTCCTATCCTTCCCATCTCTCCTCCCCACCCCCCCTATACCCCCCGCTCTGGCCAAAGTTGTAAAGTTCGTTTTTCAACATAACATCTTGTACATCTCATTGTTGCAATGGGTCCACCTGTATCCCTATTTAAACAATTGGTTTTTTCCCTTCCCCTCCACAAATTATACCAACATCAAATACAGTGAAAACAGATTATATTAAGTGAAGTAAGCCGGCCTATAGAAACATAGGCCCCATGGTTTCCCTTATTTGCAATAACTAGTATATGTTTGAGACAAGCAGAAACGGTCAGATAAGTTGATGTTCGGTGAAATGAACCCCAAGATAAGTATTCAAATGTTTTTCTTTCATGCAATTGTTTCTAACATTTTTATAAGATGATTTCTTTGTTGCTTTGTATGTCCCTCACCCACGGAGAAAGCTCTTTTACCAATAGAAACATCTGGTTATTGAAAACACTTAATGTGGCAGCTCACACTTAAAATCCTAGCTACTCAAGAATCAGACATTTGGAGTAGACCATGTACATGTCAGCCCCTATAAAAGTTTTACAGACCTCATTTCAAAACCAAGCCAGATGTGGTGATGAGCATTTGTCATTCCAACTGTGTGGGAGGTAAAATATAATGATCCCCTCATGATCCCGGCCCCAGCTGGGCACAAGCCATGCTGTGTGATAAACAACGATGTCTCTATTTTAGGGACTGCTTTCTTTCATTATAGTTGAGGATCTGTAAGAGACAGACTTTCATATTGCTGATGATAGGCTATAATGTGTTATGGTATAATTTCCAGGTATGTGTGTTTGTTATGCACTAAGTTTATGGTTTAGTTTCTAGGTGTTTTTCACCTATTCTTTGTTAATATAAGAAAGGATAGCAGTAAGCCGATGGCAGTCCTGATGTTCGCCATTTGCAGGGTGGGGCTGACAGTATGACAAGTGTTAGAGAACCCCTGGATAATCTCACCGGTTTGCTATAGAAAGCTTGTCAGGCTAGGTGCAGAAAAGTGCTTTGTTTTCTGCACAGATTTTTCTCAAATCGCTGACTGTGCAATGCAGCTTACTGTGTAGCTGGCCTTGGCCTTCCCTCCTGGGTACAATGCTTGGAGCACTGTTGCCATTTACATTCTTGAAATAGAATGGATGGTATCCAAGTGGCAAGATTGGTAAAGGCAGTATGAGTTTATTAGAGAGAGAGGTTTGCCCTTGGTACTAAAAGAATGATTGCTTAAGTCTTAAACAATCTTTACTGTTGTGGGAGAACATGAGGTCAGTGCATCCTTTTAATACCTACAGTGCTGTAGTAAGGAGACAGGAGCCACAACACGCATGCACAATGCATGATTCCAGCTGACCAGGTAGCGTTTGACACGATGTTCCCAGAAGAAGAGAGCAAAGCCCCATATATCTGAATAGTTGTCTATATTGAAGCAATTTAATATTGTGAACTTGTATGAATCGGATGCATCTCTATTATGTGAAAGCCATCATCTTGCCAATTTTTTTAAATCTGTATTGAGATGCTTTCCTTTGGCACAAGATGGCACTTTAACTTCAGAAATCCCATGTAATCTCAATAAACTTCCACACTGCAAATGGAAAACATTCAATGTCTCATTTTCTGAAAGCAGGAATTGGGCCAGGAACAGGCAAAGGAAAGCAAGGAACTATTTGGTGAGAAAGTGCGTGTTGCCATTAGGTGTAAAGGCAACTGGGTGGGCTGCAGTATGAGGCACAATCAGTTGGCAACTCACCTTTTAGGTAAGTTAGAGTGTCGCCATGTGAGAACAAAGAACACAGCTAAGAACACACAATTCTTTTCACCGTGTGAAATATCTGTGAGTCACACAATCTGATTGTTATACTCTGTGTGCTATTGATTGATCGGTTAGTTGCTGATGTGTTTTTACAGTGTGTGTGTGTGTGTGTGTGTGTGTGTGTGTGTGTGTGTGTATTTGCTTTGTATGAGGATTGGCAATCCGACCCCTTGCTGGTTCACATGCACACGTTGTGCCATTTCTGTAAGGGGACTTATTACTGTTACTGCACATGTCCACCCCTGGTGCTGTGCAGGTACCACACGGGACTGAGTGCTGAGCATGCAGAATTCAAGAGGCTGGAGCCTGTCCAGGCCCCTCATCCCTCCCTTCTTGCTTTCCTCCTTAGCTGACAGCCTGGCCAGCTCACGGAGTGCCTTGTTCCTCATTCATCTGAATAATTTCAGACACGATAATTGAAATATTTTGGACAAGTTTGTATTATCCCTGTGTCTAGAAGTAGTCATTACCTGCATGCTAATTCTTTGTAAAGGAGGACAAAAGGAGGAGGAAGAAGAAGAGGAGGACAAGGAAGAGGAGGGGGAGGAGTGAGAAGAAAATATAAAAAACCTAAGATGAGTGGAACTTTTTAAATAAAATGTGTGTAGATTTTACTTCATTGCTGTAAACCACAAACTAACATTGTGCTTTATGTTGATAGTATGTAAAGATAGGCTATTTGTACTTTCTGGTTTTTCTTTTCTTCTTCTTTTTCTTTTTTTCTTTTCTTTTTTTTTTTTTTTTGGTGGCACTAGGGTTTGAACTCAGGATCTTGTGCTTGCTAGGCAGGGGCTTGACTGCTGAGCTGTGCCTCCAGTCCTGTTTTGTGCTTTTTACTTTTGAGAGAGGGTCTGGCTTCCCACTAGGATTTGTGCTTGAGCCATGAACTGCCTACTTTAGGCTTCCCTTCATTGTTGGGATCCTGCAGTGCCTGAAATAAAAAAGGGTCTCTGGCTGAATCTGGGAAATGCAACTTTGGAACTGCAGCTGCACAATGTGGAAATGTAGATTTGGGTCCAGAGATTTGAGGTGGATCTGAAATGTAGATGGGTCAAGAAAGGTTTTATTCTGTGCTGTCAAAAGCAGAGCTCAGAAATGAGTACTCAGAAGTTCCAAGGACAAGCTCTTATAAGAACTACAGATCTGCTCTGAAGCTGTTAATATACTCAAAATCATATTTTAATATTTAAATTTTGAGCATTATTAAGATCACTGGAGAAATCTCAGCACAAACAAAGCTTATTTCTATGTATTAGAAATACAAATTTTAATATGTGAAGGCTCAGTTTCATTTTGGTGGGGATTTGCTCATTGGGTATCTCTAAAGCTAAAGGGATTTTTGGCCTAGTGGTAAAAATCAATTGGCTCAGACATCAGAAAAAATAATGAAAATAATAATTTAAAAACAGGCTGCTTGCCAAAATGTGGGCCCTGATATTTTCAAAGGTAGCTTTATTTTAAGGAAACCAGTAATTTGGTATATTGTTAATAGTATAAATTAATTATGGATTTTAGAGTGAAAATCAAACCCATAGCCTAAAATCCCACAGATTTGATTCAAACACTTTGCAGCATTACATTCCATCTTTGGTTGATCAGATCCAAATTTCAAGTTATTTCAATTTGCTCTCACAACTTGTTTTCAAGTCTTTGTGAGTTCTGATGCTCCTCTTTTCTTTTCCTCCTTCCTCCCCTACCCCTCCCTTTCCCTTCTCCCTCTCTCCCTCCTTCCCTTCCTTCCTTCTTTCCTTATTCCCTCCCTCCCTTTCTCCCTATCTCCTTCCTTTCCTTCCTTTCTTTTCCTTCTTCCTTCCTTCCTTCTTTCCTTCCTTCCTTCCTTCCTTCCTTCCTTCCTTCCTTCCTTCCTTCCTTCCTTCCTTCCTTTCTTTTTTCTTTCTTTCTATCTTTTTTGCTTTCATTTCTTTCTTTTTTAATCTTTCTTTTACCTTTCTTGCTTTCCTCTCTTCTTTTTTTTCTATTATTTTTCATTTGAGACAGGCTGTCATTGCATACACTATGTATCCTGAGCTGACCTCAAAACTTAGGATTCTCCTGCCTCAGCCTCCTGAATGTTGACATCACAGATGTATGCCACTATGCCTTGCTTAATCATATGCATTCTCTTGTGAATATATACGTTTTTATGGTAGACAAAAATGCTCTAGAATCAGAGTGGGTGGCTGGACAAATTTGTGAAGATGCTGTTACACACATCAAATAGGTGCATGTTGAAAGCTTTAAAAATTTACTTGTTCTTCATATTTTGTTGAAAGTTTCCTTGTATATTCAGATGTTCATTTTATTAGTGCTTTTCTCAGAACAATACCAGTAGGTTGTAGCTTCCCTTTGCTCTAGGCAAAATAAATGTTTCCAGTCCAAAAGGTTTCATGGGAAAAAGAATGTCATGCAACCTTTTGAACAGGATTGCCTTGTTCTTAAATTATATTTTATAATTTACTGAGCAAGTATATGTGTGCTAGTTAACATATCCACAGCCACTCTCTATTTGTTAGACAATTGTGAGTTGTCTCAAAGCTTTATTTATTGATGTAAATGTTTGTTCAAGGATTTAGCAAGACTTGTCATGTGCAGAGGTCTTCAAAGTGTAATGTCAGGACCAGTCTCAAATTCTGCACAAATTTGTGTGAATTGCCTTGCAAAAGATTGATCGTCTCCAGAAACATACAATGAATATATTATTCATAGGGCTGAAAATGGACCACTGTTCTCTGTCATTTATTAATAACTGCTATTTTAAAGAAGCGGTCTCAAGTGGCTTACAATAAAAACCACTATATATTACCTTGTGTACTTTATGGGTTGAAATTTGAGAGGTGTCTCAGAGGGCAATGCTTCTCCGTAAGGCACTGGTAAGGAAATTGGTGCTATTGCTCCAATGGCTGGGTACAGCCAGGGGGTCTCTATTTCTTTCACTCCATTCCTGACGTCTCATCTCCATGGAAACAGGGGAAAGATGACTATCTAGACCTATTCATGAGTATAGTCAGACAGTTTTTATAATGGCTCGGTTCTCCCAAAGGAAAAACCCTTCACCTTCTCAAAGCTTGGGTCAAAAACTTCATATGTTTGTTTTGGTGTTACTCTACTATTCAAAATCATCACTAGCCAATCTAGACTCAAGCATAAGAGTCAGCCATGTTCTCTCAGTGAAAAGAGTATCAAATTGAGAGTGCTTTAATTAAATCAACCAGAATTAGCTACAGCTGGCTGTGCAGCTTTATCAATGCCTGCTTTGGGATATATTCTAGTTGCTTGGATCTTAAGCAGCGGTGTGAAACTCAACAATCTAGGATTTTTCTGGAATAACCTTCTGAGTATCTGTGTAAAATGAGATAATCTGGCTAGGAAATCTTCCTGGGCAACTGCTAAAATAACTCTTTTACCTTGTCTACTGGAGCCCTTCATTTCTGGACACAGAAGGTTGTTTTTTTTAATGTTTTTTTTTAATTGTAAAAATAGTACAGAGGGGTTACAGTTATATGAGTAAGGTAATGAGTACATTTCCTATTGAACATTGTTACCTCCTCCTTTGTTTTTCCTCTACCATCCCTTCCCTTCCCACCTCCCCAACTCTCCCCTCCCTCCCTGCAAGTTGTAAAGTTCATTTTCAACATAGTGCCTTGTACCTCTCATTGCTACAATGGGTCAACCTGCATCCTTGTTTCAGCATTTTGTTATTTCTCTTACCCTCCCCAAATTAGAAAAATGTATATACAAGATTCAGGGCACCGGAATCAAATACAGTGAAAACAGGGGTTATACCATGGGGGAGGAACATACAAGAGAAACAAAAAAAACTTTAGATACATTAAAAATCATAGCAAGAAAGAAAAAACAAGTTGTGTCCTTATTTTGAGGTTCAATTCACTTAGCATCATCTTATCTGGTCATAAGTACATAGCTTTTGACCTTTACTGCTTGTCCTAGACTAATACTAGTTATAAGGGAAACCATGGGACCTATGTTTCTTTGGGCCTGGCTTACTTCATTGAAGATAATTTTTCCCAAGTCCATTTCCTAACAAATGGGGCAATGTTATTCTTTCTGATGGAGGTATGTATACACACACACACACACACACACACACACACACACACACACACACACACGTTTTCTTGATCCATTCAGGCTTGAACTCAGGACTTGGGTGCTGTCCCTGAGCTCTTTTGGTCAAGGCTATTGCTCTACTGCTTTGACCCACAGAGCCAGTTTTGGTTTTCCAGAGGTTAATTGCAGAAAAGTGTCTCATCGAGCTTTCTGCCCTGGCTAGCTTCAAACTTTGATCCACAGATCTCAGCCTCTGGAGTAGCTAAGATTACAGGCATGTGCCACCAGTGCCCAATCACAAGTACTTTTGACCAAGCATTCAGTGATAATTTACTATGAACAATTTAATGACTTGAACAACTTAGTGAGTTTTCTTTTCCTTTTTCATCTCTCAATTCAAAATGTAGAAGTTAGCAAAGACCAGGTACAATCTGCTTTGTGAAGTGAAAGATGAGTTTAACAAAGACCTCTTTGAGCCCCCGAGTCAATGAGGTAAAATGGCTGCTAAAGTATAAAGAAGCCAAGCATTGGTGGCTCATACTTGTAATCTGAGATACTCAGGAAGCGAAGATAGGGAGGATTGAAGTCTCAATGACAGCCCAGGAAGAACTTCTAGAAAGCTCCATCTCTGATTAATGGCCATAAAACCAGAGTAGATGTATGACTCAAATGGTGGAGCAGCGGGCGTGAGGAAGAAAGCTAGGCAAATGTGAGGCCTCAGGCAAAACCTGGTAGCATTAAGGAAAAAAGTCATAAAGGAAAATAGAAAAATCATAAAATTTAAAAAAATCATAAAGACAATGATGTGGAGAGATTAAAATACATGAAAATTCCAAGTGAGGAAAATTAAGTTCTGAAGCATCTCCACACTTTTAACTAGGACATTCTCAGGCTATGGTCTCAGATGAGTCTGTGAGATGCTTTGGTTTAGCTTAAACTTTAAATGTACCAACTTCCATATTTGATCAACTGTGATAGGACCCTGAATTCTGCCTTCCTTGGGGATTCTTGAAAGCTTTAACATTCAATGAATATTTTTAAAATACCGAGGAAACTGGTCTTTCATTATAAACTATCTTATGTTTCATTGAAATATTTCCCAGTATTGATTTGTTACATAATTTATTGTTTACTGAGCACTTTGTATGCACAAGGCCTTTGGATAATTAAGTTGAAGTTCAACATGGAGAGAAACTGGAAGTCACTTTATCTTTTCTTTCATTCTTCTTCTTTCTCTTGTATTTTTAGAATCTATTAGACTTTTAAAAAGCCTTTTGACCTCCCTCAAAAGTAGATTGAGACTTCTGTGACTGGTACCTGAGACGCAGAAATATTCACTTGCCTAAGGTGACAGAAATGCTGTCATGTAGTGTCTGTTAGCGTTTAAAAATAAACATTGTCATGTCCGGACAAGTGGAAAAAATAGTTACCCCTGCTGAACTTCCAGCCTGTTCTCTGCTTGCTGTCCAGAAATGGCGCCTGAGGTTCTGCACTGAATGCTTCTCAGATTCCTCTAAATGCCTCCTGGCTGTGAGCGCGGGAGGTGGTGGGTGTCTGCCGGTCTGAGTTTCCTTGCCCTAGCATTGACTTTTTCAACTTGCTTCTTCCAGAGGTTAGGAGAGAAAGTGAACAAAGAAATCAAGCACCTTTTCTAGCAGGCAGTAGGGTGTGGACTTTCAGTGCGTTCTTTCCCTGGTTCTTAAAGAATGGAGGACGCACTAGTAGTGTGCAAGGACTGGCCTGCCCAGCACAGCGTCCTCTGCTCACACACTGGTGCAGCTGTGCTTAGTGTCATTTTGATTTCCTCTGTGTTCTGAATTCGGGGATGCCATTGAGTGATTGCTGTGCCTCAACTTTGAGTAACTGGGCTTTTGAAGGAATGACCTTCTCCAAAGAATCTGACTGTCATTTGAAACAAAAAATTCCTGAGCTCAAAATCTGGATCACCTGAAATGACCATTCAAAAACTTCTTGACCACAATGATGGAATACTTCTATATTAAAATTAAAATAGGGGCTTGGAAGGTGGCTTAGGGGAAAAACTTCTATATTAAAATTAAAATAGGGGCTTGGAAAGTGGCTTAGGGGGACAGTGTTTTCCTGGTATGTATGAAGCCCTGAATTTGATTCCTCAGTATCACGTAAACAGAAAAAGCCAGAAGTGGTGCTATGGCTCATGCCCAGGCCCTGAGTTCAAGCCGCAGGACTGGCAAAAAAAAAAGATAAGGATAAAACAGAGTAATATGGGATCATGATGCTCAGAATTTCTTCATTGTTTAAGACCTGACAGTAATGTAACATGTTGATGAATGGTGGATGTTGTCAAAGGCAGGGTAGAGGTTGTTAAGTCATTGGAGAGGCTTTAAAAGGAGAAATTCATTTAGATATTCCTAGCTCAAAATGATTTGTGCCTAATTGTGAACTTGAGAGTGCAAGCCTGAAAAAAGTTGCCTCTTCTACACACACTACTTCATCAACAAAATTCTGGAGAAGCAGAGAGAGATGCGGAAGAAAGGCAGGGGGATTGTCCCTGAGTATATCCTGCCTGGTCTCCTGGGCTGCCCATCACTACAGCAGCCAGGTTCTAGGGAGAAATTCTCCATTTCTGGTGTGTATCCACATAAAAGAAATACTTCATTAAGGAAATCAGTCATGCGTGTGACCTTGCGGTTTCCAGAAAGTAGCAAAGATCTTTATCAAATGCACTTAATATTGTTTGCTGAGAAAGCCTATTTGGTGTGAAGCGAGAAGAATTGTAAATGAAGTACAGCAGAGACAGAACCTGCAGATGCAATAGCATCTTCTGAAAGCCTGGAAATATAGAGAGCTGAGATTGTAGATACACAAAAGACACAGGATGAGGAAGTGCAGTATTCACTCACTTTGAAAACAAAAAAACAGAAAAAAAGAAAGATTCCTTGTGTATTTACTGTGCTAAGTACTTTACCGTGCACTAGAAATAAAGCAGTTAAGAAAACAGACACAGCTCCTCTCTCATTTCATCATATATTCTCCTGGGACACATGAGTTTGGAAAATATAGAGAGATAGATCGTAACTTTATTATAAGACAAGAAATGAAAACCTAGCAAACTATTGAAGACTGTAGGGAAGAAGTTGTTTCATTTTCTTTTTCATCTAACCATGGAGTCAGGCAAAGGGAGGTATTTCAGACAATCCAGCTAATGTTATGACATCTTATAGCTCAATTGACTTGGGGGTGACAGTGTGTAGATGCATAACTCTGGTGCTTATTTAAGTTTCACTTGCAGAGTTCTTATGCTGCTAAGCCCAGCTTCCTGGAGTTGGAGAATTAAGTGATCACTGAATATATCCAGGACAGACTTGAGATAAAGGAGAAAAAGCCACAAAGATGAATAAACAAGGGAAAAATCTAAATTTCTCTTTTTTCAGTTTTTCTTTTTTCTTTTTTGGTCTAAGATCCAGGACTTGAACTCTGTACATGATACTTTTGCTCATTTTCTAGTGCTCTACCAACTGAGCCATATCTTCAACCCCTCACCTCCCTCAAATTTCTCATAATAGGAAAACAAAAACTTTCCTGTAAAGGAAGTCTTTTTGAGGACTTTTTACTTTTTCTCTTTTGCCCTAAACTTCTGATAACCTATTTCATTTCATTCTACTGTATCAGCAATTCTAACTTTTAAGCTTGTTTATTTTTGGTTTTGGTCATTGCCAGTGATAAATGGCTGGCTAATCATTTTTGTCCATTTAGAAAATCTTCTAATTTTACTATAAAAATATCAAACTAACACTGTGGCAGTCTGTCTGTTTATATGGCCATTACCACCCTGTTCAATTAATCTGAGGTACTGATTGGAATTGCACAATGATCTATATCACTGTTTAAATGGGGGAAGGTAATAGATTGGAGAAAACCTGTAGTGGAACTAGCACATGGGTTAAAAATGTGAATAAAGGGGCTGGGAATGTGGCTTAGTGGTAGTGTGCTTGCCTTGCATGCATGAGCCCCTGGGTTTGATTCCTCAGCACCACATAAGCAGAAAAAGCCAGAAGTGGTGCTGTGGCTCAAGTGGTAGAGTGCTAGCCTTGAGCTGAAGAACTGAGGGACAGCGCCTAGGCCCAGAGTTCAGGCCCTTCGACCAGCACAAAAAAAAAAAAGAAAAAAAGTGAATAAAATGGTGTCAAAATATGTATGTATATTTCTGTCCTGATATTCACATATCATGTCTCCATCACTATAACTGGAAATAGGAAATTGTTATGAGTAAATTGCTTCCTCTTAAGCCACTGCCCATCTCACTGGGAATAGTAAAATCTCAGTGTGTAACCATCTCCAGGGACAAGAACCGCTACAGCTTTCACTCATTCTCTTTCAGAGTTAGGCTCAGATTGATATGAGGGTATCTGAACACTGGATTGAAAACCATTTCCAGGACCTTCTGAATCACTGAAGAACAGAAATAAATTATAGAGATTCAAGTTTTCTTTTTCTTTTTTTCTTTTTGCCGGTGGTAGGGTTTGAACTCTGGGCCTGGACGCTGTCCCTCACCTCTTCAGCTCAAGGCAAGCCCTCTACCACTTGAGACACAACGCCCCTTTCTCAAGTCTTCTTAAAACACAACACTCTGATGCTTCAGGTACTCAGATTTCTCTAACATAATGGCTCCTTATGTCTGACCTTGAGATCTCTAAACACCAGAAATGAACATCGTTAGACTCTAAGTGAGGGAAAGAATGAATTACATTGTATTTCTCATGTTTGAACCACAGTCGTTGTGACGTACATGTTTATTACCAAAAAGTGCATCATGAAAGATGCTGGGTTAATAAACCCTAAAGTGACACTTGAAAAAAATGTATGTGATTCAGTTGTTTGATGTATTACCCATGTATTCTCAGGGCTCTGTTGGACATACCTCAGTTTCCTAGGCATTATCGCCACCCTCTCCTTTTTGGACTCCCGCCTCTTAGCCAGGGGACCCTAGCGAAGTCTCTTAACCTCCAGTAATCCCTGGGCCTTTGTCTATGTGAGGGGGAAGATAGACTGGAAGAATGTGAATTCTAACCCTACGCTATGCTCTGTGGTTAATGCCAGGCTTCCAGCACAGAGTGACTCTATCCCAAACAATTGCTTTATGCAGGTTTATTTGAATAAAACAATCACAGCCTTAATGCTTGCTTGCTTGACAGTTTTAAGTACAGTTAAACAAGTTCCCAGTAAATTTATAAATTGGGAAAATCAGGCAACTGCATTAGCTCATTATTTGAGGGAATAGGTCAATATTCTCAATATTGAAAGAGCTGTATTTCTCCAATCTAAATAATTGGTATGCTCCTATGAGACCGTTTATTCTTATGATGGCTGGAGGGGCCTGTTCATTCACCATCCATCTACTCCAGAGAGAGAACAATTGAGCAACATATTAAAGCCCTAAGTGAGAATTAACATGTTCTGAACACTTAGTTACTCCTAAAATTGTATTAAGAACTTGCCTGGGCCCTGATCTAAGCTTTCTACACCGTTATCCTAAGATGGGAATGTTAAGACTTGCCAATAAGGAAATGTTGACTTGTTAAAGAGTTTAACTCGCCAACTACATGGAGAATACATTACCTGTGACTATCAGTCCTGTAGTGTCTAGGAAACCTTTCTCATTGGGCCTTTGTGTGAAGCAGGTAGTGTGAGAGAGAAAGGAGAATGAATAGCTCTGAGTATCCAATGACTTTCTTCATCATAGCATTGAATAGCATTGAGAAGGTATAGCTATGTCTTAGGTGTTGTTAAATTTAGTCCCCCATAAGCAAACTCTTAGTTGCCCTTGTATCGTTATTTAACAAGAATTTCTACCAGGCATGGCAGTATACATGTCTAATCCAAGCTACATGAAAGACACTGATGGAAAGATCATAGTTCAAGGGTATGCAAAAAAGTGGAACACAGCTTTGAAGAAACACTTGGCATGGTGGTGAATACCTGTAATACTAGCTATATGGGAGGTGAAAGGAAAAAGGACTAGAGGGGTGACTCAAGGAAAGGGGTTAAAAAAGGAGTAAAATAGATGTGGAGGATTTGATCAAAATACATTATATGCATATTGTGAATAGGTCAGTGGAGCCTTTTTGTACAATTCAGTCTTCTTCCTGTACAATTGAGTCTTCTTTCCTTGTGTTTTGAGAAGCAGCAATCGTGGATAGATTGGACTCTAGGGAACACCAGAGCACCTCATTCCAGTGCATGTTTTGCCTCTGATATCTTCCACCCTGACTTCAGAAAACACTTTAGTTGGATGGTCTAAGGTGTGTGGCCAGCATTGCAAGTAGATCCACAGAAGGTCAGCACGACTGACACATGTTGCTTCAAGCCCCAGAGCTCAGGAGCCGAGAGTTCACACTATGTATGTCTGAGGACTGCTGCATGAACTTTTGATATGTACATGGGAAAGGCTTATTACATTTAACCTGATGAGCATTTATTAAAGTTTTCTTGACCCTGGCTGAGCCACTTACCACCAGGGTTAAAAACTGTGCCAGTTGTATTCTTGGAGCCACCACTGGTCAGGCAAAACACCTTTCTGAATCACAAAAAGGAAGTGGAGCCTGTGGGATGCATGCTGAACTAGTCACCCAAGGGACAGGTCAGCTGACTTGGGCAGTGGGGCTGTGCACAGCCAGCAGCTGATTTTTCATGGGCATGCAATGGAGTTTTGGGGTACAACGGCCTTGTAGATGTGACTTTAAGGTGAGGACTGGTGCCAGAGCCTGAGTAAGGACTGACAAGCATCATGTGCAACTCTTCTCCCTGTGTTCTTCCACATCTCATTTTTGATTGCTGTGTTCTAACCACATGCTTTTGTCTCTCATATGATTTCTTAACCCTTACAAAAGTGGTTTTGTTTAAAGAGTTATTTTTCTCTTATAGATGAAGCACTGAAAGCTACTATCTTTCGCCACCTTGATAATGTTGCTCCTTGAAAATAACACTTAAATGTTTTGAATCAAAGTCATTATAAATATATTACCTTATAATGATGAGCACTTGAGAGTGATAGGTGATTTTCAGTGGAGAGACTTGTCAATTTAACAGCGAAAATATTAAGTGTAGCTTTTTGACATCCTACAATTCATCAGGTTGCTGTTTACTAATTAGTTAGACATATGTGAAAACCTATGGCTAATTATGTTATACTGCTTAAATAGATAAGCCCTTCACTTCTAATGAACACTAATTTTATTCTAAACGGGGAAGATGAGGGAAAGAGGAATGTTTCTAGTGTTTATTAAAGGAATAAAAATACTTCAGCATAATTCCTTATACACTGGACCCTTCTGTTGTTCTTATTTTAATTACAGTTTACAGTATGTTTGTAAATTCTTTAAGCAAATCATAGTTATCCTATCTATCTATCTATCTATCTATCTATCTATCTATCTATCTATCTATCTATCTATCTATCTATCTATCTATCTATGTATTTCTCTATCTACCTACCTACCTACCTACCTACCTACCTACCTACCTACCTACCTACCTTTCCATAATCTTTACGTAGTTGAACAAAGGAGTTGCTGTTCAGCAAAGCCATCTATGAATACAATGCATCCTGATCAAGTTCACCTCTCATTACTCTCATCCCTCCCTCTCAACCCCTCTGTCTCTCACTCTTCTTAATTTTGTGGGGCATACATTGAATTCTTGACTGTGTTCTCTTCCCCTTTTCCTCTTCATTTGTCTACCCCTCTCCTTCTGACCTCACTCTACCCTTTTCAATTACTGGCTTCCTCGGTGGTTATTTTGTTGAAATTTGACTTTGCCTTTCTAAAGAATTATGCTATTTGAGTTATCCCTTTAAACTACCACATTTTGTCTAATACACTTGCGTACCACCCAGCAAATGTATTTACTTATGAGTTTATAAGCTAATTCTAAATTCTACATATGAGGGAAAACATGAAATGTTTGTCTTTCTGGGTATGACTTAACATGTTTTTTTTTTTCCAGGTCCTTCCGTTTCTTTGCAAATGGTGTAATATCATTCTTTTAGTGGATTAGTACAAGTACAATTCCATTGTGTGTGCATATATATATATATATATATATATATATATATATACAACATGTATGAATATATTTCACATTTTCTTGATTTTAAATAATAAAACAGGTTTTCTTAATGAAATTATCATATATTCGTAGAAAAATAGTCTTATTTTTTCTATATTGATAACAAAATAAGTATAAACTGCTTAGGGAAAAACAATATGATTTGTGGTTAAATTAAAAATTTGAGAAGATTTGATATTATGATGGATAATCTATTGGAAAATTTGATATTATGATGGGTAATTTATGGGAGAATTTAAGATTTTTATAAGTAAGAACGTGAGACTTATCTTTGTTTGTTACTGACAACAAAGTAAAAAGATCACCTTGTCTTACAAAAAAGAGGAGATTCTAAACTAAGGAATCAAAAATGTTTCTAACAGCCTTAAGCATGCATGTTCTATTATCTAATAATAGGACACAAGAGAAAGACACGGGGTGTTCACCTCACTTCTTACCTGTCAATCAGAGCATCTGCTGTTTCCCTAACCTGAACGCCACAGCTGAGTATGTGTCTATCAAACACAATTACAATATTTCAGCATTATTGGCTGCAGTTATGGTTATTTTTATAAGATTTTGGAAGTGAAGACAATGCAAAGCCAAATTAAATAAATGATTTTTTTATATAAGCATGCATAATTTTATCTGTGGCCTTCTTTTCCTTCCATGTGGGAATACCCTTTATAATAGTCTTGAATTAAGCTAGACCTAGAGAAGTCACACATACGTGCTCGTTTGCCTTATTTGTTTTATTTGAATTGTTTGTTAATTTGTCTTAACATATATTTGGAATACAATGGATTCATTGTGATATTTCCACATGCACACAGTGAGTGCACTTTGAACAAATTCATTTACCACCATGGTTCCTCTTGTCCAACAGTGTTTGATGGTTAGATTATGCTATATTTGTGTATGTGTGTGTATTTACATTGATCCTCTTCACCAGTCTTCCCTCCTCCCCCCCCCCCCACTTCTGCTGATCTTGCTAGACAGGTCAATTTCATACTCAAGTCTCACTATCACTTAGAGATGAGAAGATTCTACATATCAAGGTTTCACCAAAAAATTCTGAGATTGGATAAAGACTTTTGGCAATATGGGTAAGCCTATGTCTATATACCTTGTTTCACAGACACATTTTACAAACGTATAAACCAAAAAGATTTGGAGATACAGTGTGTGTGTGTGTGTGTGTGTGTGTTTCAATGGACAAATTTGAGTACAGTTTGTAATTCCAGCTTAGAACACTGTAAGAACCACAGAACAAAGAAATTTTTCAGTAGCTAAAAAATGAACTATCCAAAAAAATAAAAATTAAAAAAATGAACTATCCTCCCAAAGGGGGAAAATACAAAAAGATAGAGTTGATGATAGAAAGTAAAGACAGTATTCTTTATGAATAACTGAAACAGAAAGAATTGATCTTTTCCCTTTTGAAATGACCCTAGGCTAGAAACATCTAATTCATATATACTTGATAGGGGAACAAGTAACAAATACAGGAACTCAGAGTTCTGGAAAAGTTTATTGAATAGTATCTGGGACAGAAACAATCTGCTGATAGAACTGGGGATTGCAGAGGGTAACCAATGGAAGCTATCAAAGACAATGGAATAACTCAAAGATGATCATTTCCTGATGATGAAAAATTAGGTATTGTGTTTCATCCATAATCCTAACTAGTTAGGAGATAGAGCCAAGAAGATCTCAGTCAAGGCTAGTCTGGTTAAAAAAAATTAGATGTTACCACAAAGTATAAGTTGAATATGTTACCCACCTACAGGTGAGGAAGGAAGTTTTCAGCCTGAGCTATCCCAGAGAAAAGTTGGAGATTACATATATATATATATATATATATATATATATATATATATATATATGGGCCTTGAGTTTAAAACCTCAGTACTGTGAAAAAGTTACAATGAGATGTAATGCTAGAAAAGAATTCTTACTCCCTTATACTAATTGTAATAATGTTTAATGTCTATAATGTGGTATTATTAGCTCACACTTCTTAATCTTTTTTATAGAAGAGGAATCAACTAGGGATTTATTTTATAGAGATAATATTAAGCAAAAGCTTAATAGATGAAGAAAGCCATGAAAGATTAAATCTGTTTCTAAGTCATTTATAGATACTTTCCCTACATTTACCCAAGTAGGGTCATGTTAAGGAAATGGGAAATCAAATAATATGATGAGAGACTCGGAGATGAGCACATACTATCTCATTTAATTAAAACATCATATAGAGAGAGGTACAATGAGATCACTGAAGCCACACAATTTTTAAGCCACAGACACTATGTTTGGTTTCTGCATTGATCATTCTTTGGCTATATAGAGTTTGAATTCAGGGCCTCTTGCTGCTTTTGGCTTGCTTGTTTGGCTGCCTCTCTTCTACTTGAGCCATATCTCCAGCTCAGCTTTTTGTTGCTTATTTAGAGTACTGAGGCTTGTGGACTTTCCTGCCTGAGTTTCCTTGAATAATGATCCTTCAGAACCTGCCTATTGAGTAACCAGGATTATAGGCATGAATTACCAGTGCCAGACAGTTGATTTGTGTTTATGATTTAGAAGTAGGTAATAATATATCCAGGGTTATTGAAAGTCTTTCCCATTTCCCACTTTGCATATTAAAGGTTATCACTCATTTTCATTTTGTGTTATTACTTTCTTCTTTACCATATAAAGGAACAGTACACATGAGCTGTGTAAGTGATATGGCACCTACAAACATCCCTCTAGAACTTATTTGATCAGATGACACTGGGCTATCATGTGAGTGTGGAAGACATAGGCATTTGTTCTTCATGTTGCAAAGCATTTTAATATGTTCTACCAGCATTTGTTCAGTATCTGTCTCAGGTGCGTTCAGGTCACTTGTAATCACAGATGGATGTCACCCTCATACTTGCACAGATAAACAATGGCAAGGGCTAACCTGGGTAATGTAGTTGATGTGGATTTGGTATCTCAGGGCATTACAATTTATTAAGTTTTACTAGGTAATACCAAATTGCTTCCCCAAAAGGACATTTTAAGATTCTTTTCCCACCAGCAAGCATAGGAATGTTTGGGACTTTGTATCCTCAGTGAATCTTGTCATTGTTTGATAGTTTATATTACTCAGCTTGCTGGGTTTGAACAATGATTTCTCATTGGCATTTTATTGGGCATTTGCCTGAATTCTAATGCAGTCTTTCTTATTTATTGGCTATTTGTATTTTCTCTGATATGGAAATATCTGTGTATTTACTTATTCTACTGTTTCAGTTTTGTAGATTTCTGTGCAGCTTATTCGTTTGGTTAAATATGTGTCACAGATATTCTCTTTGATTTTTCTCCAGACAACAGTTTTAGAAAAGAAAACTTATTTTATCACAAAACTCATTCTATGTGAATGAAGCATTCTTAAATAGGATTCAAGGTTTTAAATTTTTGTATTCATTTTCTGAAAGGCAAAATCCTGTATAAAAGAAAACAAATTTCTCCATCTGGTAGCCTGAGTGATTACTTAGGATCATCATAGATTGTTAACATGAGAAAAACTGCTTGATCAAATAGGTGGAAGAAATTTGTTGCCAGATTGGTTCCATGGAAATGGTCATGCAAGCCATTCTGCTTCTGAGCTCACTTGAAAGGCAGGTGCTGATTGCATCTGGTTTTGCTTTTCTAATTAAAATGAATATGTTGAAAGTTTGTGGGCCTTCCTTTCTCATTATTGGTAAGGATTTAAATGAATTTGGGGTTTTTGACTATCTCTTCCTGGGTGATTTGCAATTTCCATTTTCTCTGTTGAATGGGATTTTTCACTGAGCACCTAAATAAACTCTCATCCTAGCTCTTATACACATCCAAAATATTGTTTTTAATTGTTAAAATATGAAATTTGATTCTAGCCATATTTATTTTCATTGTATTTTTCTAGCTTTTGAAAGGAAAGGATATGGCCCTCACTTTCTTTTTATAGCTCTTGTGCATTTTTGTATTTATTTTTCTTGTACAGATCATGTTTGATGGATTCATCATTTTATGTCCATATTATTTTAAAAATTACTTATTATCTGTGCACATATTCTCATATGCTGTTTTCCAATTACCAGTTGAAATATATTCTACAGATTTTGAAACAGACAATAAAAACATTTTCATTCTAATTGATAAAGGGTATTAGTGACAAATTACTTAAAATTTTCTTTGAATAGTAAGCCACTCAAATTAGCTCAAACATACGAAAATATTTTAAGTAAAATTAGCATTCTAAAATCAACTGTTTTCATTAATCCCTTGAAGTCATATCAATCTTTCTAAGCATTCCTGTGCTCTTTGAGTCACCCACTATCTTCCCAAAACTACTTTTACAATTCAATTCATGGTACTAAATTTTCAGTTATTTTTAGGAAGAGCAATGATTTAAAAATAATTTCAATTGTTTAAATTCAAGTGGGTAAGAAAATTTGAATTATAATAAAGCAAGTAAATAACACAAAAGTTAAAAACTGAAAAGAACTCTAAATAGAAACTTTTATAGTAAACTTAGAAAAGGAAAAGCATGTATTGTTTTTGTAAATGTGAGATATTTGTGCTTTAGAAAACAATCTTATATCAGCCAAATTCAGTAATAACATGAAATGAACATTTATTGGGCACTTCATTATAGTTAAATATTATATTATATGAAAAACAAAGAGTAGAAATATTTCAGAGTTTCATTACAATAAAGTTTCTGAGTTACTAATTTGCATGAATATAATTTGCATGAATACTAATTAGCATGATCATATACTTTTATCTAATTACATGCAAGTAGGCATTAGACAATTTGATTCATACAATTCAACCAACTCTGTTATCTTTTGATTCTCCAAAATATACTCAGGTCTCACCTAGCACTGAAAATGACTTAAAAATTGATAGCATAAGAAATTTTAAATCATGTATTATAAAATCTTATAAATATATTTCAATTTTTGAGAAAATACCTAGATATTGTATAAAGAATAATTATTTCAAAGTAAGTTAGATTAAGTAGAAGATTTTATAGAAATATTTGCTTTTTTTTTCTTTTTTCTTTTTATTGTGAAAATACCATACAGAGGGATTACAATTACATGAGCAAGGTAATGAGTACATTTCTTATCAAGCATTGTTGCCTCCTCCTTTGTTTTCCCTTCCCATCCCTTCCCATCCCTTCCCACCTCCAACCCCCCCATTCCCCTATTTTCTTTTAATAAAGACTGTGTAACCACTTCAATGTTAATTCAATAATTCAATGTTAATACCTTTCAATGAAAACACTGCAGCTATAAAATAATTTTTACAGCCATTTTTCTTTTTGACATATGCGCTAGGATTAATTTCAGCTTTATTTAATCTTCAAGAATTTGAAGTCATTTTTAGTTTGGAATCATGTGTTTTTCTCTATGTGGCTTTTCAGTCAAATTTTGTCTGCTGGTCCTTATTGGGATTCCTGAATGTCTAGATTTTCATAACCGTAGAATTGCTGTTCTAGAATACTATTTAAAAAGAGGAAATGGAGAAATAGAAACAATAATGAACTATCCATCTCCAAATAAATGATTTGAAAAATGTTATATTCAATCAGAAAAGAATGATAAAATTTGTATAGGTGCTGTACTTACAAAGCATATTTGTCACTCATTAAAACAATGAATAAATGTTTCCATTTTCTGTAGACTAGTAATGATCTGTGTTTCAGTTTAGCATAAGGAAATTTATATATGAATTTTTCTACATATATTCTTTATAAAGTATAATTTGGGGGATTTTTTAATTTCATTTCAATAAACATTATTTTTTATTGTGAAAATACCATACACAGAGGTTACAATTACATGGGCAAGATAATGAGTACATTTCTTATCAAGCATTGTTGCCTCCTCCTTTGTTTCCCCTTCCCATCCCTTCCCATCTCCACCCCTCTTCTGCCCCCTCCCCTTCCCACCAAAGTTGTAAAGGGGGTTTAGTAGTAGGGATTGAACTCAGGGCCTGGGCATTGTTCTTGAGCTTCTTTTGCTCAAGGCTAGATCTCTATTGCTCTACCACTTGAGCCACAGTACCACTTCGAGGTTTTGAGTGGTTAATTGGAGATAAGAGTCTTATAGGGACTTTGCCCAGATTGGCTTTGAATGGTGTTCCTCAGATCTCAGCTTCCTGAATAGCTAGGATTATGGGTGAGAGGTACCAGGTCAATTTTGGGGACTTTAAAAATTCTTACTAATCTCTGAGCTCTTGGAATTTGTAGCATTATATTTCATGAACTGCTTTACTGAGACAATTTTTCCCTACAACTTTTGGCTAAGCAGGAGTTGTTATTTTAGTATTTTAAGCATCATTCAATATCTTATGCAGGTGCCACTCACATCACTGAATCATAAAATCTGCATTAATGTTTTATAAATATATGCCAATTATTTCATTTATTTTACTCCTTAAAGAAGTAAAGATTGTGAAAGTGAAGAAAATAAACAAGTTTTATTTTATGAAAATGATATTAACTTCATGGGATGATTTTAAGAAAAATTTAACAAATACCTTATTTATGCTCTTTGTTTCTTTATTTCTCATTATTAGGTAGGTGCAGGCCTGAAACAAAATACATTACCGTTAGTCTTACACTGATAGGCCACTTTTATCAATTGCATGTTGTACTTGTATGCCATAAATCAGTATGCATGAACCTGACACTTCAATCACAAGATATGGCTTCTATTGAAATGGTGTCAGAATCACAAAACCTTCCCACTAAAATTACAGCAGGAACTGGGGATTCTGAGAGCTCAACAGAAAGATAATTGAATAGGCTGTGCTCCTCTTCAAACAGGAAACTCTATCGACATTTTGCAATGCAAAGCAATAAACAAAAAGTGAGATACTCAGTTTACTTGGCATCTGGGTCAGGGTGATAAATTAGTACTTCATTTTCTTTGGAAAAATTAAAAATCGAAGTGATAATATTGGAATCCTTTGAGGATCTGCTCTTTTACTAAACAGCTGGGCCAGTTTGCAGCCTTCAAGTTTTAGTTTATTTATCATTTCCTATGTGACAGCAATAATGAGAATAACAAGAGAATAAGAAGATCCTAAAGTTGATCTTAACAGATGTTTAAGCATATATTAGATATTATAATAAAATGGGTTGACCTCTTAGGCTAAGTATGATTTGTGGAGGTACACTGGAGTTGCCCAGTTAGTCCTTTGACAGCTGATTGCTAAAAATTTAGGAATTTTCTGAGCTCCTTTTGTGAACCTGAGAGAGACTTCAGTGGGTGGATTTATACCCTGAAAATTTATACTTGTCTCTCTTCTCCCAACCAAATGATTTTCCAACACATCATATCACTAGGTATACAACATAGTGTCCAAGTGATTTTTCCAATCGTGATAATATTTTAGTATATGTCAATTTCTTCGTCCTCCACTGCCTCCCCCCTCCTCCCCCCTTTTCTCCCTCCTCCTCCTCCTCTCCCTCCTCCTCCTTCTTCTTCTTTCACTTCCTCCTCCTTGCCTTCCTTGTCCTTCTCCTTCTTGTTTCATATATAACATGTGTATTTATCACATACAATATGATGCTTCATTGTATATATAAACACATTGTCATTGTTTACTCTAGCTAATATATTACTTCTCTCAGGCAAATAAGTTTCATTTTTATTTAGTGAGGCCATTGCTCATCAGATATAGAATAGTTGGAAAAGAAGAAATGGTCTTGACCAACCTGAGATTTGTATTATGCTACTGGACACCTCGGGACGTTCCTATACCACAGAAAGAAAAACAAATCAAAATACCACCCCCCTCTAAAAAATCCAGCACAAAAAGCACTGTTGCCAATGATTTCAGCCACTTAAAGGATGCTTAACAAATTCCACGAGACCTAAAAATGGCATTGGAAAGACGTCCTTCAAATCAAGTAGTTCCACCTCTGAGCGCATTTCAGACTTGATACTTTGGTCTCCATGAGATTTAGTTTATGGCCTCAGATGTGGGGTCCAGGGATAAGTCACGTCCTTTGTAGACCCAGTCACCAGATACTGCCCTGCTGGCTCTTACCTGAAGCTTGTCTTTCAGGAGACACATGGCAGGAGTTGTGGCTCAGTGTTTTGTGTGCTGAAGATGTATTGACTTCTATTGATCAACTTTTGTTGATAAATATTCCACAATTTCCTATTTTCTATACCTCTACTTTAAGGGTAGCAGATAAAATGTCATCCAAAAGTATTCATTGCTTACCTAAAATTAAAATTTGACTGGGCCTTCTGTATTTTTATTTTCTGAACGAAACAATCCTATTCCTCTGTAAATGTCAGTCTGATCCTCAGAGATGCTATATAATTTTGGAAAGTGTATAAGCTTCTCAGATCTATAATCAAAGAGATCAGCTTTAATCTGATGGTTCTCGATGAAAAGTTGCAGTGGCTTACCAGCTCACTTGTAAAAATCCTATTTAAGAAGTGTTTCTGCACAGAAATGAAGGGACGAAGGGTGAACAAATGCAGCAGTGGTACTCACTATACACTATGAACTATACAACATGTGGATGGGGTCAGGAGGGAAAAACTGGGAGAGAGCGAGGGAAGAGGTGACATTGTCCAAAAACAAATGTATTCATTACTTGACTTATGTAACTATAACTCCTCAGTATATAAACTTTATAATAACAATAAAGACTTTTAAAAATAGAATGTGTTTTTGACATACTTTAGACTTCATCAAAGGACAACCCATTTAAATTGGAAAGCATAATTACATTTTTCAGTGAGAGGATCAAAAATCTCTCCAAAAACAAACAAAAACAAAAATAAAAAGCAAGAAGGAGAGAACCTGAATGTATAGAAGTGCTTTATCTGGAAGATTTTCACATCACATTTTATAATAAAAACTTCTATATGTCATCCCAATGGGATTCTGTGGCCACATGAGGTCTGATGTACTCAGAAGGGCTGGTGGGTACACTCTGTGCACTGATTGCTTTGCTGGCCTATTGAGATGACAGCTATCACTTGGGTTCATCGAAGGCTTTAGGGTTTCTCTATCTCCTCATTTCCTATCAATGGTGTGACTACACTAGGGACCTAAATTTTTGGGTAGCAATTGTCAACTCTAAAATTAAAGTTGCCGAAGCACCTTACTCACAGAATGATAGTACGAAGTTGATGAGGCTGAAACACTTATCCTTATAATTTCCTGGGAATAGAAGAGGAAAGGCACCAGAAAACCAACTAAAATTAAAAAGAAAGATAGAAAGAATTGTCAGGAATTGTAAAAAAGGAATGACTATGTGTCATTCCATGCGTTAAAGAATATAATTTCTGGGCTGGGAAGGTGGCTCAGTGGTAGAGTGCTTGCCTTGCATGCCTGAGGCCCTGGGTTTGATTCCTCAGCACCACATAAGCAAAAAGAAAAAAGCCGGAAGTGGTGCTGTGGCTCAGGTGGTAGAGTGCTAGCCTTGAGCTGAAAAGCTGAGGGACAGCGCCCAGGCCCGGAGTTTCAGGCCCCACGACTGGACCCCCCCCCTCCAAAAAAAGAATATAATTTCTGCAGTTTATATTAGTATATTTATTGTGGGTCTGTGGAATAAACTGAAGAGTCAGGTGGAAATAGGAAATTGCTCCTCTCTCTGGAGCTAACATCTTTCAGCAACTCTATCTTTTAAGTTGAGTGACAATAACTTGATGGAAAATGAGCACATTTTTCAGGTTTGAAATAATACATCTTGATCAAGTCAGTTTTTAAAACTTATTTCTAAGGATTCAGTGAAATATCTTGACAGGCCAGTATGGCCTTACAAGTTTAATTTGTAGAATAAGTGGTTAAGAACGCCATGATATCCACATTGCATCTGGAAACTTTCAAGGCCTATCAAGGTGTAAATCACAAATTGATTTAAGAATAAAATGAAGCCTTTCCTTAAATGTGTAAGCATGCCTCTTACCTTAGAGAAATGGATGTATGAAAAGACAACTATCTGCTTTTCATTCTCTGAGACTTTTTAGTGAGAATGATCTGTCAGAGATCTTTTGATTTTGAAATACATTATTTTCCTCTTTTCCAATAGTGCACACATAGGACATACAGTCAAAGGGGGTAATGTCTAATGCAACACCAGAAGTGGGTAATGAATTGTGATTAAAGACAGTTCTGTTGATTCTAGCCACACAGATTATAGTAAACTTTTAACTTGCATCTTTTAAAAAAATTTTCCAGTGGCTTTAATTTTTAATTTTATTTTAAAGTAGTTTGAGAAAACTCAAGCAGAACTTTTGCACATTTGGATATAGGCTTTAACTTCTATTTTTGATGTTAATGCTATAATCAAGAACAAAACCAATTTCTCTTGAATAGTATTACTAATTTCTATATTATTACTCCTTTTCATGTAGCAAAAAAGGGCAAAGCATTGGTATTTCTTGGTATCGAGGCTCAATATTCTATATGGGACATATGAAAGTAAAAGGCAAACACTGGTAATAATGATTTGATGGTTCAAATTGTTTATTCAAAGAAATTTTTTTCTAAAAGTCACAAAATCTAGATAAAGGGCAGTCACTTCTGGATCTTCTCTTCACCGCTGCCTCACCCAGCCTGGTCCAAATGCTGCTGTTGTGCATTTCTTCCCACAAAGAAATGGAGATTTGCAAAATGCACTGGTAAGACTGACATCATTTTCTTACCAAGCTAAGTGAGAGTTACGTGGACAAAGTGACTTTCTCATAAACACAGCACCAGATTCTGACTGAACTGAGATCAATGGAAGTCCTGCTGAGCAGAAGACCAGCCAACAGTTCTTAAAGCATAATTAATATGGACCATCTGGGCTTCCTGTTTACATTCTCATAGATAAAATAGGAGGCCAGGCATTACTGACAAAATCCCCCACAGCTGCAGGCAGTACCATGAGCAGCTGTGAAGATGTGTACTTTATGATATAATACAGATGTTCTTCATTATAAATATTGCTGGGACACTAAATGCCATTTTAAATAAAGATGAGTTAAAAAGCTAATAATTGACAGTGATAGATAATATGTATGTCATGGCTGTATAGAAAACATTGTCTTCTGTGCATTACTTACTAGACTTTGGAAAGTACAGATTGCTTGAGTATAAGATGAATGAAATGAATCTGAAGGTACTGATGAAAAGTTCTTTCCTTGCATAGCCAGTCACCAATGGTTCCCAATTCTATTTTTTTTAATCAAACTTCCTAATCGTGTAACACGTTTCAATATGAACTAGGTCCCAACCAAGCTATTCTATAAAACTTCGAGTTCTTTTTAAACAGCCAGATGTCGCTTGTGAGTGTGTTTTCTAGTTTTAGAGAAAGATTAAGGTTAGACTTTGAAAATACTGAAAACAACAAAACAATATAATCATCATAGCTCAGGAGACATATCCAAACCTAGATTCTCTTTAATGTTATCAATGAATCACACAATCCAGGAGTATCAAGCTGTCAGAAAAAATTTCTAAGTCCGTGGTGCACACATTGGCATTTGTAAATTTGTCTGTCTCTTCTCAGTTCTTCTGCATTCTCAGAGATGGCATAGAGAGAAAGGTCATTAAACATATGTATGTACTAATTCCTTTTTTGTTGTTGTATATTAACCTGAATTTGTCTGAAGACATAAAAATTTAGCTCAGGGACACAGTATCAAATAAAGCATTATTTTGATACTTCTACTAACTTAACTAATATTTCTCTTGTATTCCTCAGATTGTAGCCAGATATCAAGTGTACATCCTAAACCTTGCTACTTTTCTTTAAAATCTGAGCTAAAACTAAAGGTTGAGATCCGTGTTTCTACCTACTTAGCTGGCTTTGTCTTGATTTGAAACCAGATCCCTGCCTTATCTGATGGAACACTAGAAAGTTCTGCCAAAGCCAATGAGTTTTAGACAGAACTTTATTTCCTTCACTGCCAAGTGGATCATGGAATTAATTTTTGTGATTTTTGTTTTAAATGTTTGAGGAACACTATACAAATTCCCAGAGAACATCTTTCTGACTGTGGATCAAACAAGATTAAAGCAGGCATAAGAATCAGGATCTATTATATTTTTTTAAAGTTAGGTTGGACTATGTTACTATCAAAAATGTTGTAATAAACAGCTATTATTATTATGGTACAAAATGTAGAGTAATCAATAACACTGTAATATATATCTTAACCTAAATATTAAGCCTATTCAGATGGTTGGAGAAAGAACTCACACAGAAGAAAAGATAGTTAATTAATCCAATGACAAGGCTACCAGAAAATTGGAAGATTTTATATAAAAAGTAGCCAATAAATCTATGAAAAGAGTTTCCAGTATCATTAGAAAATAAGAAATACAAAATAAACCTTCTAAAGGGATACTACCAGAATGGCTACAATGAAAAAAGTAAAAGTAGAAAATAATAAACTTTGTTCAAGGTATGTATGACCAACCAAATTTTCCTATGTTGATGTGGGTGTATAATTTATCCTAATGCCTTGTGGAAGCAGTTCATTGGCTTTTTTTTTTTTTTTATGTCAGTCATGGTGCCCGAACTCTGGGCCTGGGCGCTGTCTCTCAGCTCTTCAGCTCAAGGCTAGCACTCTACCACTTGAGCCACAGTGCCACTTCCAGCTTTTTTCTGCTTATGTGGTGTTGAGGAATCAAACTCAGGGCCTCATGCATGTGAGGCAAGCATTCTAGCACGGAACCACCTTCCCAGCCCCAGTATATTGGCTTTTACTAAAGTTGAATTGCAAATCTTGTGATGCATAATTGCATCCATAGGTGCATCTCAGAAGATAATATATATATATATGTATATGTATATGTGTGTGTGTGTGTGTGTGTGTGTGTGTGTAACAAAAGGCATGATTTAGAAGGTGCATTTATAATTGCATCAAACTAAAAGGACTCGGGTGTCTAGGTGTTCTGTATATTGACCCAATGGCCAAGGAGAGTCAATGAACTCTATTTACACATAGAAATACCAATGAATTTTACAGCATACTCTTTCTTTTAGTGGCATTAAGGTTTGGATTCAGGTGCTTGTACTTGTTAGGCAAGTGCTCTACCACTTGAGCCATGCCTTGAGTCCTGCAACTTGCTGGTTATTTTGGAGATGGAATTTAGTAAACTTTTCTGTCTGGTGTGGTCTTGAACCTCTAACTTGAAGATCCCAGATTTCAAATGTGAACCATCAGTATCCAGCTGCAAAATACTACTGAGTTAGAGAATGCAGACCTGGAAACCTCAGTACTGTATCATTTAGCTTATGAAAACAAAAGCATCAGGTAGGAAAAATGTCTGCTCTTACAGTTTAGTACAATAGGACTTTATGAAGGCTACAAAGAGTCATTGAAGGAGGAGAGGCATCTTTTTTAAAATGTTGACAAAAAGTTGCCCATCTGACACATAATATTTGTACATTTACGTTGTAGTCCAATGTAAAATTAAATGCAAATAATGTAACACAGAAGGTACGGGTAAGGTTTCCTCCCTTGATCCTGCCACACCTTACTTTGGTACAACTTGTCCATTCTGGGATCCTGACTCCTGTCTGTCACTTGCTCCAGAACTCATGCCTGTTACCCAGAGCTCTTCCTATCCCAGCCAGGCCTTCTTGTCACCTGGAGCCCAATCCTGCCAGTAGTGAGCATCCACATCCCGCTTAGGCCTAGCATTACCTTCTCCTGTCTCTTCCTCACTGATGTACAGCCTTCTCTGCAGGAGGCCTGGGCTGAATGCCGGGAAAGAACGATGCATAGTTAGGAACAAATATTAGGGTACCATTATTAAAACCTTATCAAAGAAATGAAAGCACATAAAAATGAATGACTGCTTTAATATTTCCAATTAAGATCTCAACAGTAATTTCTAGACCCCAAATTAAGAGAGTAAGTGGTGTTTGTTTTATTAACCAATAGTTCAGTATCTATACACATAGATCATAAATGGAAAAGTTTCTGAGAACAGCATTGGGTCTTATTGTCAGTCTCTATGTGGGAAATATTTCATAGTATTTCAACTTAATTGCATCTGCTTTTAGACAGTGGTTTGATTATAAAATGCAAGACACAGGGTTTCAGGTACTCTGGCATGATGTTCAAATAAATCGTTGCTTTAATTAAGAAGAATCTGAAGAACAATGCAAGTAATTATTTCCTCAACTCTTTATTCACATGTTAATAAATTGTTTAAGCCACAAAATGTCATATTGTATGAATTCTCCTTAGCCTGTCATTTCTTTTTATATACCTGAAGCGATTGGTATCTTATTAAAAATATGTGATACTTTAATTTGTAATCTATGCTAACATGTATTTAGTAGTACATATGCATATAAAATGAAGAAAACAAATTTGAAATTCAGTATTAACAGGTGACTGTGACAAATGATCAAAGTTTGTCCTACCTCCCTGCATATTACAAGAATCCCTGCTATTTCCTCTATGCGGGCATTCAGAAGGTGTCATTTTATTCCATTAAAAACAACTTTTAGATTAGAAGTTTCTCTGACCAGAAAATATTGTCCCAGAAAACAAAAGTCACTTTAAAGCCCTCAGCTAGAGCAGGATTAAGGTTCTTAAGAAAGATACAGTTATGGAATATTTTGGGGATTTGAGAATTTTCCACACGTTGCATGGGTGTTAAGTAAAAGAATGAAGTTGTTTTCTCAAATTTTTTTTTAGTACTTTACAGATATATTGGTTTCAACTACAACAGTAATGGAAATGTATGCATTTTTAAAAATGATGGTTCCTCTACCATTAGTAAAACTATGGATATTATAAGATATAAAATTTGATTTTTTAAACTAAAGTATATGAAAAGCAAACTCTTTTTGTTCAATAGTATTTTCTTTTTCCTAAGTTGCCTCATTTGTTATAAAACTTTTACTGCATTTTCATGTTACATGACCTAGGGCTAGAGAATAGGAGAAAATGACTCAGATGTTTTTACATTGATTGGTCCTGGTATGTGAAGGCTGTAATCCTGACTACTCAGAAGGCTGAGACTCAGTGGACAGAAATAGTCCTCAGGGATCCATCTCCAAAATAACCCATAAAATGCAAGGATGGTTCAAGTGGTAGAACACCAGCAGAGTGAGCAAGACACAAGGCCTTGAATTCCAACCCAGATGGTTTTGAAATCAAACATGTGTCTATGTACTTCTCTCTTCTCCAGAGGGCATTTGGATGAGGAAGTTACTAAAAGGAATCAAGCTGATCTGTGAACTCTGAAGCTGAGCTGTAAGATCAGGAAAGGGTCAAGAGGCTGGCAGGCTGTCTCACCAATACTCAGAAGGCTGAGAACTGGACCATGAAAGATACACACCCAAGTTACAGTTACAGATTTGCAGAGTATTTACCGTTCTCTCTGCCCCCAACAATGAGGGAGTCAATTATCACTATGTCCAGGAACTGTCTCAGCTCAATGGCTGCCACAACAAAATACCTGAAGACCTTGTTGTCTGGTCTATAGTAACCTGCGCTGTACTAAACTAAATAAATAGTCTTGCTTATTTGGAGTTTAAGCGCCAGAGAAACTTGAATCCCCTGCTCCTCACTTACTTTGCTCTCTCTGTGCATTTCTTCAGGTTGCAGGATCCAGGTTGCAGGAAAGCAACACAAGGAAATAAAAATACAAATCAAGAAGCAAAAAAAACAACCTCATCTTTTCACTTTGAGCCTGTCATAGGTTACCAATGGAGTGAGGAGAGGCTAGTCACTTGTTTTGGTTGTTCCAAAGTTTCTTGTACTTGCCCTTTCTCTGAGTTGTCTGCAACATGAAATTCTCTTAGGAAACGGACCTGATTCAGTGCCTCTATGCAGAGGCTTCTGGTGAATCCTGGTTGTATATACCACTTCTCCTTGCTCACACAGCTTTCTCAAGTATGTCCTGCATGCCCTCGGTGAATTCTTGGTCCATGCTTCAGGCCACGTCCTATCAGGTTGCTTTAAAAACGTGCTTTTATTTTGTATACTTGATCAATATTTGCTCTATGCAGTACAACAAAGATTACAAATACTTCCAAAATCACACCATTACAAATAACATGGATTTAAAAAAATGTAGAAATAATACTGTTATAACGAGCTATATATTTAGTAAACATAGCCATAAAACTACAGAGCAAACTTTGTAAGTCAAAAAAATACTTTTGCAAAGAGAAAATTATTCAATTTTTTCCCTTTGATATCTTTCCAATTTATTTAGTGACAGTATTTGTAGATACTTAAGATTTGCTGTTTTCTCTCTTTAATTTCCTAATGCTCTTTTTCTTTTTCTCTCTTGGAAATGTTGGGATTTAAACACACTTTACACTTACCAGGCAGGAGACTAGACATTATGCCTTACATTTTTGTTCAAAAGAAGCTGTGAATCGTGATCTTCCTCCACATGCCTCCCACAAAGCTCTTTGATAGACAGTTACTACCATGAGGGAATTATTGATTAAGGTAGGGGTTTCACTAACTTTTCTTGTGGACTAGCCTTGATCTGTGTTATAACACACTCTACTGCTGCATATCTGGATTATAGATATGCAGCACCATACACAGCCTTAAATCTAGATTATTTTTTAAAAATCTCTTATCTTAATATTGAGGATACCCAGGAAATGGCAGAACAGTGATTCCAGAACCAACCCATCTCATCATTGTACACACACACACACACACAAACACACACGCACGCACATGTGTGCACATATGCATGCATACATTATGAGTACAAATTTCTCTTTTTAATATTTATGGTATTTGAATAAATGATGGAAAAATTGTGATTTTACTAAATTGATTAATAGGTTTTAGTCTGAAGGCTCAAATAGATTTGTTTCCCATCTAATTGTATTCTTTCATTTTATTTATTTATTTATTTATTTATTTATTTATTTATTTATTTATTTATTGCCAAATTCTGTTCTTGGGCACTATCCCTCAGGCACTTTTGCTCAACACTAGTGCTCTATCACTTGGAGCCACGGCCCTGGTTTCCTGGTGGTTAATTGGAAATAAGAGTCTTATAGACTTTTCTGCCTGGGCTGGCTTTGAACCAAGATTCTCAACATATCTCATCCAACTGAGTAGTTAGTATTACAGGTATGAATGACTGGCTCCCAGCTTAAGATTCTTTTAGAAAGTGGTGTTACCAATAAGATACTTAGAGGTCATTAACTATGAAGATACTGAATGTACTCAACAATAAAGGCAATCATTTGAGTGAATAAGTTCTTTTTGTTATGGCTTTTTTAAGTGATTACAAGAATAGTGATGATTAATTACATTTCCTGTGACTTTGAACTCAGTTTCTATATTGAAAACCAAAGACCAATCTGCTATTTTACAGCAAAATACCAAGTGCATTTGTTGTTTATAAGTACTGCTTGAAAAGAGGTGCATTATCAGGATAAAGATAAAAGGGAATGCCAGATCAGTGATTTATTCCTCAATCGTTCCCTAGTCCTGGTAAACAAACAATCCTGCATGCAGTGAGAATTCTTGTATCTCACATAGGAAAGGAACATTGTACTTTATCATGATTTGTTTTATTTATTAATAGCAAGGCTTGGTTTCCTTTCAGAAGCCAAGCAAATATTAAGTTTGTGTGCTTTATATTAACATATATTAATTGCATGGGCAAGGAATTTCATTTTGATCCCTGTGAAATTCTGAACTGGTCTGGAGGTTACTATGATGTTTGGCACATAGCACACAGATAATCAATATCCATGGAAAGATAATGTTATTCCATTTTCAAAATCAATTTGTCCAAATGATAGGTAATCTAATATCATTAATATTTAAGTTTTGTAGCCAGGCATGGGTGGAACATGCCTATAAACCTAGGTACTCAGGAGGCTGAGATCTGAGGATTGTGATTCAAAGCCAGCCTGGCTAGAAAAGTCCCTGTGAACCTCTTATCTCCAATTAGCCACTCAAAAACTGGAAATGGAACTGTGGCTCAAACTGGTAGAATGCTAGCTTTGAGGAAAAAAGCTCAGGGACAGTGTCCAGGCCCTGGGTTCAAGCCCCATGACTGGCCAAAAAAATAAAAATAAAAAAGTGTCTTTTAACAAATTCTTTTTTTTTTTTTGGTCGGTTGTGGGGCCTGAACTCTGGGCCTGGGCACTGTCCCTTAGTTCTTCAGCTTAAGGCTAACACTTTACCACTTGAGCCACAGTGCCACTTCCGGCTTTCTCTGCTTATGTGGTGCTGAGGAATAGAACCCAGGGCCTCATGCATGCAAGTACTCTACCACTGAGCCACTTTCCCAGCCCCTTTTAAAAAATTCTTAATGTGTAAGTAATACATGCCATTCAATGATCATATCTGATCAAAATGAGTATGAAAGTGTGTTTCCATACCAGGAATATAAAACTATCATTGAACAGAATCCATCTCCGATGTGTACAGATATAACCCTCTTTCTTGTTAAGATAATTTTATATTCTGTTACTGTGCGGTGTGATCAGCCTAGATATTCTCTTCTAACAAATGAAACTCAGCTACATGATCTCATTATGTAATCAGTGGCACAACTCAAAATAAGAATCAGGTTGTGTCCTGCAAAACCTCATAGAATATCACTAACCATAAACCTCACGAGTTCCTCTGTCAGGGAAATTTATTTCAGTCAGACAGTAATCTTTTAATAAACATAGTTACCAACTTGACAGTAGAATACTGCTGAAAGCTGGAAGTTTTAAACTTCACTATTTATTCCCTGGTACCAGTGGTTAACTCCAGTAATTCTAGCTACTCAGTAGACTGAGATGTGAGGATTATGGTTCAAAGCCAAATCAAGAAGGAAAGTCTATGAGACTCTTCTCTCCAATTAATCACAGAAAAAGCCAGGTGGGCTGCTGTGAGTCAAGTGATAGAGAGGTAGCCTTGAGCAAATGGAGCTTAGGGATAGCAACCAAGCCCAGACTTCAAACCCCAAGACCGGCAGAAAAAATAATTCAAAAATTTACTATTTGTATTTCCTACTGAAAAAATTCTTGTTAATATTAAGTTACTGAAATCATCAGGTGACCTTGTCACAAGTCACAAGTAAATCTTTCATTTATAAATAATTTTCATTCTACTTAGAGTAATAAATTATAATTTAGTAGTGAAACAAAAACATCAGATTATATGTTAAGACAAGTAGTGGAATAATTTCTTAATTTTAATTTGTAAGTTATCATAATTGTGAAAAATACTCTATGATTTTGCTGAACAGTCATAGTTGAACTTTGAATTTGTTACAAATTCTAATTGATAGATTGAGTTAAGCAAAGCATAGGGCAAATTGAAGAAATGTAAAATCAGACTTGTGCCAGGAGCTCAGACCTGTAATCTTAGTTATTCAGGATGAGATTTGAGCATTATGATTTGTAGACAGCCGAGGCAGAAAAGTAAGACTTACTACTAAGCAGCAAAAAGTGGGAGTAGAGCTGTGGTTCAAGTTGTAGAGCACCAACCTTGAGCATAAATAGTAAAGCTAGGTCCTGAGTTCAAATTCCAGTAGCAGCAGCATCAGAAGCAAAAAAAAGGGGGGAATCAATATTTTTATCTGTGTTTTGTCTCATTTTCTCTTCTCAATGGAACACTAACTATTAAAAATCATGAAAGTTTGATTTTACTAAAACTAAAGTTTGGCACCTGATGTGTTTCCCCTCAGGAATTCATCTTGTTCAGAGTGTACTTCATTTGAAGACAAGAGTTGGCCAAGGTGGGAGAACATATTTGGAGAATAATAAATTGAAAATACAACCAGAGGCACTTTTTCTGTACCTGTCTCTCTAGCATCATGATTTTTCTTGGTGATACTGAATTTTGGGAAAGCAGGAGATGCAGCAATATATTTTTACAATTAAGCCTGAAGCATGTTTACCGTGATATGTGTCTCCTCAAAATACTAGCATCTCTCTATTTTTAAGAAATCATAATAATACCAGCAGAGATACCTCCACCTCCTTAACAATGTTTTCCTTGCCAGCCATCTGCTTAATTTTATAGCAATTCTCTCTCAGTTTGGTTTTTTAATAATTGTACATAATGATGGGTTTAATATGACATATGTATATATATACATATATATGTATATTTATTATACTTTGACTCATCTGCTCATCTCTCTCTCTCTTTTGCCTCTTTTATAATTCTGCTGGTCCCTGCTTTCTTTCCACACTCCCTGATAGTTCTCCTGATTTCAGACTTTGTGTTTTGTTTCATTTTGGTTTATGCCAGTACTGGAGCTGAACTCAGGATCTTTATCTCCTACTTAGTTTTCTTGTTCATAGCTGGTGCTCTATCACTTAAGTGACACCTCCAGCCTGGCATTTGGCTGGCTAATTGGAGATGGAATCTTTCAGACCTTTGTTCCAGGGATGGCCTGGAACCAAGATTCTCTAGATCTCAACCTCTTAAATGAGCCAATGGCACCCGGCTCATGTCTCTTTCTTTTTAATTTACAATCTGCATGTGAGAGAAAACATATGGAGTGCTAAAGATAGCACCAGCTACCACTGGCCATCAGTGTATTTACCAAACTGTGATAAAAAGACTAATTAGTTTTCTTAAGAATTACATTTAGTTATTTAAGTGTATTCTCAAGGGCAGTACTTGATAGCAGTCTGGACTTTCCATGTTTTAAAACAATAGTGTGTTGCATTTCTTGACAGCTCTCTTCATGTTGTGGGCTATGTAAAGATCTAGGAACAGCACCAAAAGCCATTCTGGTTGGCACAGACTTCCATTGAGCTAGAAAATGTGACGATAAAACACACAAAGTGGATAAAGAGATTCAGTGCCTGGAAAAGACCAGTTTTCCTAAGGGTTACACTTCATGTTCATTTTTCTTTTCCTGCTAGTTTGTCTCAATGCTTTTGCCTCAAACTTTTACATTTTATCCTGAATCAGTAGAGATTGCCTTTACCTCTTCTTTTATGGCTAGGGATTTTCAGTGAGTCATTCTTTGGCATTTCAAGTTTGTTTGTGTGTTTGTTTTTCTTTCATTGTGTTTATTCTAGGCAAACCAGTACAGTATCTACATTCTTGAATATTCTATTAGTTCTAAAACATGCATGCAACTTGATGACAGTTGGGTTACATATAGCTTTCTCTTCCTAAATACTCAAAACATTTCTGCTGCCACTTTTTCACTGTTACTACACCTTGAATATTATATATATATACCTTGTATACTAATATTTTGGCTTATATGTCAAACATTGTGAGATTCATGGTCTCCATTAGCTTTCTAGGTATACGTCTTGCACTCATTAATAATTTTGATAGTTTCAAGATTGGCCAATGATCATCTCAGAAGTAAGAAGTGAGGAGACATCCTTAGACACATAACTACAGGTCAAAACCAAGTCTAGATGATATAGGTTGTGACAATGGAGTGGGAAGAAGACCTAGGAGCTCTCCAGAAAAACACCCTGCCAACCCAAAGGATGATTTGCCAACCACTGTCACCACTACCCGCAGACTTGCCTTACTCTCATCAGTTTTAAAGAAAGCAGCTATTTATTTTTTTCTGCAAAGAAGGGAAAATTTCACTTCTGGTTACAGTTATCCTAGTGTCTTCATTGGAAAATCTTTGCCTTTTATATCAATTGTTATGCTGCCATTCTAAAATGATCATAACTGCATTTTCTGTCTTTTCAATTTTAGTCTGCTCTGAGTCAAATCCTTTCACTCATTTCGATTTCTAAATATGTGTTATCTGTTGAGACAGTTCAAAGACACAATGATCTTCAAATCATAATTTGATTCTTGGCATCAGAGCCACCAAACCACATACTACATGTTTATGCTTGTGTGCTGGTGTATCTGTATTTACTTTCCTTTGTATAGCTACACATACACTTACATGCTCGAGTTTACATACATTCATATACACATAAATGTGTGTAGATATATACATATATATATATAGAGAGAGAGAGAGAGAGAGAGAAAGATGAAATCTATCATCTATCGTCAATCTATAGAAATAAACTCAGGAGATATGTAGCTATTGGTACATATAGAGAACACATAGATATGAAAATGCTTTAAAAATACAGATATGGATGTAGAATCAGCATCATAATTGGATATTATGTAAGTATGATTTAACATTTTAAATAACGTGTCCAGGGGCACATCAATAAGAATTTAAGCTCAAATGTGCTCTCAGCTCTGCGTGTGTCCAGGATCTACATGACTTGACTTAGCACTGGGGCTTTGTCCTGTAGAATGGCGAGGAGGCTGATGGCTATTTGTTAGTAACAGACTGAGACGGGAGCAGTGTTTAGCCACTCCCAAGTGCTGTCCTTGGTCTCATCCTTTCTGGTCACTCCATCCAAGCTACAGGCGAGGCTATGGATTCTTTTTCAAACACAAGAGAAACAGAGGCTCTTAGTTCCTAGGCCGAGAAGAAGGAAGCCCAGAGTTAACCAGAGGATTTGAAAGCAACATTTGAGACACACTTGTATGTTCAACGGGAGTGCTGCCGGAGAGACTCACGGTGTGGAAACTGAGGTAGAAAGGCGTGTGCGTGAGTGAGTGGATACCTGCGCTGCTCTGGGCTGTGACTTGGGGTAGTGTTTCCATTACTGCGCTCATTTGGTGCCGTGATGTCGAGGTAGGATGGTCCACCGTGCACGTCTGTTAAATCCTGTGGGATGGATGTGTATTTCCTTCTCAATTATCAGGTACACTCGTTCTGTCAGTTCTTAAATGCATTCACCCTGTGTCTTTGTCCAAGGATCTCTGGATTCCACTGCAGTAGGAAGCAGGCTTCTTCACCCTTCTGAGATTACATCCGTTTTTCTCATCCCAACTCCACCCAACAACCTTAGCGTAATTCTTAGCGTAATTGACTAGGTAGCTATGGTCACAGAGTTATACACTGGAAATGAATGTTTAGGGGAAAAAAAACCCTCCAAAATTGCAATCCTTCTCAGTATAAGTACAATTTCTTAGGAACTTGGGCTATTAGACACCATGCCAAAGAGCTTCATATCATCTGATTTGAGTCTCGTTTTCTCTCTCTCAGGATGAAGTGTCATTTTCATGTTTTCGATATGCCTGTTGTCTGAGGTTGAATAAGGCTAAAGTTGCCAGAAGCTATAATAGAAATGAGTGAGAGATCATACCGTGAGTGATGCATGTCTTGGACATCAAAGTCTGTATTTGACCATCCTCTCTGTACTGGCGGGGGAGATATCATATGGCCGGGCTGTCATTTTATTCCAGCATTACAGGTGCTCAGCTCTTGTTCGTGGTAATTCCCACTGAACTCTAAAGTGTATTTCCAGTCTTTTTCTTTATAAAGCTAGCTATCTATAACGCCAGTTTATTATGCCGCAGTTGCATTTGATACTGTGTAGGTCTCTGGGCGTGTGATGTCACGTGGGAGCCGTACGTCTCTGGGCGTGGCGTGACGTCACGTGGGACTATACGTCCCTGGGCGTGGTGTGACGTTGCGTGGGAGCTGTACGTCTGTGGGCGTGGTGTGAAGTTGCATGGGAGCTGTACGTCTCTGGGCGTGGCGTGGCCTCACGTGGTAGCTGTACGTCTCTGGGCGTGGTATGACATCAGGTGGAAGCTGCACGTCCCTGGGCGTGGTATGACGTCAGGTGGGAGCTGTACGTCTCTGGGCGTGGAGAGCCATCTAGTTCACGCTCCACTCCACGCCCAAACTTGCTGGGCTCTCGGGCGGAGTCCCTGAATACCCCTGGGGTCTGAGCACTGGCCACTGCAGGGACCAAGCCGTCTGTGTCCCCAATAGACTCTCGGGGCGGCGTCCTCCGGCCTTTTGGTGCCCTGGACTCTCGCGGGTGGCGCCTCCAGCCCCATAGAGAGCGGCCAACCTCAGTGCTTTACTCACCGCCCCGGCCCCCGGCGCCAGCGCCGGTCCCCCTCCCCCAGCGTCCTCCCCCACGCCGTCCTCCTCCCTTCCCTCCTCCCTTCCCCCCACCCCCCGCCGGCCCGAGGGTCCCGGATGTCCTGATAGACCCGCTGGCTCTTAAGCAGGGGGCAGCTGCGCCTCCCCCCGGATCGGGGCCAGAAGCCCAGCCCCGCATGCATGCTTTGGCAGTGATCTCCACGCCCAGATAAGGGGGGAGATTGTTAGGATAGTCCAGTGGCTTGTACTCAAGGAGTCTTCAGCCTGGAGTCCTGGGCACCACGGAAGGACAGGGCACATGACTCCACACTTGCCAACCTCCATGGGGCAGGAAGGAAAAACAACACTGCTGACAGCTGGGAAGCGAGAGTTACAAATCCTACTGCAGGCCTCCTCCATCCCCGCCTTATGTGGTGAAATATGTGTAAATTTACATACGCTCTGACTTGATTTTTATTTTGTTTTTGGATGGAGTCTCTATCTGAAGAGCTGCAACATTGCACATTGGGTCAATAGCGATTTTCTAAAACTTTTCTGAGATCTTAAGTAATGCAGTGCAAGGACTTTCCTGCCCAGGGTGGCTTCTAACCATGATCCTCCGGTCTCATCCTCCTGAGTAGCAAGAATTACAGGTGTGAGCCATCAGTGCCTGGCATTAAAGTTTATTGAAAGGAAGGACAGATTGAAAGGAAACAGAAACATCACCAAAATGGGAGAAGCAATCTTTTGAAACTCCCTTCATTAAGAGAATATTTAAAAAAACAATAGTGGAGGTGTATTCACTGCTGATGAGTGCTGACTCATTTTAGCTGTGCAAGTATCCTTCAGTGGGGCTGTGTGAGTTTCACACATGCTAATGGTTGTATATGTGCATGTTTATGCACCTGTTGTTTCTGAGCTCCAACATTCTCCACCAACATCACCATCTGCTTCTTCTTCTTCTTCTTCTTCTTTTTTTGTGAATGTGCTATCCTGAACACTGTCAGAAGTTGCTCAGAATTTGCAGACCTAAGTTCCTTTTCTGATCTTGTGACTTGATGATTTTGAGACCTTGACTTTTAGGCAACTACCCTCGTTAATTTTAATTTAAAGAACATCATACTAATTATTCGGTTGGACAACTAGAATTGGAATTCCTCATTTCTCCTCATAGGTAGGCGTACCAACTAGCAGCAAGGTTCTCTCTTTTCCCCCACATCCATTCTCCCTTGCATTCAAATTTGTTTCTACTTTGTGTCTACCTTCGCTCTGCATGCTGTATTTGTATTCTATTCTGTCACACTGAGCTGGACTCAAGCTTCCTTTCAGGCTGCAGCACCTCTCAGAAGAGATTGGACTTCTAATATATTTGAAATCCATTTGTTGCCCCTGCTTTAATCTCTGAAGCTCAAGGATCCTGACTTGGTGCTTGTTTTCAAGCCCTTTCTGTCACAGGCCTAAAAATACCCACCCCCTCCCCCACTGGAAGCTGGAGGCCTGCTCCTCCTGCAGCCCCTTTTAATTCTTTTCTCTATTTATTATCTTCCAATATTTTATTCTGTTTGCTGCCATCATTTTGGCTTTTGTTTTGAGATTCTTTTCTTTTCTTTTTATTTCATTGTTAAGAGTGATGTACAGAGGGGCTTCAAGTACATGAGTCAGGTGATGAGTCCATTTCTCTTTGAACAGCCTTTCGTGCAGGAACTTCCCACTGTGCTGCAGAGCCATGGGACCCACAGAAAGGCCTTGTCATCATGGACGCCCTAAGCCTATGGAAGAAAAGAGAGGGCATTGACCTCAGCCCAGCTGAGGATAACACTTTTGCTATCTGTTTTCTGGAGACTCGGAATGCAACTCAAGAGCTTTGACTAAGGCAAATAGAGAAACTTACAGGTAAATTCTTTCCCCTGCCTATCTTATCAGCGATGGACACCTCTGTAAGGCATCTGCAAAGGTCTCCTTCACAAATAGCAGTAAGAGTGTTTGTCCTAGACTGGACGCTTGGTGGCTGGTGGCCCACGCCTATCATCCTAGCTACTCAGGAGGCTGAGATCTGAGGTTGCAGTTTGAAACCAGTCAGGGTAGAAAAGTCCATGAAACTCTTGATCTCCAATAAACTACTCAGAAATAGCAGAATTGGCACCATGGTTCAAGTGGTAGAGTGCTAGCTTTGAGCCAAAGAAGCTCAGGCATATTGCCCTGGCCCTGAGTTTGAGCCTCAGGACCCCTCCACCCCTCACCTCTTACACTCATGTACACACACCATGTTACCATGTTCCAGCCAGTCAGTAAAGCCCTAGCTTACTTTGGTTCTCTTCTATGCATCCGTAGCTTTCTCTAACCACTGCATCCCTAAAATTCCAGTCACAAATAACACGGTTGCTTGTTCATCACGGTTGCTTCAGGATCTGTGTTGTGGGTCGTTTGCCTTCTACATCTCAGCTCCAAAGAGGAGGACTACCAAAGGCCCTGGTGAGCTGAGTTCCACACTCTGGGTTAAAGGAGAGACTCAGCTTTCACCTGCAGGAGGAGCCCTTCCCCTCCCGCAGAGCCCACGCAAAGGACTCCTCTTCTTTACCCTGCCAGCATCCTGCCTGTCCTTCCTTTACTTTTGTCAGCCCTAAGCCTATTTGGAAAAAATGTAACTCGCATCTCAAAGCACACAGATATTTGCCATCTGCTTTTATGGATTGGATAACTCAGTGTTGGTGTTCCTTGCTATTACACACACACACACACACACACACACACACACACACACACACACAAACAAGTACAAAACAGACATTTTTATTCAAAAGTAGTGAGCCACATCTTAATAGCTGTATTATTTGAAAGGAGGAAAACATTCACATAAATGGATAATAAATTAAGCATAGTAATAGGCAAACTTAGGTTTTCTATATACTATGAAGGCATAACATTCACTGTATTCAAATATTGAGAAGATATTCACTGAAGTCATGACGATAAGTTTGCAGAAGATTATCATAGAAATTGAAATTCTAAGTCCAGCAGCAGTGGCTCATATGTTACTCCTAGCTACTCAGGACGCTGACATCTCAGGATTGTGGTTCAAACCTAGTCCAGGCAGGAAAGTCCACCTTTTTTTTTTCAGTTGGTCGTGGGGCTTGAACTCTGGGCCTGGGCGCTGTCCCTCAGCTCTTCAGGTCATGGCTAGTGCTCTCAGCCACAGCGACACTTCTGGTTTTCTGGTGGTTTATTGGAGATAAAAATCTCATGGACTTTCCTGTCTGGGTTGGCTTTGAACTGTGATCCTCAGATCCCAGCCTCCTGAGTAGCTAGGATGACAGGCGTGAGCCACCAGCGCCCCGCTGGAAAAATCTACTCTTAACTCCAGTTAACTACTAAAAAGCCAGAAGTGGAGTTGTGGCTCAAGTGGTAGAGTGATAACCTTGAGCCAAAGAAACTCAGAGACACTGCTTGTGCCCTGAGTTCAAGTCCTAGGACTGGCAAAGAGAGAGGGGCCGGGAGAGAAATTGAAATTCTGCACAATTTACTGTAAACCTCAGTCTACTGATCCTATTCAGATAAATATTAATTGAAAATACATGTATAAGGGTGTGGAAACATTCATTCCGTGATGATGGAAAGAAGAGACGTGCAGAGGAAAGGGCTAACTTTACCACTGTCTGCCCAGAGTTTACTATAGAGCTCCCACAAAGTTGATCCTAAATAAATATTTGCTCCCTGATTAAATTGAAGGGATGCTTTTGCTATGACAAAAGAATGATGCTCCAAATGATTTCTGTCTGAAGACACAGTAGTCTGGAGGGATAAATAAATCCTCATAGTTTATTTGCTCTAGGAAGAGGGGAAGTGGTGAGGAAAAGTGGTGAGCAGAGCCACTAAGAAGTCTTTTTTTTAATATTCATGCACGTATGATTTTCTTAAGGAACTGAACCTAAGTAAACACGAGTCAAACTCTTGTTTCCTCAAAGGATCACCATGCATTGTATTCATAAACTGTCTGGTTCTATGGCACTTCCTCTGTACAAGAGTATAAAGATAATTAACATTACTTCTATTTTTCACATAAATGAAGGTAATTGATGAGAATTTTATTTCTGTATTTTGCAACTTTAAAGGAGAAAGCATATAGAACTCTATCTGTACAGCCTTTGCAAGTGTTTGTTTTTCTGTGATAATTCTCCAAGTTTAGCAGCGCAGACTTGTCTTTTAATATCCAGGGAATGAAACAAAATCGCAATGCTTCTCTGCAGACAGCTCCTGTTTGATTGAAACTCCTCCTTCGCCTACTTTATGGTCTAGATGCATTCTCCTAAGTGGATTTGTGTCTCTTGTCATAAAGAAGCCTCCCTCCTTCTGTGGTTGGCAGTCTCCTATGTTAGAATAGCTTAGCCATCACCCATTTCTAATTTTTATTTTAGTTTACATTTGCACTCTAAACCTCAGTGCTCTCAGCCAAAGCTGATGTTCTACCACTGGGGCTACACCGCCAGCCCACATTTACGTTCAGTAATACAAAAATGTTCACATCCCTTAACTTTGTGTGTGTGTGTGTGTGTGTGTGTGTGTGTGTGTGTGTGTGTGTGTGTGTGTGTGTGTGTGTGTGTGTGTGTGTGTGTGTGTCCTGGAATAAGACCTCAGAGTCTCAAATATGTAATTAATTGAACTACCCATAGCAAATGCTTTCCTAAATGACACCGCACACTATGAACTAGGATCATTAGAGCGAGATATGTCTTTTTCAACCTTTAGTTTTTAATGTACAGCATTTACTAAAAGCAATATTATGGACTCAGCACTGACTTTTCTTCTTCCTACTTCCCTCTGGTGCTGATGCTGCAAATCTTTGCATTAGTCACTGACTGGCAATTAAAAATGCCCAAACCAAGTATGATAGTGCATGCCTGCAGTCCCAGATACTCAGGAGGTTGAGGTAGAAAGATGGCTTTCTCTATTTTAAAAATAATTTCTTTTTTCTTTTCTATGTTTTGTTCTCTATGCTATGGTAGTTTTAATTTAGGGGGATACTGTACCTCTGAGCCACACCTGCAGCTCTTAAGCTGGGATTTGAGACCAGGCTAAGTCACATAAAAGCACTCTGTCTCGAAAAAATGTCTACTCTGATCGCTCCTGTAATAAATAAATGGCAATCCCCAAATGTACCAAAGGTGGGAATCATCAGAAATAAACTTTAAAAGAGTTTTAATCATGTTTTTGAGATAAAAATAAAAACTCTTGAAATGCTATAAAGGTACATTTCAGCAGAGAAATAGAAGCTGTAAAAAGGAACTAAATGGGAGCTTTATAACTGGAAAATACAATATCTGAAGTAAAATTTATAGTGAATGTGGTCAAAAGCAGAGAAAAGAGTCTGTGAACTTCATATATCAATAGAATAACAAGCAAAAAATCCAAGCTGCTGAACAAAGAAGGAAAGAAAACAAATGAATAAATGTACTTTCAGGTAATTTCAAAATGTGTAATAATGTTGTCACTGGAGGCTCAAATGAAAGGAAATAGGTGAATGCAGGAAAGTAGTAGGCATTAAGTAGAAAAAATGTGAACATCTGCAGATTGGATAAGAAATAAATTCTTGTACTGAAGATTCATAAATAAGCTGTGTGCTTGTGGCTCACACCTGTAATCCTAGTTACTGAGGAGACTGAAATCTAGAAGATATCAGTTTACAGTTCTTCCAATCAGAAAATCCACTAGATATGATCTCCAATAATGAACAACAAAAAGCCAGGCTGAAGGTGTGGATTAATTGGTTGAATGCCATACCAGCAAGCACACTAAGCAAGTTCAAGTTCCCAAGTTCAAACCCTAGTGCCAACATAAAAGTCAAAAATTAGTAAACAAAAAATGAAAAACCCAACAAAACCACTTCCAGATATTTCCTACGTGTTATGGATCAAAGAAAAAATTATCTGTTACTAGTAGCAAGAATAGCAAAAATACATGTACTAAGGAACAGTGCAAATCACTGAAGAATTCTCACTGAAAATGTGTATTTTAAGTGAAACAACACAGTGTTCCACATGCATCAGAAAAAACCCAACCCATAAACCCCCAAAACCAAACCAAACCAAAACAAAAACCTCCCAAAAATTGTGAAATGACAGCAAAGTAAATTTGTATACATGAAGGAAAAATGAGATGATTGACTGAAATCAGTTATTTAACAAAAGAGATTGCAAGAGTTCTTCAGGCTGAAAGAATCTTCTATAACAGATAGAAGTGTATTAAGTCAATGAAGAACAGAAGCACAGTCATCATTTTCCCCCAAACTTTAAAACATGTATAAATCTTGAGAATAAAAACTGCAGTGCTTTTTGATGAAGGATTTGTACATATAGATGCAAAAATATGAATGCTGCAAATGCTACAAATCAGATAGGTAACATGTTTATAAAGCTTTCTTCTACATCCTCACGATAAAGATATTATATTAACATAGAAATACGATTTCACTTGATCTAGACAGAATGAAGACCCAAACTAAATCAAAAGGGCCTAAGTTCTATGGTAAGGTACAAAGAGCTACCAGAGAAGGAAATAAGAATTGATGGGCCTAGAACTGAGCTTTGTTTCAGACTGTGATTTCCTGTCCAGTTTCCATGAACAAAGTACTAAGTCTTTTATTTCAGTTCTTACATACTCCTTCACTGGATTTTATTACATGCCTACTAGATTAGGAAACGCTTGAGCAGTATTGTGTCTTGAATACCGGGGCTTGAACTCACTGCCTTCTGCTCTCTTGCAGCCTTTTGCTCACTTTGTTGCTTGGTCGTGGTTGGTGTTCTACCACTTCAGCCATGCCTTCTGATAGGCATTTTCTGTTAAATAAAATTGGAGTCTATTGGATTTTTCTGCCCAGGCTGTGTTGGCTTGAAAAACAAAGGAGGAGGCAACAATGCTCAATAGGAAATGTACTCATTACCCTGCTCATGTAACGGTAACCCCTCCGTACAGCATTTTTACAGTAAAAAAGTACAAAAACATGTAATACTCTTGAATAGCTAAGATGACAGACATAAGTCACCCTTTGGCTAGTAGTAGTAGGCTTTTTTTGTTTGTTTTTTGTTTTTGTTGGTTGTGGGGCTTGAACTTTGGGCTTGGGCGCTGTCCCTCAGCTCTTCAGCTCAAGGTAAGCGCTCTACCACTTGAGCCACAGCGCCACTTCTGGTTTTCTAGTGGTTTATTGGAGATAAGAGTCACAAATTTCCTGCCTGGAAGTTTGAACTGTGATCCTCAGATCTCAGCCTCCTGAGTAGCTAGGATTACAGGCACAAGTCCCTGGCACCCGGCCAGTAGTATTCTTATATTTTAGCATTTTGCATTGGATAGAGAGAGCAGAAATCTGGGAAATTTTTAATTCATGGTCAGGTGGCTTTTTGTTGTTGAGTACTAACTTTTTCTTAAACTTTCTGTAAAACTTAGGAGTGAAAGGAAGCGGATGGTGTTAGGTCAGCTGTGTATTCTTCCTTTCCATGTGTATGTGGATGGCTTTGTGATTTACTTTCGCCAATGCAAGTTGACACAAGTGACACTGTGATAGGGGAGCTCAAGACACAGTGCTCTCCCAATCTTCACTCTCCCAGGTACCGCTATGAGGTGTCAGGTTAGGAAGCCAGGCCAGCTTAGTAGATGATCGGAAGCCTGGCAGGCTGCCGGTCCCAACTAGTAGACAGAGCTGTGAGGCTGTCTTGAAGCATCCTAGCCAAGCAGAGACACCTCCTAAACAAGGCTGAGGTGTGAGCGCTGGTAGCTGCTGCAGAGAAAGCACACACTCATCATCAGGACTCTGAGAAATGAGTCGCTGCCATTTTAGTCAACAAGCTTTCTGTAGGTAGCAATGGATAATTGCCATAATTGTAACTGCAGAAAATGGAAGGTATGGTAATCTAAAAAGAAAATGATTTTCTGGGCTAAGGATACCAAAAAAGAAAAAAGAAAATCAAAAGTATACATATACATATATAAGTGTATATATGTATATATTTCCCCTAATGAATGGTAAAAACAAAGAAAGCTCTGTCAAATATTGCAATGTTTTAAGAGGGTTAGTTAGCTAAAATTGGTAATTAACAGTTGGTAAAGCTGAGTGAGTATAAGGGAGGGGTCCTTTGTACTGCATTGCTAGAATCTCTGCAATGATATAAATAGGCGAACATTCAATTATATGAAATTATGTTTATGTTATAGTCGTAAATTTGTATACTTATGTATTTACATATATAAGTATATTTATGGCATGTGAATATCTATGAAGATCTTTAACCACACACAAAGCTAGAATTTATACGTTAATAAATTAACCTGTTGCATGCATTCATTATTTGGCCTTCTGAATGCTGCAGCTGAAGCCACACCATTGGTTTGGAACAAGGGTTCAAACTCAGGTGACTTTTCAAATTAGTTATATGGCAAAGAATATTTGTAATAGCAGCTAATTCTCAGAACAAATGAATGAACAGGATATATGAGGTAGCCTAGATAGGACATGAGAGTATAAGATTTTTGGCCAATAAAAATAGAACATAGAAAGTTGAGAAGACATGGAAACAGGAGGTTTGTCTTTGTTGTTGTTGTTTTTAATATAGTATGTGAAATTATTCATTATTCTCCCTCCCCATGGTTTATCTCTTGTTGTCACTTTATTTGATTTAATACCCTGTGTATTGCATATATAGTACTCTGAATTAGGGAAGGGAAGGGGAACAAAAAGTGGTAAGACAAAGGACAAAGGGCAAACCAATGCAACAGTGATAATCACAAGACAATATGTTGGAAATGAACTGTACACCTTAGGGGAAAGTGGGAGAAAAATGAGGGAGGGGTACCAATGTTCGACAAGAAATGGACTCAGTACCCCTCTGTAAACTACCTTAACAATAAAATTAAATTTGAAAAGATCAAAATTCAAACTTTCTTTACAAAACAATAAAAAAATGAAGAAAAGAAAATCAAACATAGAAAGTATGAGAAAAGCAAAAGTTATAGAAGAAAGTGCTAATACTGTTTACTGAGTAATTATTATGTTATTTACCTTGATATTATATTTATTGTTATGTTATTACTTACATTATTATCATTAAGTTCTGAAAAAAAATCTTATAATGGATAGCATTAAGTTAAATGAAATGAGCCAGGTTTAAAAGGACAAGGATATTTTTCTGTTATATGTGAATGCTGGACCTGAAAGATACACACACACACACACACACACACACACACACACACACACACACACACACACACACACACACACACACACACACACACACATACAACAAGGTCATGTAAACACATACATGAGCATCCTGGTGATTGTGGGAATGTCTGAGGGGATTGTGGGTAGGGAAGAATTTTAAAGGGTGACCAAGTTCAGAAGAGACTGCATCTGTGAATGAAGAGGAAAAATAGACACAAGAATATTGGGAATGGGGAAACTCAGAGAAAGGAATGGGATCAATTTCTTTAAAGTATAGTTTCTCCATGTGCCACATGCCAATAACTTACACCAAATAAAACTTATACCAAATAAAAGATCAGAAATAAAACTGCCTCTTTGGTGTTTGGATTCTACTAGGAAAGGCAAGAAAGAGGGTAAAGGAGAGGAAATATGATGAAAATACTTTATGTACACATGTGAAAACAGGAAAATAAAGCTTGTTGAGAGTGGTTTGAGACTGTACTTCTACTCAACTACAGCCATTTGAAAATGAAAGTCTATTCAGCATGGAATGAATAGCATGAGTCCTGAGAAATTATTTGGCAGAAATAGGTTTCCATAAGTTTTGGTTCATAAAATGGATAATGTTTTCATTTTTTTAAATAAAATTTCAAACTTATTTGTGATTTGATAGTTCTGCGTTCTCTAATAGTGAACATAACTTTGGCCTCTACCACAGTCTAAAATAGATTTTAACGTTTGTTTTACTGCCAGAATACTAAACACTAAATGACAACGATTGTTCTCAATACTTAACGCATTATGAGCTCATCTCTTCTAAACTCTGCAAGGGCATTATTACTGTGGTTGACCTTTTATAACAGGAAAACAAAACAGACAGGGGAACAAAAATTATCAAGTTCAGACAGCTAGATAGTGATTGGACCAAAACATACCCAGGCTATTGTGAACCTCCAGATGGAATAGCTTTTCAGCTCAAACTATTAACCATATTCCCAAAGCACGTTCATACAGTCTTTCCTTCCAAAACTATACACAAAATTCTACTTTCTGCTTATTTCTGGCTAGAGTCTACTGTCATCATGAATCTTGGAGGTGATTCATTTTAGCTCTGTAGACTAACAAAACCCAACAAACAAGATAGGTTAAAACAACAGAAATAGATCATCTTTTTATCCTGGAAGTTTGAAGTTGAGGCATGCGTTGAGCTGTGTTAGTGTTCAGGTGTCTTCTGTAGGATTCTTTCTGGCTGTTCTGGCTTCTGGCCATGGAGGCATTCTTTTTTTTTTTTTTTTGTAAAAATGTAATCTGTAGTGTTTACCCCTCTTATTTAAACTTGTTTCCTTGATTTAACATTTATTATTCTTAAGATGAGGATAATAAGACCTAATATCATTAAGTGTTGCAAATATCAAATGGGTGTTGATATCACTTATGTACTGTTCTACTAGTTTCTGTTTATATTTAGCTTCAGCAAGCAGGTAACAAAATCTTCGCTCCATCAAAAGGACTGAAATGAAAGATACTGAAGGTGCATGATTGCCATATCTTGCCTTTTCTTTTCTTGGTTCATTATTTAAAAATACATAATATTTCTCACAGGCCAGTGTGATTTTTTTCTCTAAAATTAGACCTTCTGTCATTACAGCAAAAAAAAAAAAGCTAATTCGTTCCCTACTTTTCTCAGACTAATAATGCTTCTTAAGGACAGACAGCTTTGAAGAAAATCACTGATTAACAACATGAATCTATGCTTCTCTACTCTTGTGTAAACAAGGAATGCAATTGTAAAATATAACAAGTTGGATTTCAAATCCAACATTACTTAATTAGGTGAATAGAAGGAAAAAAAGGAGAGCTTTGTTTTATCATTAATTTCCCATCAGTGCTTTGGATAATTAATTCAACAAATACCAAAATACATGATTTAGGCTAAACTTTGTCATAAAAATTGTGAAATTAATGATGTAAAAAATTACCTCATAAATACTGTCATGAATTGTTATTTGTAACTAACTTATTAGGAATGACAGTGATACATAAAGCTCCAAGTCAAATTCTAGAAAGAAACTGTAGATGTTATTAAATATGATTGGGTCCTGAAGCTTGAGCTTCAGGATTCTCTCCTGGAGCAGGCAAGTGTGAAAATGACTTCCCCACAAACCAGTCCTGAGAGGATGTCTATATACCAGGACACAATATTTAAATCCATTACTTTATTAAATCTGGCATGAAAAAATGCATATTCCCCAGTTAATTTATTATTGAGCAACCATTTGGAGAAAGGCAAGAAAGCAAAGAATAGTTGTATGTAGAGAATAATTTTCCTATTTAGGTACAAATAACCTTTGATTGTTGAAACTCATAAATGAAGATGTTCAGTTTTGAAGGAAAAGATAATTGCTGATTTTCAGTTAAGACACTTACATATAATAATTAAAAATACTTTTATGATTGAATCTGTGACAATTGTCCATACTCGTGGGGGGACATTATGATATTTTGATACATACATCCACTGTGAAATGTCATAACCTCACAATTATCTTGCATGGTGAGAAGAACTTAATTCTACTTCAACTATTTTCACCTATACAATTTGTTATTAGCAACTACCATGTTCCTGATTAAAACTAACTAGGAATTCCATCGTATAAAGTGGGTAGCCATTTGTTGATCCATTTCTGTTGGTTTCTTTCTGAGCTTTTCCGTTCTCTGCCTTACAAAAGCACAGTCATTCTCCACCGAAAGGACATTTGGGCAATTCTGGAAACTTATGTAGACATTAGTATGGAAGAAGAGTTGGAAAGAACCACAGTTGAACTGCTGAGATAATTCCTGTCAGCTGTGCTGCTCAGAACTGGCTGGGGTCCATCCGCCGCCTTCTGGTCCTGCGGTCCTTCGGAAGGCGAGGATCTGCATATTAGCTTTGATCTAGTTACGCTCGGATGATTTTGGCTGAAGATGGGACATTTGCCTGCTCTTCAGAACTTTATGTTCCACACTTGCTACTCAAATGATGGACTTATTTGCCTTTTCTTTAAATCATGGACTAGGGAGGAATTATATAGCCTTACGCTTAAAGTTTACACTACAAATTTTTATTTAGAAGATTGCACGAACCTGGAATGTTTTGTCATTAAAATGTAATACATGCTAACACAAACCCTCATATCCAGGAGTTCTATACTTCTATCACCTATGGTATAATTTGGTTGCTTTTCAACATAAACTAGAGACGTGCTAAAGGAAAGAGAAAATGAACTGTAAGGAAACAAAGTAATCTTCAGAACCTGTATCCAATGTCATACAGATGTTAAAATTGCCAAGAAACTTAGAATAATTTTCAGAAAAATTTTAAGTGTTTAGTGAAAATTAGTCATGATATAAAAAGAGGGTTGAGGTAAACAAAAATAATTCAAAATGAAGTAATAGAAGGCAAGACACTGCAACAAAATACAGAATAATTTTAAACCATTAGAAGATTATAGTTGCAGATTTTCAAGCATTTCTGTGAGGATTTATAAATAAGGACAGTGAAAATCAATAAGGATATAATTTGCTTGAGAAGTACTCTCCACAGACATGTTCTAGTGGAGAATAAATCTTTCTTTGGCTTTCCAAAATTTTAAAACATTAAACTAAAATTAAAAAAAAACAGCATGGTGCTGAGATTCATTATATACAAGCAGGGATGTTTCTTTAAAAATATTCCTTAATAAAATGCAAGTAGCCTTTACACCACTTTTTAATCATTTCAGTTGAAGTCTTGCATAAATCTGAAAAGTTGTCACTTCAAAATTGAGTTCTGCAAAAGTGCTAAGAGTGAGTTAATATCTCATATGGATAATCCACAGAAGATGTATTTGCCTTGAAATTGTTTAGAAAGATTGTAAATCAGTTATTAAAATAATAGAGTCTGACATTATTCCCCATAGATGAGTTATGAGGTAAAAATAACTTAAGTAGCATTCCCAACTCAAGAATGGCTAGCACCTTTGTGTTTCAAATGATATTGCCCGAGTAACATGAAATAGTTACTAAATTTGGGCAGGAAAATAGTAAAAATTACTTATTAAAAATATCTAAGCCAGGAGCTGGTGCTGCATGCCTGTAATCCTAGCGACTCAAAAGGCTGAGATCTGAGAATCGTGGTTCAAAGCCAGCCCGGAAGTCAGTGAGACTCTTATCTATAATAAACCACTAGAAGACAGGAGTGGCACTGTGGCTCAAGTGGTAGAGTGCTCGCCTTGAGCTGAAGAGTACAGAGAGCGCCCAAGCCCAGAGTTCAAACCCCATGACCGACCAAAAAAAAAATCTAAATGGTTCTATATAAGAATTTTAAAAATCTGTATTTTATTTACTATTAGGTTTATTAAAGGAGTAACAAAATTGAACATTAAATCAACTGGAAATATAACATCTTAGTTTATATTTTCCAGAGTGGAACATTGTAGAAAAACATGTTATATTCGGCCAAAATTAATATATGTCTAATTTTCCCCTTGAAGAGAATACATAATTTTTATGCCTTCTTATACATAATACATAATATTTTGTAAATTGTGACTTTGGTTTTTTTCTAAATTCAGTACTTGAGATAAATTTAACCTTCAATTTTGAGAAAAATTGCTGAAATATGAAATGCTTTACATACATAAAAATTACACAGTTAACCACATGCAACCTACTCTCTAATTATTATGCAACCTACTCTCTAGTGATTATGATATTTTTCTTAATACTTATTTTAAGTTAAATGATCAACCTTTACAAACCTGTATTATGGAACCAATCAGCAAATGGCCTCCATTGTTCTGGCTAAAAATACTTTCCTCATTATTACTGTAAAGCTAACAGTGTTTTAAAAAGACATGCATTACTCATAACAAAATTAAGCGAGAGTGAGTGTTCACAACTATTGAAGCAGCACGATTTAAATGGACCCAATGTACATCAAGTTGAGGATGAATATAAATATGACTTCACAGGCTCTCTCCACTTTCACTGTGGGATCCCATTCTCTATTATTCTTTTTTAATTTTTTTTATCGTAAAGATACTGTACAGAGGGGTTACAGTACAGTTACATGAGTAAGGTAATGAGTACATTTCCCTCCTCCTCCGCCTCCTCCTCCGCCTCCCCCTCCGCCTCCCCCTCCGCCCCCCCCTCCGCCTCCCCCTCCGCCCCCCCCTCCGCCTCCCCCCTCCGCCTCCCCCCCCCGCCTCCCCCCCCGCCTCCCCCCCCCCCGCCTCCTCCCCCCCTCCCCCTCCTCCTCCTCCTCCTCCTCCTCCACTGGAGACAACACATCTTGATTGATGCCACTCCTTCCCACAATCTCACCCACCCACCCCCTCCCCACCACTTCCCCCAATCTTCTTAATTTTGTAGGATACACATTAGATTCTTAGCTGCATTCCTACTCTCATTCCATCTGTTCACCTTTTCTGGTCGCCCGTTTCAAGAACTTTCTCCCAGGCAGGTGTGGAAGCACCTGGTTTCTTTTCTCTGACACAGTGCCTACTTAAGGGAAAGGCAGCTTTACCTCAGACAGAGTGAAGGATGAATCCTGGGTCTTCCACGAATCATCAAGGACAAGCAAAGCATCAATACAAAGACCAGAAAATACTCAGGTGCGTTTTAGGTGACCTGATTTCTGCAAATGTAATAGAAAACATTTTAATATTCATGGAAATCACAACTGAATGTTAGGTCAAGTTTTTAAATTACTGAAGTATTTCGAAAATTATAACCCCTGTTTTCACTGTATTTGATGTTGGTATAATTTGGGGAGTGGAAGGGAAAAAACAAATTGTTTAAATAGGGATACAGGTGGACCCATTGCAACAATGAGATGTACAAGACGCTATGTCGAAAAACGAACTTTACAATTTAGTGGGGGTGTTGGGGGTGGGATGGGAGGAATGTAGTTGTAGAGGTGGGAGGGAAGGGATGGCAGGGGAAAAACAAAGAAGGAGGCAGCAATGCTTAATAAGAAATGTACTCATTACCTTGCTCATCTGATTGTAACCCCTCTATACAGTATTTTCACAATAAAAAACTTATTTAAAGAAAAGAAAATTAAGCTCAAACTGACAGACTACAAAGCATAATAACTATTGTTTTATGCAAAAAACGCAAGAAAAAGTGATTCAACTAAACCCTATAATTTTATACTTTAGTCTCATGAAACATTATACAGGATTAATAAATTTGGGGAACAGGAATTTATTTTGAATAAAAAATTATTGCCAGGCATTGATGGCTCATGCCTGCAATCCTAGCTACTCAGGAGACTGAGATCTAAGGATCATCATGTTTAAAAGCCAGCCCAGGCAGGAAAGTCCGTGAAACTCTTATCCAATTATCCACTCAAAAGCTAGAAAGGGAGTTGTGGCTCAAGTGGTAGAGTGCTACACTTGACCACAAAAGCTCACACACACTGTGTAGGCCCTTAGTTCAAGCTGTATGACCAGCACACACAAAGACACACACAGACACACAGACACACAGACACACACACATCAAAACTATTAAAATATTCTAAACCAATGAGATTTCTAAAAATGAGGGTTCTCACGTACACAAATTCCTGAAAAATGTTGGAGAAAGCAAGTTTTGTATGTCTTCAAGTCCTAAGATAAACTGTTACATAAATTTCTTTTCTGTTATCTTTGAGATATAACCTTTATATAAGTACTTTATTTTCTGTAAAGCTGTTAAACACAGAGCTTCTCATGAAATCACAAAGCTCTATCTCTAAATGGTAGTCAGATTCTCCTGGTACCTCTCCTGCATACTGAACCGATCTCTCATAATCTAACAATGGCCCCGAAGTTCACTGTGCCATGAGATCACAAAGTAATCAAATGTCAAAATCAGATTTGTAATTTCTGCTCCTATCACTGGGAGCAATGTATTGATGTTGATTAATTGAGATTGAGAAGCTACTTGGCTTAAGAGTCCTTTAGAAAGAAGGCAAAGACCAGAAAGTTAGGGAAAGGTGTAGAGCAGAGCACATTACACCTCTCCTGGGTCAGGTACTGCCCTGACTGAAGCTTTCTGCTCAGGAATCTCACCTGCCTCTGCTTACCCTGGGCTGGGGAATTGGCACAGGAAGCCCGACTCTCATGCTAAACAGAATTAAATATCCCTTAAAGATTATGTTCCTCCCACTCATCCATGAGGAACTCAGCAAGACAGGAAGATGGGTTTCAAAGTTTACCTCAAGAAGCGGAGATTCAGGGAAATGATGTGTTAATAGAAACACAATTGTTAGATACCTTATAAAATCTTTCCACTGAATCCGTAAGAACTTTGGTCTATCTTTCCTACCGGACACAAACTGGTAGGTTAGCATCTGATTTCACAGTTTTAGGATTCTAATAAAATAATAAATAGCCAAGTAAAACCGAGGTGCATCCTCATAGAGATTAAACAGTTCTTGAGGGAGCCTCCTAAACAATGACATTGAGGGGACAAGCAGTCTTCTGCATGCTATATTTTCAGTTTAGGTATGTTTTCCCCCCTCAATGAAAGCAATTCTAAAAAGAATCTTGCCACACATAACAGGCTTGAACAAGGTTACTCAAAGACAGGAAGAAATTCATATAAACATGTTAGAAACAGTAGCAAGAAAGAAAAACCATTTGAGTCTTTATCTTGGGGTTCATTTCGCCTAACATCAACGTATCTGACCGTTTCTGCTTATCTCAGACATATATTAGTTATTGCAAATGTTGCTTTGTATGTCCCTCCCCCATGGTATAACCCCTGCTTTCACTGTATTTGATGTTGGTATAATTTGTGGAGGGGAAGGGAAAAAACAAATAATTTAAATAGGGATACAGGTGGACTCATTGCAACAATGAGAGGTACAAGACGTTAGGTCGGAAAACGAACTTTACAACTTTGACGCGGGGTGGGGGGGGGAGAAAAGAAGAGGGGACAGGGGCGGGGGCAGGTGGGGAAAATGGGGGGATGGGAAGGGGTGGTAAGGGGAAACAAAGGAGGAGGCAACAATGCTTGATAAGAAATGTACTCATTATCTTGCACATGTAATTGTAACCCCTTTGTACAGTATTTTCACAATAAAAAAAAAGAAATTCATGTTGACTTTCACTATTTTATGTCAGTGTTGTAAGGGTGTTGCATTAGAATCTCCAGTATTCTTGTTCTTGGTGTTTTATTACAACTACAAACTAACATACTATTTAGTATTAAAATGTGAACAATGAATTTGACCCAATAATCCATAATTTTAGGAAATTTCCTTGTTTTTTAAACAGTGATAGAAAGACAACAGAGCAAGTCTTATATCGTTAATTAAACAATTGTGCTCAATACTAGAATTTAATTATAACATTTATTTATATTTATATATTAATAATTCATTTGTATTCAATGGGCCAATAATAACAAATAATGTTATTATGTATCAATATAATAATAATTTAATCGTATTTAATGGGCCAATGTGTAGGAAACATTTTAAAAATCATATGCACAGAATTGTACATATAAATCCAAATAACACTAATAATATTATAATCTATCTAAAATTTGTACCTTAAAGCTAAAAGATTCTAATTTGCAGTAATGAGTTCAATTATTTAAAAGCAATAATCATGTTAAGGTTATATCTGAAGCTGACACAATTATTTTAATTGAGAAAAAATATTCTGAGCTAGATAAACATAATCTTTTTGTCTAACCCATATTTCCACTCGTATAGATGGCATTTTAAACACCTGCTGTTTTAAATGATCCGATTATCATTAATTGCCAAGTCTAGGAATGGCATAGCTCTTATTGCCCTCTGTTGTGAAATCCTCCACCTGTTTTTAATTAGTTAAACCATCAGTGTCTACCTATAGCAGGCAATTTGGGGTTATGTATGGTGGGTGCCCTAAGAACAGAATTTGCATTTAATCCAATTTCATTTTTCCTCTTTGAGTCATAATTAAGATTTACCTGATGCCTTTCTTTGTAAGCAGAAGCAAGTCATTTCCATTACGATTACTATAATTTATATTTCCTTTGATGTTTAAATAGATTCTTTTAAAAGAGAAAGTATAGGAAACTATTCCTTTGTAATTTTTAAACAAATTCCATGGATTTTTTTAATATATTGTATTTTTAGTCCCCAAACCAAACCAACCAAACAAATAAACAGGCCACAGATAAGATTGGAAATTGTATTTCTCACACACACACACACACACACACACACACACACACACACACACACACACACACACACACACAGAGGCACATATTGTAGTTTCTTTTAGGGAGGTTATATAGGTGATTCCTTGAAGATAAAAAGAAAATATTGGGACCAATTCTTTGAAGTTTTTATTAATCACCATCAAAATCCAAAATACCAGCTCCTCCGAACTCCTCCTACCGTTTAGTGCTCCACTCTCTGTTTTGCTTTGTGTAGCATTTTTTCTTTGGTAAATTTCCATTGTATTTTTTCTTCCAAGAAAACTTCTCTCTCTGTAAATATGCACTGTGTTACAAACAAAGCAAGACCTACAAAACCATTTACATTTCCAACACCTTCAAAAGAGTTCTCTCTTTCCACTGCTAAATAAACTTTACTTTTGTGTAGCTTCAAGGGGAAATGTTTAAGGTCCTCTTGTCAAAGTCAGTACCTGGTGATGTCCTTCACCTTTATCTTTCATCGTCTCAGTTCAATAATCTATCTCATAAATGGCTTCTGACTATGAATATTTATTTTTAGTTGTTTATTAACACTACCCAAAATCATATCAAGATAGCCATTAACTTGGTATCACTGTTGAAAATAAGTTATACACAAAAACGACAACAAAAAGGGAAAAAGTCTAGTGTTTAATAAATTTCTCCATTATCTCTACTGTAAGAAAATATTAGTGTTGACAAAATGTTTCACTTTACAGTAAACTATCTTGAGACATTACTTTGCTCTCTTATGTTTGAGGAAAGCATCCTAAGTAAATGAAAATAATTTCACCAAGGCTATCATATCTAAATCAGTTGAAAATTTAACCCTGTTAATATTTGTTAACATTGTTTTGCTACATAACATAATTGTATGCCAACATCTATGTAATATTTGGGCTTTATGTTTTTCAGCAGTAAAACAACAGAAAATCTGTAACTATTGCTTTTCTCATGTGAGGCTTGTTTGCTTTCCTTTACTAAGTTGTCTGCCTGAACAGTAACTTGAGCCTCAGGCCAACAGGAATGCAAATGTGTAATTCTAAAGATACATCCAATACAGAGGTAAGCTTAAAATACATTAACATCCACCTAAGAATTATGGACTGAAAATTATTGTAGCCCTAATAGTAAGCCTGAGGCTTGGTGACATTCCAATGGTTTGTTCATGAGCACTACAATTTGAGAGTTGGATATTGGCTGGTTCTTTCAGTAGGACCAAGAGCTAGACTTAGCTGCCAACATGTGGTTCTTTTTCTATTGGTTCTGAGCACAATGCATGATGTTCCAGGCTGTACTATTTCTCCAGGAAAGAGTGATAGTAATTGCTTTTCTATCTCAGTGATATTACACAGCACCAAAAAATGTCATCAGGTACATATTTTCCTGATAACTCATTCTTCTTTCTCTCCAAGCACAAAAGCTGTCATTAAATTTGCTAAATTGGTTTTGCAAACTCTTGGCATAATGAGATTTGCCTGTATTTCTGAAAGGAGTGGTGCTTCTATGGTTTTGAATTTTTCTTTTCTTTCTTTCTTTTTAAACAAAAGAACAGAATCCATCAGCTTTGTATCAAAAAGCATGTTTTTGTCCTTGTGCTCCAGGGAATAAAAATCTCAGTTGATGAAACAGAGGTTTCTATATTTTATTTAAAAAAAGGATGCAAAATTCTTGGTTGGTTTTGTGCTATGGTTTGGCAAAGTTTTGTAACAAAATGTATTTTATCCTAAAGGCAAGTAAATGTCCCCAGTAACAAAATCCAATTTATATTTATATGTCATTGTTCCTACTTGTGATATTCTTTTTTTGTATTTGTACAAGAGCATTGACTTTTCCTAACATACTGTATTGTATCACTAATCCCAATGTAAGTCTTACAAAACTCAAAATTCTGCCAAGGTCAAAGAAAACAGAGTGACAGAAGATTGATTGAAATCCAAGTCCTAAAACACCATATAATTTGTGTTCATTCCCACTGTCTAGTATTGTATGAGTGCAATAAAAGTTGCACTACTCATCATAAATATCACATATAAACTAAATTGTGATCTACACAAAAGATATTGTAGAATCTTTTCAGTGTATAAAAACAAGCACCAAAATACATAAGAACAAACCATTTCAGTATGATACAAGAAAGTAATTCTCTAAATAAATTGTATCCTATACAGTTATTAAATAATAAATTTGTAAGTATATGTATTAAATTAATATATTAAAATTTTATCCTATGCAGACATTTATTAAATGCAGTGTCAGTTGATTAACTAGATTAACAGGGGTAGTTAACAATCAGTAATAACTGATTTTTCAGGCTTAGTTTAAATTTATACGTCCTAATAGTGAGGGTATTTACAGAACTTGGGTCAAAGTACTTGGGTAATAGTACTTGGGTACTAGTATTTCAGAGCAGGGATTTAGTCTTTATGGTGGTATATGGCAATCACAGACTGGATCACTGAGTGCGGACATTCCTCAGATAGCGATAGCTGAATGTGTAACATTAGTGTCCTCTGTTAATATAGGTATACTGGAACATTTTATTCAACTAATATGCTGTAAATTTCTTCAAATCAACAATGAACTGTGCAGACTAGCATAAAATGTCACCGATGAACTTTCCATTCTGACATTTGCTATGTTAATTAGTAAAGCCTCTGTTTGAAAATGACACCTGTAGTGGTTGTGTTCCTCTGTGACATATCACCTTAGCATAAATTTGATAAATCAATTGCATATGGTATACCATGTATACTTGCCTGTTTAAAGAAGAAAAGTTAAATTTTGGGGATAAATACTAAGAGCAGTAAGTATTCTAAGATGTCTTCTTTGGTGCACATAATGCTGTGTTTGTTTGCTGCTGATTGTTTTTGTTTGTGTCTTTGTTTTTTGCATTGTTTTTTCATCTTCACTCCAGTAATGAAGGAACAGGTAGCAATTCCACTTTGGCCACAGATCACATATATGAATCGTTCTTAGCTTTCCTTGTACTCATCCCCGGTGTCATTTTTCCACCCCTCACCACGTTTGATGTGCAAATTCCCTACTTTAATTTGTGGTAACTAGGAAATATTTACTCAGTGAAATATATAGATATAATGTTGATATGTTTTTCTTAATTACATGTTGTGGACACAGAAGATCAATGCTATAATGTTTATTCTATCAGCAGTATAACAAATGACAAAATATATTGCTCTCTTTTTCTAATCATATTTATTTTCTGCCTTCAGAAAGTAACTAGAGTGTTGATAAAGTTTGTTTCTTATATATGATATGCGGAAAAATGGAAAGAATTTACAATAATATGGAAATGGTTGAATAATCACCCATAGATTTCTATGTTTCTAGAGTTTATCATACTTTTTAAGTTGAACATGTCTTAAAAGATTACTTATGAGCTGAGTGCTGGTGGCTCACACCAGCCATCAGTTACTCAGATGGCTGAGATCTGAGGATGGTGGTTCAAAGCCAGCCCAGGAAGAAAAGTCTCCACGAGACAATTATCTCCAATTAACTATCCAAAAACCAGAAGTGGTGATATAGGTCAAGTGATAGAGTAATAGCCTTGAGCACAAAGAGGCTCATGGATAACACCCAGGCTCTGAGTTCAAGCCCCACAGCTGCAAATCAAGAAGAATAGTTATGATTGCAAAAATGTTTTATGGTATAATTTTAGAAATTAAAAACCTTAATTGAAAATTATGCAAATAATCTTTGTTATGCTAATGAGATGGAGGGCTATTCAAGAACTTATGGTAATATATGTAGTCTTAGAAGCATACCTAATTTTGGCAGATAGGTAACAGTCTTTTAATGCAAATTTGGGACTACTTATATATATAAAGAAAGTCAAATTAGGAATTTGACAGGATTTCTTATGGTAATATTCAAAGTGGTGAGATATTCTTTTGAAGCTTCAGATTCTAGTTTCCAATTAATTTTTACAAAAATTACCTAATTCAATAAAGAACTGTCAGCAATTGTTAGTAAAGGTCTCAAATCTCCCTCCTTGTTCCAGACTATATAACTGTGTGATGCTGAGTTTTCTTTGTATATTTCATCAAAATGAACTTCTTACAATAGAGGGATACACAAGCAAATGTGTATATTCAGCACATTTTACTTAGAATATGAAGAAATTTGTAACAAAACACAATGCCTTTTTCCCCAGTAATTTTGCAATGGTAGTTACTACAAATATTTCGTTTTCCTACATGTACAATACATAGTATAAATCTATCTGTATCTAAATAGTTTTTAGCCATTGGGCTTGGATATTGCTATTTGCAAATTCTTCATATGAAAAGCAGAGAAAAAACTTAATAAATACTTATACAATAACCCTCTACATGAACAGCTCAGTTTATGATAGCTACAACACTGCTTTGTTGGCATTTCAATGGCTCATGCCTGTCATCCTTGGGAGGCTGAGGAAGCAAAGATCATAATTTTAGTCCAAGCCAAGCAGAGAAGTTCTTTCGACCCCTTCTAGACCTGCCACTGTGTGGGTTCCTCTGTCATTTCAGCTTCAACAGAAAGCCTAAATCAAGTGGCTAGAAGTCTAGGTATATGTACAGCATGGAAGCCAGTCTCTATCTCAAAGCTTACCAACTCAAGTTAGAATTGGCCGTGTGGCTTAGGTCTGCAGCCCAAGGCCCAGCCAGTCTTAGGTGGTGATTCAAACCCAAATAAGGATCAATCAATCTTCATTCCTGGTTTAAGCCTCAGAACAACACAGAGAAGTTGAAGCCTCACAAAGGAATATACGGCAAAGTCCCAGTTTAATACACATGAAATTCGTGTAAGTACATAAATGAATGTGACTATTGTCCAAATTAATTTTCTGTGAATCTGAAGGAGGAGGATGCGGTGGCAGGTGAGGAGGTAAAACCACTCTGGAAAGCAGAGGGAAGGTTCCTCAAAAGACTAAACAGAGAGCTTCCCTGTGACCCAGCAATCCCACTCTTGGGCATCTATCCAATAGACCACAAACTAGTCTACACTAAAGCTACCAGCACCACTGTGTTCATTGAAGAATCTGGAGAATTGTTTACCATAGCCAATATAGAGAATCAGCCGAAATCATCATCAGTGGACAAATGGGTCAAGAAAATGTGTTATATGTACACAATGGAATTTTACTCCTCTTTCAGAAAGAATGATATTGTACCATTTGTGAGTAAATGAAAAAAACTTGCCAAAAGTTTTATTAGCTGAAGTATGCCTGACTCAGAGAAACATTGTTTCCCTAATTTGTGGTAGCTAGAATGTGCCTCTTAATCTATAAGTAGACACACTGGATAGGGGTAAAAAAAAATACACCAGGACATGATCAATTATACAGGTCTCAAGGCATTCACACACAGTAAGACCAAAGGAAAATACATGTAGGAGAGGAGTACAAAGGTGCAAAACCTATGTATATAAAAATATAAATACTATTTATCAAAGTGAACTCCAGGAAAATGGAAACAAGAGGTCTTTTTTCTTTGTTGCTGTTTTTATATTGTTTTTTTTTGTCTTGCTTATTCAGTTATCTGCCTTTAGGAGGGTACGTGGGGGCACAGAAATGGAGGGACAATCTGTGAACAAATGCAGCAGTGGTAGTTACTGGACACTACTGAAAATGAAATCTACAACTTGTGTGTGAGATTGGAGGGAAAACCTGGGAGGGGAAAGGATGACATTGTTAAAAAGATGTATCACCATTTGGTTATTCCCTTCCCCTCCCCAGATTAGACAGTAATATACTCATCACCTTACTCATGTAATTGTAACCCCTGTACAGTTATGAAATTGTACAGCATCTTTACAATAACATATATATATATATATATATATAAGAAATTTACTGTATCTGACTTATGTGCACTATCTGGCATCTACACATCACCTATAATAAAATATATGAAAGTTGAAAAAAGGCATAAGCTCCTTGGATATTGTCCACAGAGCAAGCACTCATGCAGCCTTGTAACTAGAGGAATTTGTAAAATCTTATTGTAAGCACTATATTTCCCACCTAATACTTGCTGGGAACCAGTTCAACATATGAATTCCCAAAACTTCATAGGTCCTTGGCAGGTAATTAGTATTGGATATAAATCAATTGATAGTAGAATTAGAATAAGCATTGAGTTTCTAGGAGATGTTGAAAAAGCTTTAAAATGCAGAACTGTTTGCTTCTGTGATCTCAAAGTCTGGATTTAAGTACAGTGGGAATGTTTATTCAAAGATGGAAGAAAACTTCGCATATGCAAAGGGTATCTAATAAAATGACTTGAAATATTTGGTGGAGACATGTAAAGAACAGTTGGAAGAAACAAAATACAATGAAAAAATATTTCAATGTAAAGAGATCATATTTTTCAGGAAACATTCTGGGATTATCCAGACTGTGAAATGATTAGTATAAATTATATAGAAATTACAAATGTTAGACTGGAATGCACACAAATTAGCTGCAGAAAATCTAAGCCCAGAAATGGATTCATGAAGGGTGATGGAGTTTTGGTGAAGGATGGGAAAGAAAAAAATTGAATGCTATAAGTATTTTTGAGGTTTACGGTGATTGAGCATGAAGATGGCTGAGCTATCATAGAGGAACATTTTCTGTTTTACTTATTTGAATATCTACTGGGATGGTGTTGTAGAATTTGTGACAGGTAAGTAAAAAACATGGAACATAATTATTTAATACTTGCCTGTTATCTGGTAGTCACCTATGCAATTTCTCTTCGTTCCAACAGCAAAAAGAATTTTCAGGATTTTTAATTTGGGTAAAGTCATTCCAAACCAGGTAAACTCTTCGTGGATTGCAACTTTATAGAAAGAATCTGGGAAGTCAGCAAATACAGAAATTATTTAGAAATATCTTTGCACAGCTTTTATTGAAATAACTTTTCTATATTTATCAATCTCAGAATCCATTTCCTTCCAAACCAAAGCTCTTTTGCCAGGGAAATATATAACTTCCTTTTAATGATAACCTGAAAGAGCACTTGAGGAAAAGAGAAAGCAAAAAGAAAATGATATCAGGGTGACTACTTTTTTTTAATCAAAATAGTCAAGAGAACCCCATTGCACATGACTATAGAAAGGACAATCATCTCAACACAAATTAGGTTTCTTTTTTTTCTTTTTTCTTTTGGGTGTTCAGTTGGTTTAATTTACTTTTACCAACAACACAGAAGTGAAAAACCATTTTGTAATGCCATACAAAAATGTAACAATTTTATATGAATGTATGCATCTATTTTTGAGGTAAAGTTGACTTCAATTTTGAAGTCAAAGTATGCATATTAGCCATAAGGGTACATTAGTCACTTTAAAGTTAAAAGAGAAAAACATCAGTAGCACACTATTTAGCATGTAAAAGTTATTACACCTGGAGCCTAATAAATATTTTTATGATTGTGTGTTTGAAATTGTGCTCCACATAATCTAAGTATATATATATATATATATATATATATATATATATATATATACATATAAGTGTTTCAATTTAATGGAGTCTTAGATAGTCTTAGAGTCTTTTTAACTCTTGTATAAAATGTCTACCTTTTTGTTTGTTTCCTTTATTTTCAATCAGGTCAACAAAACCTCAAATTATTTTATAGTGCCAAGAAAATAGTAATTTCTCAAAGAAATTAAAGATTGTATTTGCAAAGTGAATTTTTGCATAAACTAATTTTACTCAGACATGAGCGATGTTTCAGAATAGCACTGAGGGTTGAAAATCAATATATGCAGCAGATTTGTCAGCTTGAATTTGATTTTCAAGTCATCTGCAAATATCTTGGTGCTTGTATTTCATGATCAAGTTAATGCATTACATGTCTCTAAGTCACATAATTTTGGGTGGTTCTGATGAACAGTATATTCCAATGATGACATTGCCATTTATTAAAATACCAATAAGAATAAAAAGATATTTTAATGATTATATAAGAAAGCTTGTTGTCCATTTATTTTCAATAAACGATCAGAGATTGTTTTGAATTACATACTTGGGGTGAAAATTAGGTGACGCATTTTGAATGAAAGCTGTGGGGAAAAAACTATACAAGTGAGAAATATTAAACAAGCCTTCCATTTTATTAGATATTATTCATAATTTTTATCCATGGAATATGATAATGTAGCCAGTATTGTTAAAATAATCTTAAGTAAGTACTTAGGATTTATTACTGTTTTTTTGCTGTGCTATATGGCATGCTTATTATCTCATAGTTCCACAGGTCCCTGGGTCAACAGCATTGTACCACATGCTGACTAGCTGCCTGACAATTGTCCCTTCACTAGAACCTGAAGGCCAGCATGGGCTTGCTTTGAATCCTTCCTCACACACCCAGTGATTCCAAGTTGTTCGTTCCAGGCAATATGAAGTGGGATCCAGACAGGTAGCAGATAGGAGGCACATTGGTAAAGGTGGGGCATGCTTTACTAGCACTCAGTCTTGTAGCCTTGCACCATTATAGTCTCACTAGACCATAGTGGCTTCTGGCCCAATATGGCCTCATAGTTACCTATGTTTACATGATGTCACGGTGACATCGATAAGCTGATTTGCCTTCCTCTAGTGTTCTCCTGTGTGTGTGTGTGTGTGTGTGTGTGTGTGTGTGTGTGTGTGTGTGTGTGTGTGTGTGTGTGTGCTGATGCCTGAAGATGTTAAAGATGAATATTAAAGATGAATATCTCACATAAGTTAGCTTGGCCTGGAGTACTGGAAACATGAACTACTATGACGCATTATTGGAATTTTAAATTCTCTCCAATTTTAGCAGTGTTAATTTCTTTCTCTTAACTGCTAATTGAAACAGTGTGAAATGCTTTTCTGTTAAACTCAACTTTGTTTTGATAGGACTTTGTCACATTAACTGCTGATTTGCCTAAAATATATCATGTTGTAATGTAAGAATTGGTTACAGACATTGTTTTTGTTGTTAAAAAATAAGCAGCTCACTAAGTTGGCTGAGGTAAACGCATTGACTCAATTGGAATTATTTTTGAATGTATGTAATGCTATGTGTTTGAATGTTTTTTTTTCAAATTGTATGAAAATATAATGATGACTACAGAATTTGTTACTGGTATGATTAGTTTAGGTGGGATTTTAAAATTTATTTTAAATGGAAGCACAATAGTTATGCAGAATTAAGAGATTTTAAAAACTACTACTACAATGAACATACAAAGCAAAATAATAGAAAAATTTATATTCCCAATATTTTGCAATATTGTTCTTTGTTACATAAATCTTTGAATTGATAAAATTGGCAATCTTTATAGACATTTTGAAACCATACCCAGTGATTTTCAAAAGTTTCCCTCCATCAATCAAACACAAACGATGTGATGTCCAGAATAAAAAATAAAAAAAATTCTACTAAACATTACTCAAAACAAGAGCTATGGAGAGCCAACAGTAAAGGTTCAATGTTAGAAGTTATTAAGGAAATGGGAAACAAAATCACAATGAGATGGCATGCCCCTACTGTACTAACGGCTGTTACCAAAGAGACTGAAGATAATCATTGCTAGCAAATATATGGTATACTCTTGGAGAGAATGCAAATGATCACTGACATTACAGGAATTTATATTAAAAATGGTTCTACCATATGATCCAGCAGCCCTTTCACACACACACATATGTATGCAAATGCAGTTGGTATGCCAGTGAGATATTTTCGAACGCCATTTTTACTGAAGCACCATTCACACTAATTAAGAAATATATCTGATGCTGTGGTCACATCTGTAACCTAGACGCTTGGGAGGCTGTGACTGGGAGAATTGAGCTTCTGGACCAGCACAGGCAAACAACTCTCGTGAGAACTGCTTACTGTAAATAAAAACGGTTTAAGTCAATTTTCTTCGAGAGAATCTGCGCACGTAATTTTGGCCAGTCTTTATTGCTGATCCAAAAAGGATATGATTATTGTTTTCCTATGGAAATTCTTTTAGAAATGATAAGGAATGAACTTGAAAAATGATATTTCACAAATTAAAACCATTGGTTCTGGACCAAAGAATTGTACAATGAGGGGCTGGGAAGATGGCTCAGTGGTAGAGCACTTGCCTTGCAAGCCTGAGGCCCTGGGTTCGATTCCTCAGCACCACCTAAGCAAAAAGAAAAAAGCCGGAAGTGGAGCTGTGGCTCAAGTGGTAGAGCACTAGCCTTGAGCTGAAGAGCTGAGGGACAGCGCCCAGGCTCAGAGTTCAGGCCCCACAACCGGACTCAAAAAAAAAAAAAAAAAAAAAAAAAGAATTGTACAATGAGCCGGGAGCCAGTGGCTCGCGCCTGTAATCCTAGCTAATCTGCGGGTTACGGTTCAAAGCCAGCCCGGGCAGAAAAGTCCATGAGACTCTTATCTCCAATAAACCACTGAAAAACCAGAAGTGGCACTGTAGCTCAAGCAGTAGAGCGCTCGCCTTGAGCTGAGGGACAGCGCCCAAGCCCAGAGTTCAAACCCCAAGACCGCCAAAAAAGAAAAAAAAAGAATTGTACAATGAATAGCTTTTGAAACAGTGTTAAATGAACTGTTTCAAATCAAAACCCGAAATATTATAAATATGTCTTATTAAGCTTTAGAATAATTATAGGTTCAAAGAGGAAGTAATCATTAATATAAAGATTTGTGTCCTGTATTCCAATTGGCAGAAAACTATGGTAACACTACAATTGAAATAGACATTTTTTGAAATATCATCTGTCAACCAGTAATTTCAGCTAGTGAAAAACAAAATTAGATCCTATCATGACAGATGGTTCTACTGGTATGAGACACTAAAAATTAAGATATATTGGAATTTAAAATCAATGGTTTTATTCCAGTGTATCATAAATGTTACATGTATTTGTGCTCAGACCTATATACTGAAGCAGATGCTTAAACACTATCAGAGATATGGTTGTTGGAATCATTTAGCATATCTATGTAAATGCTTTCAATGATCAGCAGTCTTTAGAGCTATAATCTTCTATCTGTTCATGTTGTTTGTTGAGTCTTAGGTGTGTTCTGTGCTGATCATTAGGTTTGGTTAAGATGGTATTTCTTATTGGCTTCTATCAATTATATAGAAAGATGTTGATACATCCCCACACATTAACTCTGTATTCTCATTAATTTCACTCCCTCTGTCACACTTCCTCTACTCACTCAGAAAAATCAATCTTCCTTCCTTCCTTCCTTCCTTCCTTCCTTGCTTCCTTCCTTCCTTCCTTGCTTCCTTCCTTCCTTCCTTGCTTCCTTCCTTCCTTCCTTCCTTCCTTCCTTCCTTCCTTCCTTCCTTCCTTCCTTCCTTCAACTGTCTCTTTGCCTTTTCATTCAAGGCTAGCCCTCTACCACTTGAGCCACCCTTTAATTTTCAGCCTTTTTCTGGTTAATTGGTTATAAGAATCTCATCAACTTTATTGCCCAGATGACATCAGTAAAGACCTTTGGACCTAGACAATATGAAGACTGATACAAAAGTGCCGTGTAAATAAATAATGTATTTACTCCTTTTCTTCACACAGACTAATGAAATTTTAGTTTGAATAATTAATGTCATTCTATAATTGTAATTGGTGGCAGTATGTTGCTTCTTAAATAGAATAAGTCAATTTGTGCATCTCACATCAATACTTGTGTCCCATGGTAATAACACTGAATTAATATATGAATTGATGTAAAAAAGATGAAACATTAGCATTAGCATGCTTTTCCTTAACAGCCAAATCCAGTCTTATCAAGTAGAATGACTATTTTTGTCAGTATGTGTATGAAAATTCAAGGAAAATAATTATTGATTCTTAAATAATTTGTTACTATGTTGGAGCAAGTTATGTATATTAATCCATTTGTATTTACAAATTATGTGCACAGATTAAGTAATCACAATCAAAATTTAACATCTGAACTAACTTATAATATTAATATAATTAATATAACGTAATATGTAATAATTAATATATGTCAATAGCTTTCCACAACATGGCTTAAAGAAAAGAAGTTAAGATATCTAGGATTATATTGATTATATGTTAAATTTTATACATAACTCATAAAGGTAGATTTCTCCATTCTTGTCATGCACTTGATTTAATGTAAAGTTTCCCATTGATTTTGGATACATTAAATATAATGGTTGTATTTGGAGTAAATGTAATGAACCTTTAAAGCATATTGCACCTCTTTCTACATTTAAAATATGCCTGATAGAAAATTTGTATTTGGTTCTCAGTATATTCATGGCACTGATGTACACTATAATACAGGCTGGACACCAAATAGTGACATTATTATTAATTGTTGTTGCTTTGTTGAATGGCAGTAAGGCAATGCTAGAGATAAGGCCCTCTGTACCAAAGAGATGCCTTACCTATGGCCCTGTGTCTTTGCTGGAGATGTAAGGAGTTTCCTGTACTGTGTACATGGCTGCTTACAGACTTTACCTTCTCTATCTTGACATGAGTATCTCTCGCATCAGAGTCAAGCATATTAACATTTGAAAGTTTTTAAATAGAATTTGAATGCAACAGAAAAAATATTGTGTTATTCTTGTGTCCAGTTCATAACAGGAATTGAGGAGTGTGAATTATGAAAGGGGAAATGTGCTGGTAATTGTTAATAATGAGTAAATAAATATATGAATGATAATCTTTAAATCATCACTGAACGGTATGAAGCATGAATAAATGAATGACTAATTTTATAATTATTAAAATCCTAAAGCTGTATCTTGAGAGAATATCATTGAATAAATATTTGTATTGAAAGCCATAGAAAGAAATGCTCACGATTTATGAGATTTTAGATTTAATGACTAAATATGACCTAATTTTTGTGTCATTTGCATGGAAGATTGTCACATTATTTTGCAATTCATAAATGCGACAGTGATTTGGCTGAGAGGACTAACAGGAAAAAATAAGAAAGAGTGTTTCTTTGCCACAAACAAAGGGCTCATTACAGGCAGGAACAGCTGGCTTTCCTGATTGGTGGGAAATTTTTCTAGTTTTAGTTGCCATAAATGTAACTTACTTGTTTGAATAAAATAATTTCAGTTTCTATTTCTCTTCTGTTTATTGTGACCTTGCTTTCTTAATCTATTTAAGCCCACTTTGAATAATTTGGTCCTTCTCAAGTGTTTCTGAAACTAACAAAGTAGGTGATGAGTGCTAATAATCTCAGGATTTCCTATTTCCTAGATGAACTTTTGACACTAATTTAGTCTGATATTCCTCCTAAAAATAGTTATAGGTAAAGATTTTGCTAGACATTTAATATGTGATAGCTGAAGAAGGTAAGTAGAATTCACCCAATAAATGTAGTACTGAAGGTTAGAAATAGACTGGAATTCTAGATGCTGAAAAGACATTTCTTTCTTTGGGTAGTATAGGTTAGTAAGAAAGCTTTTATTGAATTCAGATTAATAAAGCAAAAGCTATTTTATACTCAAGGAAGGAAAGATCATAAGATCATTTGGGGAGGTGGGGAAGGATGGAATAGTAGGGGAAAAACAAAGGAGGGGGTAACAATGCTCGATGGGAAATGTACTTATTCCCTTACTCATGTAACTGTAACCCCCCTCTGTATAGTATCTTTACAATAAAAATATTAAAAAAAGATCATTGATAAAAGGCTTTTAACTTTTGCATAGATTATTCATCTAAGATCAACCTCACATATGTTTGAAAGCATAATTATTTGTCCTAAGACCTCTGGCATGTAAAATGAATTCATGGCTCCATATATTACATATCTAATATGAAAGATCATATACATTGCAGGTCTATATGAAAGGGAAAAAATCACAGTATCAAGTTCCCATCTTTCTCTTGGAAGAGTCTCAAATTAACTAAATGTATTTTTCTACCATATACCTTTAAAAATTAACTTTAATACAAAGGAGTTGCCATTTAACAATGCAGTTTATAGATACAATGTATTTTGATTGATTTCACCCAGAACTTTCAGCATTGTCACCCCTTCCCTCACTCTTCCTAATTTTGTAGGCCACACATGAGATTCTTTTAAAAAAATTTTTTTATTATATATGTTTCTTATTGTGAAAATACTGTACAGAGGGGTTACAATTACATGGGCAAGATAATGAGTACATTTCTTATCAAGCATTGTAGCCTCCTCCTTTGTTTCCCCTTCCTGTCCCTTCCCAGCCTCCCCCCTCACCCCCAATCCTTCTCCCCCCCTCCACCAAAGTTGTAAAGTTCGTTTTTCCACATAATGACTTGTACATCTCATTGTTGCAATGGGTCCACCTGTATCACTATTTAAACGATTTTTTTCCCTTGCCCCCCACACATTATACCAACATCAAATACAGTGAAAGCAGGGGTTAAACCATGGGGGAGAGACATACAAAGGAACAAAGAAATAATCTTATAAATGTGTTAGAAAAAAATCGCATGAAAGAAAAAAAAACATTTGAATGCATATCTTAGGGTTCATTTCCCTAACATCACCTTATCTGACCTTTTCTGCTTGACTCAGACATATACTAGTTATTGGAAATAAGGGAAACCATGGGACCTAAGTTTCTTTGGGCCTGGCTTACTTCACTTATTTGTTAGGAAATGGAAAGACACATGAGATTCTTTTTTTTTTAATTTAATTTAATTTTATTTGTGAACATACTGTACAGAGGAGTTACAATTACATGGGCAGGATAATGCGTACATTTCTTACCAAGCATTGCAGCCTCCTCCTTTGTTTACCCTTCACATCCCTTCCCAGCCTCCCCCCTCCCCCCAATCCCAATCCTTTACTCCCCCCCCCCACCGACGTTGTAAAGCTCGTTTTGGACATGACAACTTGTACTTCTCATTGTTGTAACAGGTCCACCTGTATCCTTAAACAACTGGTTTTTCCCCATCTCCTCCACAAGTTATACTGACATCAAATATAGTGAAAGCAGGGGTTATACTGTGGGGGAGGGACATACAAAGCAACAAAGAGATAATCTTATAAATGCATTAGAAACACATGCATGAAAGAAAAAAAAAACCTTAAAATACACATCTAAGGGTTCATTTTCCTGACATCACATTATCTGACCTTTTCCGCTTGGCTCATACATATACTAGATATTACAAATAAGGGAAACCATGGGACCTATGTTTCTTTGGGCCTGGCTTACTTCACTTAATATAATTTTTTCCAAGTTTTTACATTTCCTAACAAATGGGGCAATGTCATTCTTTCTGATGGAGGCATAGAATTCCATTGTGTATATATACCACATTTTCTTGTTCCATTCATCTACTGAGGGGCATCTGGGTTGGCTCCATATCTTAGCTATGGTAAATAATGCTGCAATAAACATAGTTGTGCTGGTAGCTTTAGTGTGGTCTTGTTTGTAAACATTTGGGTAAATGCCCAAAAGTGGGATTGCTGGGTCATAGGGGAGATCTATGTGAAGTCTTTTGAGGAACCTCCATACTGCTTTCCAAAGTGGTTGAACAAGTTTACATTCCCACCAACAATGAAGTAAGGTTCCTTTCTGTCCACATCCCCTCCAGCATCTGTTGTTGTTAGAGTTCTTGATTTTTGCCATTCTAACTGGAGTGAGGTGGTATCTCAATGTTGTTTTGATTTGCATTTCTTTTATGGCTAGGGATGTTGAACATTTCTTCATGAGACACATGAGATTCTTGACTGCACTCTCTTCTCTTCATTGTCTACCCTATTCCCTTTGATCCTGCCCCATTCCTTTTGAGTATTTTGCTGAAGTTTTATTTTGGCCACACCAGCAATTATCTTCATGCATTTTAAAACAGTTTTTTCTCCAATAATATGTTTTTATGAATCTAGAGATAACAAGTAGATTTCCTCTAAAAGTACTTTTCTTTTTCCTTCCTTCCTTCCTTCCTTCCTTCCTTCCTTCCTTCCTTCCTTCCTTCCTTCCTTCCTTCCTTCCTTCTTTCTTTCTTTCCTTCTTCCTATCTATCTCTCACTTTCTTTTTCTTTCTTTCTTTTTTCTTTTTTGTCCAAGAGCAGGACTTGAACTCTATACCTCCCACTTTCACTTACTGGCTAGTGCTCTATCAACAGAACCACATGTTCATTTCCTGAAAGCTGTTCTAAAAAAATGTTGAAAAAATTTGGTTTGATCTATCTCAAGGGCAGATACATTACAGAAGAAATTTGAGATTATTTTATTCTCTGTATTATTTTATGTGTCATCTTTTGAATTTGATAGTGTAATACACCACCATAGAATAAAGAAAATAGAACTGTATTTTATTCTGTTCATGACACTTCCAGTTTTTGTGTAATACTGTATTAATTTTGAACAGAAAAAGCTCCTTTGATTTTTGGCATCAGGAATGGAATTTATCTGGAGAAAATTAAATAAATAAATGCTTTATTTCTTCCTTTTTCAAGTGGTAATTTCACAGAATAAAAAATCTACCTTGATAGCGCTTTCCTTTAACACTTTAAAGATGTCTTTTCCCAATTGTCGAGCTTCTGAAGGAAATCAGTAATAAATGGTTTACTGTTATTTTTCTCTATGAAGTTGTGTTGTTAAAATCTCTGATTCTAGGTGATTTTCTTTTTGAATCTTTGGGTTACATAAATTTTCATATATGTGCAAGCATGCATTTCTTCTTGTTTGCTTTTCTCTTCTTTTTTCTGTTCATGAGCTTCTTGAAGTTGCATTTGTGTCTCTTACCAAGACAAAAAATTTCTAGCTATTACTTTTTTTAGATACTTTCCTCTGTCCTTCTGTGATTTCAATGACACATATCTTAGAATATTTGGTGTTTCTCACCATGTTTAATAAAGCTCTTTGGGATAGTTTTAATTCCATTGGTCACAAATTGCTGATATCCATTGCATTAAGTTCTCTGACATTTTTTCACTTGTTTAAAATGTTTTCCTCAACACACGCACACATTTTTATGTTATTTTCAATGACATTTTTTAAAAATTTTCAATTGACTTTAAGTTGTCTTTAAGTTGTTCCATAAAGAAAGAGCCATAAAAATATGTCGGATATTATGCTAAGTGTTTACAAATGAATTAGCTTAAGTATAATAGACTCTAGAAGAGAGGAAAAACGGAGCCGAGAGCTGCTGGCTCACACCTGTAATCCTAGCTACTCAGGAGGCTGAGATCTGAGGAGAGCAGTTCAAAGCCAGCCCGGGCAAGAAACTCCTGCGAGACTCTTACCTCCTATAAAGCAATAGAAAACTGGAAGTGCCGCTGTGGCTCAAGTAGTAGAGTGCTAGCCTTGAGCTGAAAAGCTGAAGGACAGTGCCCAGGCTGAGTTCAAGCCCCATGACCAACACAAATAATAAAAATAAAAAAGAGAGCAAAAATAGTGTATTCTTTTAGGCAGACTAGGGCAAAGCCCAACAAGATCAATTCCAGGAAATGGGTACATGCAAGAGGAAGAGGGAGGGGCAAAGGGAGAGGGGGAGAGGAAAGAAGTAGGGAAGAAGGGAAGAGAGAGAAAGAATGAAATCAAGAATTCACTGTATACACCACAAAATTAAGACAAGAAAGGGAAGAGGTGGGTCAAAGGGGTGAGGAAGTTAAAGGGGGTGACACTGACCAACATGCTTTGTCTTCATAAACATTTTATGATATTTCTATCTTCTCTGTGGCATCTCTCAATGAGCCTTCAAGGCATGGTTCCTGTCCTTAAACAATTTCATTATAGATTCTGTGTCTCTGGTGAAATTACTACTTTTAAATGATTAACTATAAACGTACATTGTGTGTGTGTGTGTGTGTGTGTGTGTGTGTGTGTGTGTGTGTGTGTGTGTGTGTGTGCGCGCGCGCGTGTGTGCACACAAGCCCATGAGCACAGATAACCATCCCTATGTCTGTCCCAAGGACACAGACTTGAAAAAGTGCTTTAAAAAATCATGTCTGATCTTTACTGCTCCAAATTAATCAACACATTTTGCTGAATTTCACAAGTTTTGCCAGCTAGCAAAATTTTGGCTTGGGTAAGAGATACTATTCAAAGATTAATTCCACATCTGCAATGATGTATTGTGACTCAAGGCTTCCTATTTTGACCATTATTACACAAACCATGAAGATTAAATTTAGATTTTTCTGTAGCTCTCTTATTCTGTATTTGTGGAATTTAAAGAGCTTTCAGACCACAGCAATATAGATATAACTTTCTCTTCTTCAGGTAATGGAAAAATTGTAGCTGGATTTAAAGTATTAAAATGATAAATAGAAATGTATGAAAGAGAAACAGAATAGGAAGATAGCCTACTTGCTGAGAAATTTGTTTAGCAGTCCAGCTATTGTAAGGTGGGTGCCTTTTTTTTCATTGAATTAAGAGAAAAACCATGGTAAACTTCCATTTTCCAATGATTTCCATAAAGATGATTGAGAGAAACAAGGTCTTTACCAGACTAATAGAGTTTTATGTTTTTTAAATCCTCAGATTCTTGATCTTAACAATCTAGATTTCCATATAGGATTTAAATATAATAGTTGGAAATTTATGGTCTTTTCAGTCCTATATTAGAACTTGGGAAATTGAGAGTAATTTCATAGTGAACGTTTGAAGATATCCTTTTATTTTAGAACTGTGCCTAGAAGTACTTAAATAAGAATTATAAAATATATGAACTATATATTCAGATGTTACTAGGAAGGAATATAGTTTGATTCTACTAATTATTAAAAGCAGAAATGGTTTTTTATTTATAAACTTGCTCTTCTAAAATAATTTTTCCTCATGTATTCTGTTTTTCAATGGAATGAATAGGAGAAGACTTAGAAAGAGGATAAATCTCATGTCATTGCCCATTAATCAACTGACTATTGGTTTAGTCTTTTTTGAGTTCTAAACTTGGAAGGATTCAGATCTCATACTTTTGCCAATAAAAGCAATATACTAGTCTTATGTTCCAAAATAATTTGTCTTTAACAAAATGAGTAACTACAATAACTAAGGAAACATTTGAGAAACGATATGAAAAGAGCATTTTGATATCCTCCTTAGACTGCAGAAAGCTTTTTGTAAGTCTAGGGAAGATAATAACTTCCTTTCAAATAACTGCTGGGTACTGATATTATCAACTTACATGTTACATATAGAAAACCATTTGGAACTGTAACCTAATGAGATGGGTGGGATTCATACATAGTGTTCAGTTCATGCATTGTGTATCAGTAATTATATTTCCTATTCTAATGTTTATTCTTGTTTTGTTTATAGAACAGTCATTATAGTGTGCATGCGTTAACTGTCAATGTGCATTAATCTATAATCATGTTATATATATATATATATATATATATATATATATATATATATATATTTATTGTATTTTGATGGTTGTTGGGGCTGAACTCTGGGCCTGGATGCTGTCCCTCAGCTCTTCAGCTCAAGGCTAGCACTCTACCACTTGAGTCACAGCACCACTTCCGGCTTTTTCTGCTTATGTGGTGCTGAGGAATAGAAACCAGGGCTTCACTCTACCACTGAGCCAACTTCCCAGCCCCTATAATATTTATTTTTATGCATATATTACATATGTTTTATAAATTTTATATATATATATTTTACATCTTATAAATTTTATATCTGAATTTTTGTGTGAATTCATAATTCTCTTATTCTTTTTTCCTTACTCAATATTATAATTAAGAGATGCATTAAGGATATTATAAGTGGCTCACTGTATCAAAGTACATGTAGTGCTCTCCTGTGCATTTATAATATTTCTCCCTCTCCTACAGCCACTGAAAGCAGACCAGGCAAGCTAACCACCTTTTTCATATCACTTGACATCATCTGGTATTTGCATAGATTTCTGTGTATATTTCTTTACTTATGTATGGGAAAATTCCAGAGACATCACCAATATCAACATTATTAGCTCATCACATTCAAGGAACCCGAATTTTCTCAGAAGAGAGTGTATGCACTCAAGAAAGTCTACATCAAATACTTTGCCACCAGCAATCCTTGAACATTTTGCCCAGACCCCTCAGTTTATGTGCAATAACTCACCTTGCAATATTTGGACAAGTGATTAATATCATAAAAATGCCCCATAGTTTTATTTCATTCTATTTCTATTACTGATATTTTCTCTCTGATATTCATTAGCTTTTTGGATTGTCTCTTTTAAGTCTCAATTTTGTTCAGCATATTTATTGACATAGTTCAAATAGAAAATTTTATTTTACATTTAATTGGATTTTCAGGGACCTCTTGAGTTTTTACCAATTGTTAGATTTGCTAACTGGAACTATTTCCCCTTTGTTCTGAAAAGGGATGCTAAAATGTGACATTATTATTAACTGTCATTTAATAATTAATAGCCATAAACTATTTTGTAGATAAAGGTAATAACAACAGCAAAACAGTCTTTTATATAACTGTGCTGACTAGTTTAGGAATATAGGAAGTAAAATTTGTAATATCAGCAGGAAGGTAAAAGTAATAAAAACGAATGAGAAGTTTTGGACTTGAGAGTGTAATCCTAGATTAAATATATGAATTTAATAGCAGATTAGACCAAGAGGAGAATTAAATTATTGAACTGGAAAAGAGGTCCAGGGAGAATATACCAGCTTGAATAATGAAAGATCAATGAATAAATACGGAAAAAAGGAATGTGAAAAAGGGCATAAAATCAGAATAAATGTAGTTAAAGCTTTCAGCATTCATATATACATATATATGTATGTGTAATGGGTAAATGTTATAATGATATAATGTGTAATGTATGATGGGTGTGTACATGATGGATGTTTGTATTATATATACATATATACATTACACATATATAGCACAAATATTTTATTTATTTATATATATATATGTATATATATTCCTCCCCCCCAAGGGAAGAAGGAAGGGAACATGGGTGAAGCAAAAAAAATGGAAAATACAAAGAACACAAAATATGTGACATGATACTTTTGATGATGGAAGGACTGAAGGTGTCTGGAAAGAAAGCAAAGGAACACAAAACAACAACAACAAACAAAACAAATAAATTACCAACTGAAAAGACGTTACCCAATCAAAGCCTTTCTCTTAAACCAGTAGAAATTGGAAAAATATCATAGTTTGCATTCCCCCTAAAGTTTACTCAAGTCAACATTCTTAAATGAGCTTTTGTTTTACCCCAAACCTTAACTTGTTGTAAACATAACCCTAACAGAAACTGGAGCACTAAACTTAACCCTCACTCCAATTGTATCCCACCCAATGGTAATAGTAAAACCAAGAATCCAGTTGACATTCCTTGTGACTTTTATTCAAATGGTAATTCTTAAAGCCTGTTTCTGGTTTGCTCTAAATTTTACACTTTCTTAGTCTTATCCCTAATTGTAAGTGTACTGAAATGTGAATAGTAAGACAAACACTGTAATTTATATTCATTACAATTTTATTCAAAAAGCAATTCTTAAACTTAGTTTAAGTTTTACCTTAAAAGTTACCTTTTTCCTCAAGCTAATTTTAACCCTAACTCTCACCAGAACCCAGCTTGGAAATATAAATGCACACTAGTAGTAACAAAAAAAATAATACATTCACCTTCGTTTATCCTACAATTGTTTTTTTTGTTTTGTTTTGTTTTGGGGTCCAGTCTTGGGGCCTGAACTCTGGGCCTTGGTGCTGTCCCTCAGCTCTTCAGCTCAAGGCTAGCACTCTACCACTTGAGCCACAGCACCACTTCTGGCTTTTTTTTTCTGCTTATGTAGTACTGAGAAATCTAACCCAGGACCTCATGCATACAAGGCAAGCACTCTACCACTGAGTCACCTTCCCAGCCCCTAGAATTGTCATCTTTACAATCAGTTTCAGATTTAGATTAACTAAATATTTTGCTAACCTAACCTTAACTATAACCAGAATAGTAAACCTAATAGTAAACCTAATTTTACCTGAGTCTAAATATTCAGGTAAATATTTTAAATATTAGCAAGAAGTATTCTTGCTTATATGTGTCCCAATTTTTACTCCTCATAATTTTTATTAAATATATTTTTATTGTAAAGATACTGTATAGAGAGGTTACAGTTACATGAATAAGGTAACATTTCCTATTGAGCATTGTTACCCCCTCCTTTGTTTTTCCTTACATCTCTTCGCTCCCCACCTCCTCAACTCCTCCTTCCTCCTGAAGTAGTTGTTTGTTTTCAACATAGTGTCTTGTACATCTCATTGTTACAATGGGCCATCCTGTATCCTTATTTCAGCATTTTGTTATTTCCCTTCCCCTCCCCAAATTATAAAAATGTATATACAAGATGTAAGGCACCGAAATCAAACACAGTGAAAACATGGGTTATACCATGGGGGAAGAACATACAAAAGAAACAAAAAAATCACATAGTACATTATAAATACATTAAAAACTACAACAAGAAAGATAAAACCTCTTGTGTCCCTATCTTGGGGTTTATTTCACTTAGCATCACCTTGCATTGTCATATGTCATAGCTTTTTACCTTATCTGCTTGTCCTAGACATAGACTAGTTATTGCAAATAAGGGAAACCATGGGACTTATGTTTCTTTGGGTCTGGCTTACTTCACTTAATATAATTTTTCCTGTCTTTCCATTTCCTAACAAATGGGGTGATATCATTCTTTCTAATAGAGGTATAGAATTCCATTGTGTGTGTGTGTGTGTGTGTGTGTGTGTGTGTGTGTGTGTGTATCACACATTTTCTTGATTCAACTCATGAGTTTTAAAAATTAGTTTTACTTACCTTACCTTACGTACGCTTACCCTTTTGTAACCCTAAATGGAGCCTTAGCCAGAACACTACCACCAATCCTATGAGTCATACAGATACTTCAGTTTACATTTTTCCTAATTTTAACTCTACTTGTCATTCTTAAATTTCATTTTTACCCTCAAACATATTTTTCCTAACTCTAATCTTAACACTGACCCTAATTTTAACCAAATCCTGTTGCCCAAATATTGTAGTTTATATTCATTCTAACTTTTGCTCAACTCATAATTCTTGTATTAAATTTTATTTTTAAAATGTTCTGAACCTTACTCCTAGCCCTAAGTAAAACACCAACCCTAACAGTAATTATAGCCAAATAGTTATATAACAATATACTATTATATACCATACAATATACCAACAATATACCATACAAACATTTACTTCACTGGTAATTCTTTTTATGGTTTTTTCATTTTTTGGCACTTTTTTATTGTAAAAATACTGTACAGAGGGGATACAGTTACATGAGCAAGACCATTCTTGAAACCAGTTTTTGTTTAACCCTAAACCTTACATTTTTACTAACTCTAATTGTAGAAATGAAGTCCACATGTCTTTATTTCTTATTGTCTCATTCATGGAGTTATGGTTACCATTCCATAAACTATACAAGGAATCTTTGAACACACTCATATCCACAAAATACCCACACTTGTGGCCATTAATTTAGAAGAACCAATTCAAGTAATGCCCTGATTTGCTCTTTTTTTCCTACAGGATTGAATGCCTTGGAGGAATGTATGTATGTATGTATGTATGTATGTATGTATGTATGTATGTATGTATGTGTGTGTGTGTGTCTGCCTACTTATCTTTAGCTGTAAGTGACTTAGTGCTCTAATGATATTGGTAAACAATGTGTTTAGCAAGAAATAACAATAGAAATCCAATACTGTTTTGGTTAAAAGTATTCTGTAAATTTTTGCCTTGAGGCATCCCTAACATTTATCAAAGAAAGATCAACTCACAAAGACAGGAGATTTATATATATATAAATCTCCTGTCTTTGTATATATATATACATATATATATACTTATATATATATATATATATATATATAATTTGGTTACATATTTAGCCATTTTGTAAAGTTATATGTTTAGCCAGTTTTGTAAACTATCTGTTCTCCAATGTACATCATTTGCCTTTCTGCAAACAGTAATGTACTTAAAGCTTTTAGCTCTTAGTAAACAATGCAATCTGCTTTATTAAGAGGTGACTAATTTACATAAGTTTGTCATTATCTTTTGAGGACTCAGCTTCATTTCCCAATGTTTGAACAAGTTCATATTATCATCAGTAAACATTAAAAAATTTAATCTACTGGTAATAGATTTTTTCCAAAGCAGCACATTTCAGCTCTAATCACAGGATATTGTGGATATCCTGCCATTTCTACTGTCTGAATTTTAGTCTAATTTTGTAAAAGCTCATTAGTAAAATGTGTATGGTTTGCTAATTTGCACTATCAAGACTTTTCTTAATTTAAAAGATATCTTATCTCTTAGCCTTTGTGTGTAAGCTTTGGTTATTAGCCAGTCTAAGAAGAGAACATTTTAATTAGCATAGCAAACTCCTAGCTTCTTCATAAAACCATGCAAGCTACAATTATATTACTATCACTTTAAATAAGTAACTGGATGAATTTGGTAAATTTGATGACGAATCTGATAATTTGATAAATAAAATACCTAGGTTAAGAAAATAAAAATAATGAAAATATTGAATTCAATTATCAAACTTAAATACACACACATACACATATAAATATTGAATTTGATAATCAAATATGTATATGATCAAATATATATGCAGAATAGATATATAGATAAGATGTATCTAAAAATATATCTATGTACCTATAGGTATGATATTTCTCATATATATGTACATCTGTTTCTATACATGTGATCAAAGATGATATATGTTATTCAAAATAAAAAATTGTGTGGAAAAACATAAGTGCATTAACATCACAATGATAAGTAGTATTTTAAAGAAAAATATAGGCCTATTTTAAAAAGTTTTAGAATCAACGGTCATAATGAAATTGCACTGAATACAATTTGAAGTACATGAACATTACTTTTGGCTATACTAGGATTTGAATTCAAATCTTGCTCACTTACCTGTACCACACTGCAAACAGTTCAGTCTTCAGAAAGTGTTGAATCCAAGAACTTGGGTTAAGGAACTTTCCGAGAAAGCATTTTTAACAACATTCATCTCAACAATTATCCTGGATTATGATATTTTGCTACTCATCAAAAGTACCAAGAAATGTGAGAAAATGGGGAGGGGATGCAGGAGGAAGCAGATAAAGGGCGATCCTCTCAGTTTGTCTTGAGACTTTTCTTAATCCAATATAGAAAGTTTTATGTTACATTCTGTAAGTATGTGTAGAAGTGCCTACACACATCCATGCATATGTGTTCTAAAATGTCCAACGGCTCTACATCCTGGCAGCCAGTTAACAGCCAAAAGCTTATATAATGCTAGTGTGGCTTGCTCCTGGACATGGAAGCAACCGTGCCTCCAGAAGACTGGTCACCTGACAGAAGGATAAGATACACAACTGGACAGACAGACACACAGTCATGTGCAGAAGAATCCGTGCACTCAGACCCATGGAGAAACTGAAACCGGGGACAGAGACTTGCTCACTGGGGCTAAGTTTAAATACGCCTACTTCTGTCATTGTCTTTGGACTCACTACAATGGCAGCGCCGGCCACTGTGCCTGAACGATATGCTCAGCAACACAACAGAACATCGTCTGTTTAATTTAAAATAATGTGTGTGTGTGTGTGTGTGTGTGTGTGTGTGTGTGTGTGTGTGTGTGTGTGTGTGTGTAGAACGAGTGAATAAACGATAGCATGACCAGCCCACTCTGGTTGAATATCTAGGATGTGTCAGACACAAGTCAAACGTGCTTGGTCCCAGGCACCCCGCAGGCTCAGCAGGAAGAGTGAGGTATTGTCAGGACAAGGAGTAAAATGAAAAATGAAGATCAAGTACAGAGATGGGCCCCAGACAGAAGCAATGGTGCTCATGCAGACAGAGTGGTAATCACACAAGCTCTAAGAAGTGAGAACGATTGGGAGGAAAACAATCCACCGAGGAAGAAATATGGCCAGGTCTCTGTGTTTGGGACAGAAGTCAGGGGAGTCGAATAGAGACAGTGGTAGGTATCAAGGGAGACTCTGGAACAAAGTCATAGAACGTTCCAGAGCCAGGTGCAGTATGGATTGGCAATTCTCTGGGGCCACAGCCCCAGAGACTGACATGTGGTGGAAAGAGAAGGTAAAGAAGGAAAGATGATAGGAATTTTTGGAAAAGAGTTCCACAAAAGAATGGAATTGGATGGAAGATGGTGAGTTAGGTTTTGGGTAGTTTGGTTTTTGAGATAGGTACCCCATAGCCAAGCACAGTTATCAAGCTTCTCCATCATGGTCTCTAGTACCCGGAACGCTCACAAAGCACATTTCAATCCTCAGGGGATAGAAGATCACAAAAAAGCGATGGATTGAAATTGCCAAGAAATTTAAGAATGTAATACCAGAAATACTTCACACACAATACCCTCGGCTCTGTTCATGGGACTCTTTGTGGAAAACACAGTTTAGTCTAGGATACATGACACTTCATGGTGGATCTAAGAAATAGATTCCTATTTAATCCTCACTCAGACTTTATAGAGGTATACAAGCTGAGTTCTGGGTTCAGTGCTACACTTTTGTAAAACTTAGCACTTGTGAGGTGGAGCTAGAGGGTGTGTATTATGAGGGTGTGTATTTTGTTACAGCAGTAACAAAAGGAAAGAAAAAGAAAATGGAAGCCAACTATCTTGACTCAAAATAAACCCAATAAAATTGAAGGTCAAGGTCTTCACGTTCCATGTATTGAATGAATCTCAAGATTACAACTTCACTGAAACTTCTATAATTAGGGAGAAGTATAAATTATTTTGTTACAACAGTTAAACTTACCAACTCCAAAAGGAATAAACCTAAATATCCCCACTTAACTTACATTGGGAGTATCATAAGGAATATTGAGTTTCCTAATTGAAGTGACAATAAAAGTAATAAGATACCATGACAATAAGATGCTTGAAAATTTAAAGCATAAGACAGGAATGGAGTTGTAGGTATGTTACAAACATGACATATTTTCCCATGATCCTCCAGTAGACATTCATCAGCCTATGTAATAAAGGTTGTTAAGAACTTCCCTAGAATATGTTCAGAACTTTTTGTTTCGTCCTGAAGTATTTTTATCAGAAGATGGCAGCAGCATCTCACAAGGCCTGATGCTTACAAGTCTTCAGCAGCAGGGTAATCAAATTGTTTGGCATATTTTATAAAAATCTATTTTATTTTTACTTAAACTGCTAATCTGCTGAAACGTTGCTCCATGAATAATGCAGCAGCACACTGATTGTCAAAGGCAGTGGGAGGAGAGACACTTTATAATCTGAACAACTTCTCAGCAAAAATAAACAATTTATTTGATCCTTTAAATTAGTAGAAATGGTTAGCTAGCTTTTTAGAGTTATTTGTAGTGTTCAGAGAACTACTTCAAGAAATCACTACAACATATTACAATCTAGATTCTTTGATACTCAAGTTCATTTGGAAAATATGTCAGCACATTTGTGCATGCCCCAAAACTACCCAATTAACTTTGTTTTCTCAAGAATAACAAAAACAATACATTTTTTCCAGCATTAAAATATGGAAAAATATAAGTCTGTGGTGAATATAAATTAAGACAATATTTGAATGGATAACTTTGAATAGCTTCTTTTCTAATAGTTTTTTTTTCTTTTCTAATGCTATCTAAAATGGTAGCCAGATATAATTACTCACGAAGATAATTTGGCCAGTATAATATTATTATAGGAGAGGAATTACATCATGTAGAAATGAATAAGACTCAAAAATTTGAAAATTTCTGCACACAAAACTGTTACAAGGTTACAACTTGATGCCTGATATATGGAGAGGCAGATTATGTTTTCAATAGGCATATGTCTGTCATGCATGTGTATCTTTTACTTACTCCTCATCTATCTATCTATCTATCTATCTATATATATATATAACTTTGGTCATTCACATATTGCAGCCCCCAACAACCCGACACATATAGTCAGCTGTGCTTATCTTGGTAGCTGAAGAAACACCCTTGCCTAGCTGCAACAAGCAAAAGTAGAGCCATTATTCAAATGGTAAAGCACCAGTCATTAGTGGAAAAAGTTGAGAGAGTGCAAGGCCCTGAGTTGAAGCCTTGCTATTGGCACAACAAAGTTCCATTGGAAAGAGTAATTCCTCCAAGAAACGGATTCATCAGCTAGTGTTTTTACTTGAATAATAATCTCAAAATACACATACAAAAAATTATTGAATCATATAGCAAATGTCCTTCCTGAGGGTTGAAAAAGTTGTTTCCTGTAAAGGAGTTTATTTTTTGTTTTGTGAATTCTGAATGCTGTGTAGGCATGGTGTGAAAACCCAGGGATTGCAATATCTTAAGATTTCAATAGATCAGTTTAGATAGTTCAATTACTTCCTGTGGGATAAAATACAAGTTTATGTGGCTTATACTGCAGGCACTACAAATTATCTCCACTCTGTAAACTGACTGATAACTTAGAATTAAGTTGTTCAGAAAAGGATTTTGGAAAATGTCCAAACAGAAAAATACAATTGGCAATTGGTATTAATATATATATATATCAATCATATATATAGCTATATATCTATATATAGCTATATATATAGATACATAGCATGATTTCATAGCAGATTTAAATACTTAAGATGCCCTGACTTTATTGAGTTCAACATTTGGAAATCATAAGGCAAATCATATATTTTTAACAAAACAAACTAATTAACAAAACAATTTTAGGATAGTAATAAGCTTTAGGATCTTAAGGGTAACTGTACCTAATACCTTTATGCAGTGCAGAATTTTGAGCACTAAGCAGCCCTTGTTTTTAAAAATTTATTCTGATTAAGTTAACTCAGGTAAAATTTCAATAGTAGGATTGTTTTTATGAATATCTTCTTTTGATTGTATTCAACTGCCAACAAGTTAACTAGCTACACTTTCATTTAGATAATAAGTTCTATTTAATATTAATATGTGTTTATTCACAATATTCCCATTGAAGTTCAAACTTCTTCATCCATAAAATGAAAATGATTCTGGTAAACTATTTTTTTCTTTTCCCATTACATTTCAAGTACTGTTTTAAATCAAGACATCTAAAGAGAATAATTTGGGATATGTATATTGGAGAAATTCAAACAATTACAAAAAGGGATTGCTCAAAATGTTAGTCATATAATCTCAGCTTCGTGCTTTTTAAAATTTCATACCATGGGAAATTAATTTTGCCATAACAAATTGAATGTATTTAATTCATTTTATGCACATTGAATTTGATTTTTTTGTCTGGAAACTAAATAGATCTTTCTCATTATGCTCAAAAGAAAAGTTCATTTAAATTATACAGACTAAAAAGCCAACTTTTTAAAAGCTATAAGATGGCATTGTTGTTCTGAATGAAGATACTGGTTACATTAAGACAATTTGCTATTATTTCTAGTGGGTGTTATGTTACCCCTCTGCACACAGAGAACGAAATTTGCCAAAATTTCAAGTAGGTAATTCTTCCCCTGATATACAGAAGAGCTGACATAATTTACTGGGCTGGTGAAGCAGGTGAAGATCTCTTGAATCTTCTTTTATGAAAGATGTCTTGTTGTTTCTGAGGTTCTATTGGTCTATCCTCTAAAAAAAGTCCATGAGAAACTTAACCCTCAGTGTGCAGTGTTGCAGAAGTTGGATTCATAAGAGACCATTGAGTCAGAGGACCCTGATGTTGTGCACAGCTGCTCCTGGGTGCAGTACTCAGAATCTCCATTTCCCCTGTCTTTGCCCCTCCAGCACAGAACTGCCCAGTAAGAAGGCCATGACCAGAGGCCACTACATCTCAGACTTCCCATAAACCTGTGCAAGTTATCAACTCCCCAGTGTATGGTGTTCGGCGAGGGCACTGCAAAACCGCAGACAGAGACAAACAATAAACTTTGTAAAGTTTATTGGGGGCTGTGGGAGAAGGGAATAGAAGGAAATACACCTCTATTCTTTTGCAGTGAATCACTCTGTAACAAGACTTTTTATCAGCATTTGCATCTCTTCATATCAATTTTGTGCTCATGAGGAACATTACTGAGTGTGATGAGTGTGTCCTCCTGCTCATAGATGACAAGGCCCAGTGGGAAATGGCACTGGGCAAAGCAAACTGAAGGGCTGAAGGGTGACACGTGTTCAGGGACCAAGCTCAGTCAATTACAGATTCAAACCTCTGACCTCAAGCTCCATCCTGGCATAGGTATAGATAGCAGATCTACCCATCTGTCTCATAACTTGGACAAGGAGTATGAAAGTTTTTTTTTTCTTGATTGCTTGAAAGTTACTATTTGCTCTCCTATTTTTTTTTACCTTTTATATATTTGTTATTTTATTTGGTTTATACTTGTTTGTTATTTCATGTTTTGTCTGTTCGAATGTTTTATGTGTGTTTTAAGTATCTTGTGGATTCTGTTTGTTCTTTCATTGTTAACCAGGCAGGTAGTTGATCTGAGTATTTTTGCTGTTTTAAGAAGAATCCCTATTTTCCTTGGCTCTACAGGTAATCTGAATCAAGATATCTTTCATATGTAATCTGTTGCCAACAATAAATGTTGGCAAAGATGTGGACACAAAGGCATCCTCATATATTGTGGATGGGGATGTAAATTAGCGTAACTCTAAATGGAAAACAATATGAAAGTTCCTTAAAAATAAATGTATTTTATAATCTTGACATATCAGACTGCCTTAGGGCAGCAACATCCACAATATATAGCTACAAGATCAACCTACATGCTCAACAATTAATGAATAGATAAATAAGATATGGCACATTTGTATAATTATTCATGAATCAGAAAGACAAAAGATATTATGGTATTGGAGAAAAAATGGACGATACTGGAAATCATTGTATTGAGCAAGATAATCAAATCCCCAATAAACAAATGTTGCACATTTTGTCTCAGGTGCAGATTCTAGACCTATACAATTAATTAATAATATCTTATGATTTAAAAATAGAGAGTCATTACAAAGAAAACAAATGAGATCAATGAGCAGAGAGCAGAGAATGGGGAGGGATGAATATTATCAAAGTATATTATATAAACACTTATGGAAATTAAATAATGAAAACACTACAACCTTTTTTTTAAAGGTGGGACAGGAAGGAGAGGGAAGATAAACATTAAGAAAGGTGGAGAAGTCAAGTCCATAACATACATGTATGAAAATATCAAAAGAAAAACCCTTTGTACAATGGATATACCCTAACAGGGAAACAATAGGTCTCTTTTTAAAGTAGGCCTTGCTTATGATGGAAGTCTGACAAGACAGGGCTCCAAGTACAGCTGAGATGATTTCAATGACTGTGAGAACTCTTCCCCTCCCCTCCCCACTTTTATCCTGCTTCTGACTCCCTAAGCCACATATCCTAATGTGTAATACCCGCTCTTCCTGTCTGTTTCTGTGGCCTAGTCCCCCTCCCTCTTCTCTGCCCTGTCCTCCTTCTCTAGAAAGCACACTTCATGATAGCACAGGCTTTTTTCTCTGATTGTTTCTTCATTACCCAGAAGCTTATTTAAATAAATACTGGGAGAAAGAATGAACCAATGAATGGTTGATGATTAGGAACCATGTCCTCTGTCAGACTTCGCAGAGGAACTCTTTGAGATATCACGACTCTGAAAGAAAAGAAATCTCTGCTATCCTTAGGCAAATTTTGCACTTGGAAAGACTGAGCAAAGCAAATGATTTTGCCTGGGAGTAAATCGCATGCTTGGGTGGACAGGATGTCAAGCAGCAAGGCCCATCTGTAGACATTTCCTAGAGAGGAAGCTCTTGTCCCATATTTGTAACTGGCAGAGTGTCCTCGGTGACTTCTAATTTGTAGTCATGTTAGCTCTCAGCAGGATGATCTGGTTCTATTCCTGTTGCAAGCCTGTGCTGTGCTGGTGGCTTCCATTTCTCCTTCTTGTGCCTGGAACTCTACCTACATCCCTAGTTGGTCATTCACTTTTCTCATATGATTATGGTTTATTCCTTTTCTTCTTCTCATAGATATTTGAGGTGGAGGAGACTGATCAATATTCTCAGTCTGTAGCTTAATCTGGAAGCCCCATGCTTGTTTAGTTGATTATTTGTGTTTTAGTCCTTTAGATTGCTTAAGTGAAAATTAAGTATTCAAACACAAAGTGTTACTTTTCCAGTATGCTAATACAGCCTGAGAAGGGATAGAGGGCCCTCATTAACCATTGTTTTCAGTTTTATTTTTCTACCAACCCACTGTTTTTAAAATATTAATAGACATTGTTTCAGTAGTGCTACATATAGTTCTATGGAAATACAATCCTGAAAAAGCATAGAAATTAATATAGATGTTTAATAAGCATCAAAATACCAAGAAAATATGGCACAAATTGTGAGAAAAGCTCTTTCTATCAAAGTGTGTTGCTTAAAAGTTCTTCCTTTAGTCTAGTGGCTTGACTTTTGTGAAGGAAAAGAGGAGCCATTTTGGGATAAGGAAGGTTTTTGAAACATAAGGTTTTGCCTAAAACTGGTTTCTTTTCAAGATGTAATTAAGACACATCTCAGATTGCTCACAAAATAGCAGAGAGTAGGGGAGTATTTTGAAATTCCTTGTGTACTGTTCATCTTATTTCGAAGACATCTTATGTAAATGAACCTTACTTTATTCAAACTAGCCAATCACAAGCATATTGTGAACCTGAGCTCAGCCAATCAGAGCAAAGGAGCAGAGCATAGTGCATTAAAGACAGATAGGGGCCAGCCTACCTGCTCTGTGTACTTGCTCTACAGATTTGAGGCTGATGGCACACCCTTCTGCATAAGTAAACTTTGCCTGGCTGAAACTATCCTTTATTTTTGTGTCTATTGTTGTGATTCCAGTGGTTCTTGGAAAGAATATTTATAACGAAGAATTTTACTCATCCATCAGGAACAATGGAATTATGTTGTTTGCAGGGAAATGGTTGGACCCCCTCAATTTTTTTTTAAGTGAACTAAGCCAGGATCAGAAAGAGAAAGGATGAATGTTACCTATCATATGTTGATGCTATACCTAAAATATAAGCATATATGTGAACACACATGCATGTATGAACTTACAAATCTACTAAGGACTAGTATACACAGGAGGGAGATTTGATGGTTAATGTTTTTGAATAATGGAAAGCTGGTTTCACAAAATGAATACCAGATAACTGAAGCATATCAAGCCACAGGCATATAGTAAGTGAACACGTTCTCTTTAAGCCCCCATGTACAACTTTATGAAGATAATAACAGTACCATTACTAGACTATCTCAACTGAGCTAGCAAGAGAATTGAGAATTCTAATTCCAGTGGAACTTACAGATCTAAGCAGTTTTACATTAATCTAAATTATTATACTGGATCTTAGCATGCTTCATGAGGCACATTAATGAATGTCTGTGAGTTTTCTTTTTCAAAGATATCTGTGGTAGTTTCCTTGTGTTTGTTTGTAAAATCTTTTCCATTATGAAGCTTCTAAGTATGAAAAGCTTAGAAGAAAAACAAGAGAGAAATATATATTTTAAAAGTGAATCACATGCTGGTTTAACAAGAATTAGGAACAAAAGTTTTGGTTCTAATTTCCTTTAGACAGAACTGAGAACTGAGTATAAAGCAACTCATTATTCAAGTTATAAAAAATTCATTTATGCTGACCTGTCTTTATAAAGGAAGCTTCTAAAAGAATTCCTTTTCTCTTAAGCACACACTAAGTTCTTTGTGATGCTGGGCCAATAAAGTAGTTGAAAGGTGATAGTGTTACCTACAGACAGGCATCTTGCTGGCTCATAGTTAATATTTTCCTGATGTTGGGCTTTGGTTTTCAATCTATCACTCAAGAGGAAGCAACAACATTCTGGAGAATAATTCCGAGTGACTTTTCAAACTACTGATCCATAGAAAAGCACATTGTATTCCCCTCTAACATAAAAGTTAATAATTATATATAGCTAACTATACTATTATTTTCACTTATATTAATACTACTTATTATACCATAAACATATTAGTTAATCATGTATTATTTAATCTATATGGCATATTTAAAGCATCACAATATATCATATATTATTTGAAGGTATTGCACATATTACTATTATGCTAAGTATAACATGTTATAACTAATAATGCTATTAATTGATAATCTGATATTTTATAATTTATAATTCCTAATCATAATATTAACTTAATTGATAATTGAATATGCTGGGTTTTGTCACACACATTAGTTCAGTAAGGAAACCAGTATTTGAGGGTTGAGTAATTTTTCACATGTCACACATCTTCTAAGTGCAATAATTGGGATTCAGACTCTGCCTCATCTGAGTCCAAAGGAAGTATCTGAACCATGTGTCTGCATCTTCATAGGAATTTTTAATGCTTCAGTGTATGAGAAATTATGTTATCCCTCCATGGGAGAGCTGAGTGACAGAATGGAGTATGAGGAATGAGTCAATCACCCTATTGTACAACCTGACACAGAATCTACAAGTGACATTCAAGGAATTACTTACAATCTTTTCCTTTTAAATTCTACACTTATAAATTCTCAATATCAACAGAAGTCATGTTTCATATGTATTGTGGGAAAATTGTTTTCAATATAATAATGTATTGGCTGATCACTTTATTGAGTACGTCTCCAGTACTTGAGTAGGGGTTCCTTTTAGCAAATTTGAAGCCTAGGAATTTCCCATGCAGATCTACAAGAATGCTTGCCTAGAGGAATGGTGAACACGATCAAAGTAAATTAGTGCATTGTGAGCATATGTGTGAATCTGTGTACCTTACCTGTTTATGTGTATATTCTTTCCTTTCTAATTTGACTCTGCCCACAGCCCTGAACCTTCACATCTGCCTCTGCTCTTCACCTGTTAGTGGATAATCCATAGTCATTCCATCCACAGCACATGATTTAAGCCCCCAGCTTTGGAGAAGCTGTCTTGCATCTCTGGAAGGACGGCATGCATGTCATGTTCAGTCCTTCTCAGCATTAAAATGTGTAGTCTCTCCTGCCCTCGTGACGGGTGTCTGGAGATGAGTGCTCGGGAGTGTGGTTTGATTTAGATGAGGTCCACAGGGTAAGGCTGTCAAAGAGAGGCCATTTTGACCTCCACCGCCAGTGAACAGGGGAGAGGCTTGCTGTCCCACCACTGGAGGACACAGGGAGGGGTCGCTTTCTGTACCCATCTGATTTCTAGCACCTAGAATGGTGTGAAAAATGCATTTGAAATGTTGAAGAAACACAGTGCATAATATCTGCTATGGCACACAATGGAAACCAACCGGTGAAGGCCTGGGTGGAGCATCTTAGCATGTTCTCCACCAGCCTGCAGGTCTCAGGACCTGCTGCTGTTCTTGGTAGAGAGATGCAGAATCTATTGAGAATGTGACACCTGAGGAAGGAAGACATACTTGGGACAGCTTGCTTGGCTTTCTCTTCCTCTCAGAACAGATTGTCCTGGAATTCCTTGGAGATCTCAGTGAGCTGAGTCTACAGAGTATTGGAGGGGGTCCTCTTGCCTTTGGTACAAAATATAGAGCAAACATCTACAAGCCCTGGTTAGCATTCCTGGTCTTGGAGAGTTGAGCCTACTATCCCACGTTTTTGTTTATTCTTGCTGGCTACGTGTGAGTGGTAAATTTGCTTTACCTGACTTCTGTCAGCATTCCTGTCTCTTCATTCCGTGGTACACGGAAACCCAGCCAGATGTGGGAAGATCATACTTTTCACCTGTGTCCGTTTTCTGTGTGTGGTACACAACCTTGAGTGAGAATTTCCCTCTGGCACAAAAGAGTCTAGCTTACGTTTGGAAGACAGGACAGTTGACCTGAACCTCATGCTATAAGTCATAAAGGAAACCACTGCTGGTGCAGTCTTCATTAGTCTGTATTCTTATTATTGTTGTGGGACTTGAGGATGAAGGAAACTGATACAAATATTCTTGCCAGGAGTATCCATCCTGATGGTTGACCAGTGCTCGCTCTGGAGATCTTCATTAGAGACTTGATGCCAATTCCATTGGCTGTGCCCCATAACTAAGCTTCATTCCTTGTAGTCTTGTGTTACAATTGTCATTGTTCAACCCTCCAAGGAACTGAGTCCCTGCTCTACCATGCTCGAGCAGATGACTCGTGTTCGGGACAACTCCTGCTCACTGAGCCTTATACTACTGCACCATGGCTATGCCTTTCCTCCCTCAGTAGCGCTCACTTGCTAGAGGATGTACAGAACAGTGAATGCAGTTAATAAGAGGCTTTGTCTGGACAAGGATAAAGTATAAAGGTCGATTGTCCTCTTATATACTTACAGGGTCAGCATCTTTTCTGCAAAGGCAAACATAGGAAATATTTTATTATCCAAAGAGAATAGAAAACTGAAGGGAGAGTTGTGTTTTATCAAATATTATTTATGAAACAGATGCAGCCTCTGAGCAGTAGCTTATAAACTTCTATTAAATGCATGAAGATGGATTAGAAGACCTGGCATTGAAGCTAATCAAACTGACTGTTCAGTATCTCCATTTCTTTCATTCCTGTTCTATTGTTTTTAGTGTAAAGCTCTTGTGAATCTTTTTTTCCAGATTAATTTCTTAAAACTTGATATTTTTATAGTTGTAAGTGCAATTGTTTATGTAAGTTCATTTCCCAAGTATTGTTGCCTGTGAATAGAAAGAAAAACAGTTAAGTCATGTCTGCAAATCTGCTAAGGTCTTTCATTGATGTGATTATTTTTGATTCTACTAAAGGTTTTTATGATTTATTTATTTTTTGGCAGTCCTGGAGGCTGAACTCAGGGCCTGGGCTCTGTTACTGAGCCTCTTTGTGTTCAGTTAGTGCTCTACCACTTGAGTCACAACACCACTTCTGGTTTGAGTCTCATGGAGACTTTTCTGCCTGACATGACTTCAGACCATGATCCTCATATCTCAGCCTCCTGAGTAGCTAGGATGACAGGTGTGAACCACTAGTGCCTGGCAAGTTTCTAAATAACAGAATATGTCATCTTTAGATTTTTTAAAAATCTAATTTTTCTGCCATTTTCTTCTCACATATTGCAACATCTAGAACTTGCAGTATAATGTATAATTCCTGTCTCCTTATTTGAATATTAAGAAGAATTCATCAATATTTGCCTGTTAAACATCTTTATTGTCGAAAGCTTATTATTATACTTTTCAGGTTGCATATGCTTTTATTTCTTTGTAAATGTTTTTAAGTTTGAAATGGCCCCAAATTAGCTAATTTTTCCCCTTTTACACTTCTAAAAATAGTTTCTTACCTTAGGTCTTCAAATACTCTATTTTAATTCTTAATGTTGAAATATGTTAGACATGAATATATATAAGACATATTAAATATTATATTATATAATATATAATATATATAAGTTAGCATATATATATATATACACACACACACACACATATACATCTAGTCAATCATGCCCAAGAAAATTACTTACTAGGAATAAAACATTTCTCCAGCCAATAATAGCAATAATCTCTGTAATTGCTGACAACTGTCTAATAATTAATGGGATGCTTCAGATACATAGCCAGCGTTCTCTGGAATTCAATGTGAGGAATACTTATTTTTGACAAGTTATTACCATAAGAGTTCTATACTCCTCCATCATGGTTATTTTCCATTTAATGTCAAATTCCACCATGCTATCTCACTTATTGGGGGGGATAATAAATGACTTATCTATGTAGTATTTTAAATAAAGAAACCAATTATCCTTTGATAATTTAGATGTTTTTCCAAGACATATATGCACATAAATACACAGATACCTCTAAACCTCATAGACATATTTCTGTTTCCTCTGCGGGGTATATATGATTGTCTGCCACGGTCTGGTTTTCCCTGGGTTATGAAGAAGCCCCAAGCTGCTTTCTTCAGCAGTAGATACCTTTAACATACCAATGTGCCCCAGAGTCAGCCCCATTAACTGGATCTCCAAATGAACTGCTGTATATCAAAGCCTTCCGGCTTGAGACACACTGCAGGGTTCTCTCTCTTGGTAAATGAAGCATGCTTTTTGGAGCACTGTGAACATTGGTGAATGGGAGTCTAGGGGAAAATAAAGGGTTGATTGTCTTAATATCTATTCTGGATAGAAGCTAGCTAGGAACGAAGCTTTTGTAAATAGATACATGCTGGAGATACTTTTAAAGGGGTTGGAGCGTGGACCTTATATGTTGGGATATCAAACAATATAATTAACGATGCTTGGGTCACATGATCTCATTTCACTGAAGAGCTTGTTTGGCCAAAGGCTGTTTACTTTTCTTTATGAATAGTTCTCTTGGTGCAATGAACCCCTCCATTCCAAAATCATTGGAGAGATTCCATATGAGAGAGATTGCAAATTAGAGTAGATATTGGAGTTGTTTTTTGTTTTCTCTAAAACCCGTTCTGGAATTAATGTATGCAAATGTACTTAAAGATTTTATTTTATGTCTAGAACAAGGACTAGAAGAGCAGAGTTTCTTACTGACAACACTCCAGTGCTTCTGTGTGGAGTGTTACTAATAGTTTTGTTGTTCTCACATAATTCTCTAGGTGCTCCCCTGTTCCTTGGTGATTTGCCTTTCATTAATTGGAACACATAGTCTTATGATTTGAATTCAGAGGTAGATGAGGTGTAAAAAGATAATCACATGTTACTGCTAATGAGATTGATTTTGTGGCAATCTCATTAGGATGTGTGCATCTCCGTATGTGTTTATATTTGAGAACAGTCTCCTGAGGTAAACCATACAATTTTTTAAATCAATTTCATTGTTCCTTTCCTGAATCATCTTTTTGAGGTTTTCCATGAGAGTTGGTTTTAGACCTTATTGGTGACTTTAGAACTATCTTTACATAGTGTATTTGGTATGTTTTCCATAAGCTAGGTATATTTGACTTTTACAGATAGTCAGAAGACATTGAACTTGGAATTATTCCATAAGCAAGTGAGATTAGAGAACATAGGGTATTCATATTGTGTACTTACAGGTCACTAAATTCTGCTTTTCAGTACAAGATCTAGAGAATGGGCTAATTGTACAGCTAGCCTGGCTCAAGAGAACCCCAGAAATACCTCGAGTAGAATCACCTTCACTGGCTGCTGAGGTTTTGCTGTTCTGAGGTATTTGTTATTTTCATGTTGCTGTATAATTTTGTGTGTGTGTGTGTGCTGATCTAGGAGTCAAAGTCAGGGCTTCATGTTTCTCACTTTGCTTTTTCACTCAACAGTGGTGCTCCACCATTTTAGCTGCAGCTCCAATTTCAGCTTTTTGGTGGTTAATTGGAGCTAAGAATCTCACGGACTTTCCTTCCTAGGCTGAGTTCAAACTGCAGTCCTCAAATCTTAGCTTCCTAAAGAGCTAGGATTACCCATATGAACCAAAGGTGTCTGACTAAAAATTTTATTGATGTATCTAAATCATGTTTAATTAATTGCATCTGTTTTCTGTTGTTCTTTTTACAAAAGTTCCTAAACTTACATAACAATGCAGTTATAAAGCTTGTTACAGATACACTTTAAACGTTTATTAGCTAATTATATAATTTGACTCTATTACAATATTCTTCTCTTCTTGGAACATTGCCTTTCATTATATTGTGGACAATAAAATTAATTATAATAATCTAATAATACTAATTGATTGCCATAGATAGAGTAGCCATTGCCTCTCAGCAATTAGTGTGAAAAGCAAGATGGAGCTATTTGCAAACAAATTCACGATCAAAATAAATCTCCCATCTTACAAGCAGAGCTTAAAAGGGGACATCCATGAGAATTTGGTATTATTACCATTTGCATCTAACTGAGATGGGGAATTATTTTCATGCCAAGCCTATGCAAGTGAGTTCATTCACAATTGATTCAGCACATACTCATCTTTTTTTTTTTTTTTTTGGGTCCGGTCATGGGGCCTGAACTCTGGGCCTGGGCGCTGTCCCTTAGCTCTTCAGCTCAAGGCTAGCACTCTACCACTTGAGCCACAGCATCACTTCTGGCTTTTTCCTTTTTTCTTGTGTAGTGCTGAGGAATCGAACCCAGGGCCTCTGCATGCAAGGCAAGCGCTCTACCACTGAGCCACCTTCCCAGCCCCGCACATACTCATCTTTAAACAGGAACTCTGGACAAAAAATATGCTATACAGTTTAATCGATTCCTCTGAATCCACCCTGTATGTTCTTTTTCCACTGTGCAGAAATACAAATTCAAGGTCTTGGTAATTTCTACCACACTCTTTCCAAAGTTATTTTCATATACTTTCAAAAAAATTTGGTAAGCATCTGGAATTAATCTGAAAACCTGAGGGAAAGAGATGCTGTTTTACACAATACAAGTACAATAAACAGGATGAAATTAATGTCTATTTTGTCTCATTCTGACAGTACCACATTAAAATTTATCCAGGATCAGTGGCAGGCCTATTTTTGGAATATCATTATTTATACTGTGGTTTGAAAGTATGACACATATGTCTGCATGCCTGTCTGCCAGCCCCTAAGTTCTGCCTTTGAGTGTAAAGTCAATAGCTGGGAGAAGAGAGGCAATGATTCACAAAGACCAGATCCAAGAATACAAATGAAAATGGAGGAGTCATTCAAACCTTACTTGTCAAAGCAAAGTCATCTATCTTAATGGTGTCAATTAGGAGCCAGAAAACTGGCTCTCTAAAGGAACAAAGAGGATATTTTTTTTTCTCTTTGCAATCCATGTAGTCCTAATCATAACTTCACAAATCTGCCTTACAACACAAAGTCACATTCAAGCAATTTGCCAACGAAGGGATGTGATTATGTTTCGATAAATATTTTCTCATGAAATTAAAGGGAAGACTACATTGACCATTATTCAGATAGATAAAATAATTAATTATAAAGTTTTTCTCTCAGCAAGATTAAACAAGCACTCTTAATTAATTGAGCATATGCTCACTGGGCCAATCTTATACTTCTCTCTTACTCTCACGTCCGAGTTCATTTCCAAACAAAAGAATTTTCATTGTCTTTTCGTTATTGATATCAACCTTTTTCCCACTGACAGTAGTGAATATATCCTGTATAAATGCAGGGCTTGGTCAATTGCGCCATCTTGACTACACCACAACTATTCTATTTCATTAATAAATGTGTGATCTTGATTGTGCATTCGGCAGTTTTCACACTTGTCAGCTGAGACCAGAGTTTTTATAATCTTGTTCAAATCTTCAGCATCTCCTATTTGTTTGTGTTTATAGTAGTTTCTAAGATAGAGGAGTTAACATATCGGAGTGAGGTGGTAGATTCATTTTTTTTCTAACACTTAGGAGGAGCCATCTTGGGAGCACTGAGCAATGCACACCATGGCTTCCAGAGTCAATGTTGGTGCTGGAGATGGTGTTGGATTCAACATTGTGGCCAAGATCTTTTCCTAACTCATTGTCCCCTTCCCTAGGAGCTGACATTCTAAACCAAGAGCTTTGCAGAGAGCACCCCTGCCTCCTCATCTGCCCTGATTCTTGCTGTTAAGCCAAGGAAAGCAAAAGAGCCAGATGCTGGTGGCTCAGGAGGCTGAGATCTTTGGTTCAAAGCTAGCCCAGGTAGGAAAGTCCGTGAGACCCTTATATCCAATGAACCATCAGAAAACCAGAAGTGGTGCCATGGCTCAAGTGGTAGAGCGATCACCTTGAGCTGAAGAGCTGAGGGACAGTGCCCAGGCCTAGAATTCAAGCTCTACAACCAAAGGGGAGCTGGGGGAAGGAAAGCAAAAGGCCAATAAAATCTTGTGCATTTTCTCAATGCTTTTTCCAGCTAATTCTTTGATGAAATCATCAGGCAGAACTCAGGAAAAACATCCTCCAATTCAATGTCATCTTTGGAGTTGAACTTGACCTCAGCTGCAGAAGTTAGTACAGGGTTTTTAACATAATATCTATCTATCTATCTATCATCTATCAATCTATCTATCTATCTATCTATCTATCTATCTATCTATCTATCTATCTATCTATCTATCTATCTATCTATCTATCTATCTATCTATCTATCTATCTATCTATTTCCTTGGTTTGAATACACCCTGTAAATTTAGTAGTGCTTCATTACCAAAAGATGAGATTCTGAGCCGGGCACCAATGGCTCACGCCTGTAATCTTAGCTGCTCAGGAAGCTGAGATCTGAGGATCACAGTTAAAAGCCAGCCCGGGCAGGAAAGTCCATGAGACAATAAACCAATAGAAAACCGGAAGTGGTGCTGTGGCTCAATTGGTAGAGCGCTAGCCTTGAGCTGAAGAGCGCAGGGACAGCACCCAGGCCCAGAGTTCAAGCCCCACAACCGACCAAAAAAAAAAAAAAAAAAGATGAGATTCTGATTTTTTTCCTATTCAGTCTGTTTAATGTGCTATCCAGTAGTGCTAGATTTAATTTTCTTAACTATGCTGTTTGGCTTCTAATCTTTCTTGGGTATTTCTAAAGGGAATCACCACATATTCTGTACTAATTCCTTGATTAATTAAAAAATTTTAAACATGACCATTTAATAAAATTTTATAAAAATATATATTTTATAAAATAGTCCAATGATTTCCACTTTTGTAGATGGCTTGATTTTCTCATCTTTAGTTTCATTTAACCATTTCATAGTATGTGATTTTTCTAAGTGTTTTGTTCACTTTTAATTTGTCCTTTTCAGCCTGAATTTTGGTTATTTCTTTTTCCTCATGGAGTCTCATGTGTCTTAGATGGTGTTTGGGTCTCTGAAATATTTATTGTTTCTTTTTATTTAAACCATACCTGTGTTCCACGTGTGGAGTTTGTTTCACTCTGGTTTTATTCCAAGTAGCCTAGAATATGTCTAGGAAAGCAATTCTTCTGAATTTTCCTAGGTTAACAGATTCTAGGCACTCAAAACAATTCTGTGGTTGTTTCTTATTTTTTTATGCCTAAACTTGGACCTTGAGTATCAAATCATAAATAAAATAACTCATATTCTAGGTGTCTAGAACCTACCTGTTATTCTCAGGAAATAGGGAGAAATAGAATTGTGCTGTGCCTTATCTAGTCTCTATACTACTTTATGATTTTACCTGGATGATAAAGTCATGATTACTTTATTATGTTTGATCCCAGAAACTTACATTCCAAATTTATACTACTGTCCCTGGATCATCTAATTACCATTCCCACGTTGCTTGACATTAACTTCATGACAAGTTTTGAATGAATTAATTCTCTTCCCATTTGACAGACTGGGAAGACCATCTATATTTCAGAAGATTCACTGAATTAAATTCATCAGCCTTAATGTTTCATCTATCTAACTTCTTTTTAATTATCATGCCTTATTGGCAAATATTCCAGAATTGAAAAATGATTACGTTCTCTGATGCCTTCCCTCTGCTACTTGAGCCATGCCCCTCAGTCAGAGCTACCAGCTCTTACATGTGTTGAGAGCAATGATTGCTCTCAACCTCTCTCACAATGCCTTCTTAAATTCACTGAGTACCTGTTAAGTGTTCATTCATTGGGGTCCATCATAAGAGATACCAAGATGGCCAGGTACCTGTGACTCCTACTATAATCCTAGTTACTCAGCTGACTGAGATCTGAGGATCACAGTCTACAGTCAGTGAAGGCAAGACAGTCTGTGAGACTCTGTTTCTAATAAACTATTAAATAAACAACAGAAATGGAGCTGTGGCTCAAGGGATAGAGTGCTAGCCTTGATCACAAATGTTTAGGGACAGTGTTCAGGTCCTGAGTTCAAGCCCCAAGACCAACACACACACACACACACACACACACACACACACACACACACACACACACACGTTGCCAAGATGAGTAAAAAATTAACCTCCATCACTCGAAAACCTGGCTATCATCTGAAGTTCAAAGAAGTCTATGAAAATACCTGAGAACTTTTGAAACAGCGTGAGAAGGCAGGGTTCATGCTGACTTAGAGGCCCAGGGAATTCCTGGTGGACCAGTCAGCTGCCATGCTGATTCTGCTGAGGAAATGATATTGCTCAGTGTGAGCACTTCCTTCTACAGTTTCTTCGAACCCCTCTGCTGGTCAAGTGGGAGTTTGATGCTCAAATTTCCTGACTCACCCAGAGCTGTAGCTGACTCTGGTTTTAAAGTATTCCTCTTTGGCCCATCAAGAGTGAATTTACTGCCTACAGGTCAGAACCCAGAGTTTGGCAAAGGGTAATAGTAAACTACCAGGAAGCATCTCACTTGATCACAGAAACTTCAAAACTTTAAAATGAACCTGGAAACATGGGGTTCATTGCCTTCCATCAAGCTTTCTCCGTCTTTGGCAATTTCTCCCACACTCAGTGGGAGGGAAAGAACAATTTCCACAAGACTGAAATCATCCTAAAAGCTTCTTACAGGCTGATGCAGCACATAATCCTGAGTTCCCACAGTCTCGATGTGAGACAAATTTGTATCATATGTCGAAACCCAAGAACTAATTCAGCAGCACAGAAAATCTGCCGCAGCTTCATGATTCTGTTGAAGTTGGTGTTTCTCCACCACTTCAGCAGTATCTTACAAATGTAAGATTTTTTTCCTTCTTAATGGGAAACTCTTACACTTGGTAAGGAAACTATAAGGTTTTAAGTGTAATAAACTGTAAAATAATGGTATTTTTCATCACTGTGATTGCGTTTTGACTTAAATTTTGAGTTGATACTTTAAAATGTAAGAAATTTCATATCAATGGGATATCATGTAATGTTTCTGTACATGTATATATTGTGTTGTATTTTGATCTGATTAAATGTGTCTGTATCCAAATATTTGTCATTTGTTATATCATTATGTGAAAACTTTCAAATTCCTTCTTTTTAGCAATTTAAAATAGATCCGCTACTCTCATCATTATCTTTAATCACTTTAGTAAATGCACAGACAATACTAATTGGTCCTTTCTAGTCCTTTTCTCTCCCTGCCCTCTAGTGGCCACCAACCTACTTTCCGCCTCCCCCACCATATCATTACAGATTACTGTATAATATATACTATTATAAATAATAAATTCGCAGTTTCTTAGTTATATTTGAGTGTGTGTGTGTGTGTGTGTGTGTGTGTGTGTGTGTGTGTGTGTGTGTGAGTGTGTGTGTGCTGGTCCTGGGACTTGAACTCAGGACCTGGATACTTTCCCTAAGCTTCTTTTGCTGATGGCTAACACTCTACCACTTGAGCCACAGCTCTACTTTTGGCTTTTGGTATTTTTTAATTGGATCCAAGAGTCTCATAGACTATCCTACCAAGGCTGGCTTTTAACCACAATCCTCAGATCTCAGCTTCCTAAGTAGCTGGATTTTAGGCTTGAACTACTCGCCTCAGGTTCTTAGTAACTTTTAATTGCTAGGTATGGATTCCAATAAAAGGATTACTTGATTTAGTATTATATTTGCACATTCACGCACTGATAAGAAAACCTGAACTTATAAGAATAATTCTTAAAGTTGAATTAGTTTAAATTTTAAATTAAGCCATAGATCTGGAGCTCTATTACTGTGCTTTTTCTTAGCTACATGGAGCAATTGCTTTGCTGCCGTCATTGCTGTGTGAACTAAGTGGTTTTCAGGTCTTAAGTGTAGACCTTCTGCCATCCTCGGTTCTGGGTAGATTATTACAGAGCCACAATAAAACTGAGTACTTTCTGATAATGCCTACTCTACAAATATACATATCCTTTGAAAAAATGCAAGTTTAAAATGAACTATATTCTACATCAGTTTATTGTTGTATTGCTTATGTTTTATTGTCAGTGTTAGTAAAGTGTATACTGATTTTCTATACATTTCAGAAAGTATTTATGAAACAAACTAAATTTGGTTTGGTAGGTATGGAATGGCCTGTTTGAAATAACTTCTGAAGTCAATTTATTTCAGGATATATTTAAATAAAAAACTGTAGATAATATTCTACTTATCGTTCTATGGTTGTGTACATGTTTATTTAATGTAATTTCCATAGATAACATACTCATAAAATCACACATTGGAATATTTCTGATAGATAATAAAAATAGGAGTCAAACTTTAAATGATATCTATGAAATGAGTATTACTATTGTTTTACTGATGATAATTCTTTCTTTTTTTATTGTGAAAATACTGTATAAAGGGGTTACAATTACATGGGCAAGATAATGTGTACATTTCTTATCAAGCATTATAGCCTCCTCCTTTGTTTCCCCTTCTCATCCTTTCCCATCCTCCCCCCACCACCCCTACCCAATACTCCTCCCCCCCACCAAAGTTGTAAAGTTCATTTTCGACATAATGACTTGTACATTTCATTGTTGCAATGGGTCCACCTATATCACTATTTAAACGATTTGTTTTTTCCCTTTCCCTCCACAAATTATACCAACATCAAATACAGTGAAAGCAGGGGTTATACCATGGGAGAGAGACATACAAAGCAACAAAGAAATAATCTTATAAATGTGTTAGAAAAAATCGCATGAAAGGAAAAAACATTTGAATATATATCTTAGGGTTAATTTCCCTAACATCAACTTATCTGACCTTTTCTGCTCGACTCAGACATATACTAGATATTGCAAATAAGGGAAACCATGGGACCTATGTTTCTTTGGGCCTGGCTTACTGATGATAATTCTTCTACTATCTTTCCTTCTTGTTTCTGTGAAATGTTATTCATACATTCTGTTTAAGAAAGACTTGATATGGACAGAAATTATATATTTTGTATTTATAATCTAATCTTCTAGTATTTGGGTCAGATAAAAAAGTGTAGCTTAGCTGTTGTATAGTCTTATGTTAACTCCTCAGTCTCACCCCTAGGAAGAACATCAAAGCCCAAAAGAACAATAGAAACCAATCAGGCTTCTAACTCAGAGAGAGCACTTTCTGAGAAATGCTAGTAAGAGATTTATTGAATAGGGAAGATAAAATTTGGAAGGAAATCAGTGGAAAGCATCTGCTCAATGGGTATGTAGGGCTCGAAGGAGGAGGAGAAAAGGAGGAAAGGAACAAGAAATGAGAATACTCCTGATTAAGAAAAACAAATCCCATTTACCACTTCTGGTGGCTGATCTCTGTCAAAGGCATGGAAATCATTAGATGGAAACTAAGGCAACTTGAATCTATACATATATATTTTACATATGTTTCTACTTAGGTAAAGTTTCCTGTCTTTTCCCTAGGAAGTCTAAATGTTGTATTTTTAATGGTGTCACAATCTGTTATTTGCCATTGTATTAATAAAAATGGCTTTAATCTTTCCTCAAGATTGGCTGATGCTCCCCAAAAGCCCATTATTTTGATAACAATAGCAATTTCACTTAGAAATGAGTACACTTAACTAAGCAACTAAAGTGGTGGTCACCAACTGATAAAAGAAAATCATAATTCACACCATCACTCTGGATTAAGAATTAATGTTTAAGAAAATTGAGGAATCAGTACACCACCACTACACATGTCAAACTTTCAAGGAAAGTGTGACTAAAAATTCAGAGGATTTAAATGTGAAACATGTGCCCGATAGTCGCAAATCCATGAAAATCTGCAGAGAGATATGGAGGCCAAACGTCTCTCTTTTCTACTGTGAGTAAAGAGGGTTTATCCTTTGATGTTGGAACTGTGAATGTTAATGGCTTTTTGGTATCACGGATAAGTAAATGCTCTGGGTGATGACATTTTAGAAATGATTCTGAACTTTAGAAATTCAGCTTGGGCTCACCCCACTCGTCTTCTAGTTTTAAGAACCAATATAGTATTGAACAGCCCACCAGATTGTCGGTGATTTGGAGAATGTAAAAGATTGCTCAGGCATGCCCTCCAAAACTCCTTTAAGAGCTGATTTTTCAAGGGTGCACAGAAAGATTGTGACTCAACACAGAAAAAAAAGGAATCAAGTACTGCTTCAAATTGTGCCTGCCTTCAACTTCAGTGAAACCTCTTAAGGCTACTGTTCTCTTTCTGTTAGGAGATAATATGATTGAATAATTCTTTAGACTTCTATTGAGTTTTAGAAGTTAAAAACTAAAATGTCTCTTTGAGGAACATGATTTTGTGGGGCTCAATTTTGAATTGCTAATGACCTTTAAGTGAATATCTTTCTGAGCTATTCTTTTGAATAGTATGAGAAAATAGCAATACGTGGGCCATATGTTAGACTGCTAAGAACACAGCAACTCAAGAAGTGTCTACATATCTGGTAATACTATGGATACATCTGTGTTTCTTTTTAAGATTTTATTATTACTGAAAGTGAGTTTTTCAACTAGAAGAGAAGGGGAGGGGATTGTAAGCAAGGATCTAAGCTTACAAAATTAAAAAGAGTGAAGGAAGGAGTGGGTAGATGCAGGACGGGAGAGAATGTCAAAAGGGGTGAAATCGATCAAAATATACTGTATTCATAAACTGCTTTGTTGAATGGAAACTCATTTTTTCAACTACTTAAAGGTAGTAATTAAAAGCAAAATATCTGGAAAAAGAATAAAGAAAAGGAAGTGTCTCTTCCTCTTACAAGTTACTTGAAGGTATAAAATATAATTGGCTGTTTTTGGAGTTTTGCGTCATTGAAAATAACATCCTCAAAATCTCAAATTTTTGTGTAGCATATGTTGACACCAGTGTTTCATATGACAAGTCATCCTTTTGTTTTAACACAATTGAAACTATATATAAAAGTTATTTTTATGTGTACAGCAGGGAAAGAAAAATGAGTCTTGACAATGAAAATCAATATAGACCACCAATCACAGACATCCATGAATAAAATATTAATTCTGACTGTACATACGGAGAGAAAGTTGTTTACATTTAAAAGTAAAAATAAGTATTTTAGGCATAAACTCTGAAGAAATGCTGTCCTGAGCCAAGGATTAGAGGAAGATGGTACCATCACTCCTGGTTTCAATTTTGTTTTATTATCAAATTTTATGTAATGTTAATAGATTTAGATTTATACACAAACAACATTAAATGCCATGAAAATGGATATAAATTTATGGCCAGTTATATTTATACCATTCGTATTTATCAAGTGTTCTTACTATGTAATTTATGTAACAACAAAGATTTTAAATATGACAAAATCGAGTGTCATATCATTACAGCTAAGTAAAATAGGTCTCACTGTTAAAGAATAGATTTTATAAGGGAGTTAATTAACAAATTAGGGACCAATACTGAATCAACTTTTTTTAATCTAACAAGGTAGATTGTTAAAATGAAAGAACACATGACCTGTTAATGTTATTGTTTTCTTTCTACTTAATATTCTAAAACTATACTGAGTAGTCTGATGTAAATAAGAAATCTCATGGGTGTTACACAAGCTAAGTAGTGAGTAAAATAGGGTACTCTGGAACCTGGCCCTTTCCTGATCAGAGCTCTCAGTTATTGTGCCATCCATTTACAATCCTCATTCATGATGATCCAAGAAAGGCTGGATAACATAGACATTGAAGATGCTGTACCATCTCATTTTACCATTGTATTTATTGAAGAATAGACATTTTAAGCAAAGCAGTTATTGATCTGTGATCCTTAAACAGGCAAGAGATTGACAATTAAAGATATTTTTAGAGACAAATTATACCAACTCCATACACTTTGGATTAGGTAATTATCTTATGATTTATGTTTAGGTTTCAGTTTACAAGTGAATAGCAGCCTCAGTTTCAGATACATATTAAGCTGTTAAATATTGACTTTTAAATAATATCATCTATTTTGTCTTCTTTCAACAGTCTACTGTTTAAATTTATTTATTTGTTTGTTTGTTTCTTGTTAAGGTGATGTACAGAGGAGTTACAGATATGTAAGTAAGGTAATGAATGGATCAAGAAAATGTGGTATATTAGAGTTGTTGATTATAGCCATTCTAACTGGGGTGAGGTGGTATCTCAGTGTTGTTTTGATTTGCATTTCTTTTATGGCTAGAGAGGTTCAGTATTTCTTTATGTGTCTATTGGCCATCCTTCTTTCCTCTTTAGAGAAGTTTCTCTGTAAGTCTTTAGCTCACTTATTTATTGGGCAGTTGTTTCTTTGAAGATTTGTTTTTGTGGGATTTAATTTTTTGAGTTCCAAGTATATTTTAGAGTATATATGAGACCCTTGTCTGTTTTATGGCTAGTGAAGATCTTCTCCCAATCTGTGGGCTTTCTATTGATCTAGCTAGCTATGTCCTTTGCCATGCAGAAGTTCTACAACTTCATGCAATCCCATTTGTCCAACCTTTCTTTGATTTGTTGTGTTTCTGGGTCTCTATTAAGAAAATTTCGGCCTGTGCCAAGGATTCTTAGGGTTTCTCCTATTCTGTCCTGTAATGTTTTCAGGGTGCCTGCTTTGACTCCAAGGTCTTTGATCCATTTGGAGTTGATTCTGGTGCAGGGTGATAGATAAGGACCTAGCTTTAGTTTTCTACAAGTGTTTAACCAATTTTGCCAGCACCTTTTACTGAAGAGGCTGTCTTACTTCCATTCTATTTTTTTTAGCTCCCTTATAGAAGATTAGATGGCTGTAGATTTGTGGGTTCATTTCTGGGTTTTCAATTCTGAAGTCTAAGGCAAGCAGAAAAGGTCAGATAAGATGATGTTAGGCGAAATGAACCCCAAGATAAGGACACAAGTGGTTTTTTCTTTCTTGCTATGGTTTCTAACGTATTTGTACGGTGATTTTTTTGTTGCTTTGTATGTCCCTCCCCCATGGTATAACCCCTGTTTTCACTGTATTTGATGTTGGTATAATTTGGGGAGGGGATGGAAAAAACAAATTGTTTAAATAGGGATACAAGCGGACCCATTGCAACAATGAGATGTACAAGATGCTATATTGAAAAACGAACTTTACTACTTTGGCGATGGTGGGGTGGGGTGGTGATGGGGGAGGAGGGAGGATGGGAGTGAGGAAAAGGACAGGGGCAGGGGTGGCCCAGTGTAGTCATGGAGATGGGAGAGCAGGGATGGTAGGGGAAAAACAAAGTATGAGGCAGCAATGCTTGATAAGAAATGTACTCATTACCTTGCTCATGTAATTGTAACCCCTCTGTACGGTATCTTCACAATAAAAAACTTATTAAAAAATTAAAAAACAGAAAATGTGGTATAAGTTTATTTTTTTATAAAATACATAGATCTAAACATAGATAATGTGTGTAGATTTAAAGCTCTTCAAATGGAGAGCAAGCAATAAAGAACACTTTCTGTAACACATCTTCTGTTTTCACTTGTAGATGATAATGTATTTGGCAACCATTTGTGTCCATTTTATGAATTTTCTTATGGAATCCCATTCTCTATTTTCTGAGCAGTGGATCTTTTAGAACAGCACTGTCCTAGCTAAACAGTTATTACTGAAGAAAATTGATATTTTGGTGGAGTTGGAGAATATGGGTTTTGCAGTTCTTTTTCCTATGCTTTTTAAAGATATCATTTACTTCTCATTCATCCAAATGCACAAAATCCAGTAGGAGAGGTGAATCAAAATTTTATCTTTTGTAATCACACAAAGCAAAAGTTATGTCTGTCTAAAATATACTTTGGAGTCAAAGGAGCTGAAGAACAAAGATTCAAAACATATCAAGCATTTCAGTTGGGTTATTGTGTACCGTTCAAGATAAGCATATAAATGTCATTAAATGTACATAAAATAATTTTAGCAGATCACTATTTCATAACTCAAAAGCAATTATGGGATCTCTATTAAGGAAGTATCATTCTTCTCCATTTCCCCATTTAACTTGAGAATTCCAAATTAGTTTAGGATGCATTTTACAGCATAACATAGAAATGATGCTGAAAATACATTACCAGTATAACTTCCATTTTTTATGGGATCCAGCCTAACCAGTTGCCCATAAGCTTGAGTAACTAGTCTCTTCTGTGTGAACTTGCAAATGACAATACAATATAATCTTCTCTAGTGGCGAGTATTTTGTATTATGTATTTCAGACCCCCCAGGGTGTATTTATACCATTTTGAAGGGAAAAATCTTCAAAGAGACAAAAACACAAGCAAGACTAAGGTGAGTAGCCCTAGCAACAATATGTTCAACATGATCACAGATGCTCAATCTCCTGCCATTTATCTAATTTAGTTTCAAAGCTGTAACATGAGACAATGCAACATTCCTCCTCTTAAGTAATTAATTCTGTGTTATACTTCTGTCAAATGCAAGTGAATTAGTACTTTAAAACTATATTACTTAGAAGAATTAATACAAATATTATTCTTCAATAACTTCACATAGAATGCAGAAGATATACAAGACCATAAACCATATCATATTTAGGAGAAAAAGACATTCTAAAAGTCCAACCATATCACCAAAGATTGAGAGAGAGAAGTATTCAGTGGTGCTATTATTCTTAAATTGATATATCAAAATCATTTAGAAAAATATGAAAGCCTAAAACTAAGCATTAGTTGAATTTGAAGTAAAGTGAATTGTGTGAAAAGACAACCAACAAATACAAAATCTATATTCTACCAACAGCTATATAAACAATGTAGTCAGAGCCACATAAAATGCATGATTCACAAATTGTTGAAAGGAAATTAAAATTTATCTTATAATAAATTTAAAATTTATTATATTTATTTTTACTACTAAAATTTATTTAGTAGTATTTAATTTGTTATGTTGTTAACAAAGTCTTCTGACCAATAGTTTGAAAATATAAGTTATTGCCAACAATAGTTGTTCTTATTTAGAAAACAGAATATAGCAGAAATCTCACAAATAAACATGGATTACATGAGTAGTAATAAAACTAATTTCAAGGAATTATGGCAGTATAAATTAAGACAAAGATATGAAATCAAAGTACACTAAATCAAATGTTATAGATTTAATATACTAGCCAAATATGCAATGTAATCAAACAGGTCTGAACTGTCATCGAAGATGTTACAGCCGTAATTTTTTATGCTAACTTTGGGCTAGGGGATTTTGGGGGGGTGTTACATATGAGTTATATGTTGAAATGTATTTATAATATTCCAGAATTACATAACTGAAACAGATGTATTATAAATTACATTTTTAAGACATATATATGTATATACACAAAATTCATCTTATATCATCAGCTATATAAATTATGGAATCAGATAAAGATAAGTGCCAAAATAATATTTATGCATATATCTATGTATTATATGTATAATAAAATCCCACTAGATTTATATAACCTTGTACTGGGTGCAGAATCATTCTTTTATGGATTCCTCAATTAAATATCAGAATAAAATAATTATCATCTATTAAATTATGTGTTTTAAATAATACTTCACCCCAATCTCTTTGTACTTCACACATCTTGCAGTAATGGTAAACTCACGATACTTCTTTCTAAAGTGTGAAGAATGTAAGACTCAAGGTGACTGAATAACTAAAGTTACAATGTTAACAAGTGCTATAGCCTGAAATCAAAGTCGGTTCAATTATATCCCCAAAGCTCTGAATCCTTTTGACTCTTCAAAAAAGAAACAAATCTGTACTTGCCAAAAGGCAATGTTCCTTTTTGGCTAATGATCAGATAGAAGAACAACGTTAATCACCTGAAATCTAGAAAGAGGTATTTTCATAGTATCTTTCTATTCTGAGGAGAATAGTTGTATATAATTATCCTTTTATAGAGGACACACATCACATTTGCAATGATTATCATATTTTTATAAACATCTTGGAGAATAACTTGATCATTAGGGTCTTCTTAAAATGTCTATGTAAATTGAGTAAAACATGATTCACTTAGGATTTGGGAGGTATTTGTTCTCAATACTGCTTGGGCTGTCTTTCAATCAAGGAAATATATAATATATCTACAGTGGATTTCCAGGTCATTATTAGGCAGGTGGAATTGGCTTGCATGTCTAATTTGCTGAATATCAGAGTTAGAAGATGTGGTGAATTTTTAAAGCACTGACTCTTTAGAAGCAAAATCTCAGCAACCATATCAGTCATGAAGATAGAGGCCCATGACACTAGAGAACATTAGATTCATCTGCTGTAAATGTATTTGAATAAATCTCAGAAAGTCCTGAGTCCTTTAACATCAAGCACACAAGTCCAGTGGCCTGCAGGATTGGAATAATGTGATATAGGTTCTACTTTAGTTTCTGTATTACTGGGTTGGAATGTGCTTTGTAGTTGAGGGTTCTTTTGATGAATTGAAAATGAACATTGGAATCAATTAATATTCACATTATTAAGAGATGATTCATTTATATTGGAGAATTATTCCAAGTTTTCTTTGTGGGGTTTAAGTGTTGTTTCATACATTTGTTTTCTCAGTGTTACTATATTTTTACGTAGAACATATGACCTGGTTACTATGTAAAATTTGTTTCTATAAACAAACCATATAACAAAAATAGCATATCTTCTGAGGTCATTCTGAGCTCTTTATCCCTAAGCTGTGTTTTTTTTTCACTCTTATTATTAAGATTGTGCGCATGCGTGCACGTGAACCCGCGCACGCACACACACACACATGCAAACACAAACACAAAAACACAGTGGGGAAGGATGGTGGCAAAATTATATCTTTTACAATTCAAAGATAGAACCTTTAAAATATTAAGAACATATTTTAATATATCAATCATATGGGTTTACTAAAGAACTTTGATGCAAGTATACTTAATCTATAAAATCAACTTGCTATATGCTTATCTAAGTCTTTCTAAATCAAGTTGAACCAAGTATGAGGAAAAAGGAAATCTCACTCTTCTGTGCTTTCTACTTCATTCTTTTTACTAATCCCGGACAAAAATGGCAACTCCTTTCAGTGTTAAGCAAACAAGGACAGAACACAAAAACAGCAAAACTAACAAATAAGTAAAAACTGGAAAACTGTTCCATGATTTCTAATTATGGATTGGTCCTGGATAGATAATTCCCAGGGCACATGTACTGACCACAAAGGGGAGTTTGCTTTACTATTCCATTTATTTCTCCATTTTTATAACTTTGGTACCATTCTTGGGACTTGAACTCAGGGCTTGGGTACTGACTCTTAGATTTTTTGCTCAAGGCAAGTGCTCTACTCTTACTTCTGGCCTTGTACTGGTCATTGGAGGAAAGAGTCTTAAGGTCTGTCCTGCCCTGGTTCTGCCCTGGGTGGCCTTGATCCTTGATCTTCAGATCTCAGTCTCCTGCATAGCTAGGATTATAGGCATGAGCTACCAGTGCCCAGCTTATTCCTCCATTTTTTAAATCTGGTGACCTTCCAATGGTAAGTGTTTTAGTCACACTGGGAGGCTACCTAGCATTGAAACCTAGGAAACTAAGATTTACACCATGTAATTTCTTACAGGAGAAGACGATGTGTCTGCACAGGAGTGTCAGACTTGGTGTGTGAAGAAGTCGACCTATGTGTTGTGGTTCGGTGGAGGACAGGCAGGTGTGAGTTGGCACGGAGACACTTGTCTTTGTAGTTGACACACAGTGGAAGTGCACACTGCTGGGTGTGATACATCCTATTAGCTTCATAAAACAAATTCTTTTCTGTTTTCTGTAACCCGATGGCATGCACTGTAAAGTTGAACACCAAATTAATTTTTCAAAGAAAAACAAGCTTCCCAAAGAGAACAAACTGACTTGTAAAGTACAAGCTCCGACCTGCACCAGGGCATCCTCTTGTGCACACGGTGGGGTCAGGAGCCACCTCTCTGCTTTGTCTTTTACAAGAGGAAGGCTGGAAGGCTGCCCTGGTGGTGGAGGGAGCAGGCTCCATGCCCTAAGCTCCCACCCCACTAAGGAAAGAAAATGAAATAAACGTGCAGAATAAAATAACGCTCCGACTCCCTAGCCACTTTGGTTTGTCGTGGGGAACATCGGGAGCATCACCAACTCTACCCTCATTTTTTTTCAGAGTCTAAATTTAGTGTCTGCATCCCCAACCAGCGCTCACAGTGACCACTCCGGACATGCATCGCTCCATGATCCGCTCACCCACAACCCACCAAGGTGGCCCAGGTTTTCCAGAGACTGGCAAAGAGGAACTGGGGTGCTCTGAACAGATGCTTGGGTCAGGATGCGTCTAACTTCTTGCCACTCATCCTCCTACAGCTCTGTCGGAGAACATGGCTTTGCTCCCCACAGACCAAATGATTTTGCGTGAACCTCTCGAGGCATGTTTTATCCAAGCGCAGTGAGCTCCGTCTGCCTTCAAGGGCTTGAGAGTGGAGCTGGCTTCAAAGTGCTCACCTCCCCTCTGCCTCTTCCTGTGCACAGGTACGTACTCACCTTACTCTGTTTTGCCGCTGTGGTCTTCTTCTTTATGTTGCTTGATGTTTGTTATATTCGTCATTGCAGGCTGTCATAGAAAAATACTACTGACTGCCTGGCCCAGGCAGCCGACATATTTCTCCACCCTGTTCTGGAAGATAGAAATCAAGGACAAAGAGCCCGTGCTATTGCTGCTTAGTGAAGGCTACTACTGGAAAGCCACTAAGAGCTAGATTTTCGTATGTGAACTTCCATGTATGCTTGCGTGTATGTGGGGGGGGGAGGGGGAAGGAGAGACAGACAGAGGGAGAGACAGAGAGATGCAAAGAGAGGGACAGAGAAAGAATGGAGAGGGTCGAATGGTGTTTAATTTTATTTGTAAGATACCAGTTCTATTAGGTTAGGGCCCCACTCTAATAAACTCAGAACCTAATGACTTAGTTTTTACACAAAATCAAAAAGTAGCAAAGTACTGAGTTCTGTACCACAAGTGATTGAAAATGTTACACGAATAGAAGAACACAAAAGCAAAAATCCACATACTGTACCATTACATTTGTATAATGTTTCACAAGTATGTGCATATAGGTTGATTAAAGTGTGAACTACCCAGACACATACATTATTTAAAACCCATTGAATCGTACTATGAAGGTTTATTTATTTGACAATAAATAATTGTTTTAAATCTAAAACAAGTATATCCCTCTAATCAGGAGATTTGCATTTTATGGCAGAGCGGGCAAACAATTCGCAAACAATTACTTCTTTAGGAAATGAGTAAACATGGAGAGATTTCTGGGTTAGATCCTGGTGAGCTAAACAAGTCTAAAATATATATTATTGGGAAAGTGTGTTCTTGTGGCTAGCACTTTTATGTCATTAAACCTTATTCTATTTTGTCATTGTACTAGGGCTTATCTTCTTAGGAAATACTAACTGGGACTACAGTGCTAGCATTTGCATTTTAAGGTTAAATTTTCTTAATATACCATAGAAGATATCACAAAACACTAAATTGCTTTTATGAGTAAAAGTGGCTAAGTTAGTTCCTTATACTAGTCTTAAATGATTTCTGTAGAGGAATCCATCTGGTCTTATCAGTTAATGACCAAGATTATCATAAAAAGAGGGATACTCTGCCATAAAATACCCTGAAATATTTATGAAGAATGTAGATTTAGAATATTTGGGGATATGGTAGATGTGTTAATTATATATGTTAGAAATAGCAAAATGAATAAAAGTTTAGTAAGAACATGTTAAAAGTTATTAAAACCTACCTGGGAATCGTTTAAGTACACATTGTAAGGTTCTTAACAACACATGTGTATTAGATTGACAGGTAGTTATTGTGAAGGCAGATCCTAAAAGGATAAATACACCAACATGAGCATCCCTTCAATGAGTTCTGGGGTGAAGAGTGGGAGAGAGTACTTTAAAGGGGTTGGGAGCATGGATCAGGTGGTAAAACATCAGCCCATGAGTGAAAACATCAGATAAAAAGTGTGAATCCTGATCTCAGATAAGAGAGAGAGATACAGAGACAGAGAGGAGTTTACTATCAATGGAAAAATAAAACATGAAAGTGGTGTTGCACACTCTTATTAGTGCATTTTATGAATACTTGAGTGTTGACAGTCATTTCCTTTACAGTTACAATGATCTTAAAAAGGCAAAGGCAATAAAATATGGAAATCCACTTACCACTTTGAGATTAATTTTTAAGTCAATATTAATTAGAACACTATTCTGACTTTAAGCCCTTCATTTGTGGCCAAGGCTCTAGATCATCATAATTCAGGCTCATTGACAGCAGGAGGTAGTTGTCTGAAGCAATCATCTCTTGTGTGGATGATATTGCAGGCCCTGATTGGATAAGAATAAAGACCAATGCAGAAAGGAGACATAGAAGATTGTGAGTTACACCTTTACCTTCTGGGCCCTTGACTTCAATGAGAGGGAGAAAGACAAGTACAGATTTACTTAGTCTACTGTAAAAAGCCAACAACATCTTCACTATTATAGAGATTTTGGTGAGAGGGTTCCTTCAATATGCCATAGTTAAAATAAACAAGTGGATTGAAGAACACAAATTGATACTAAAATTGAAGTTGTTTTTATAGTTTTTATCTATATTTTTCTTAAGGCTGTTAGAAGGGTTATGGTTAGATACAATGACTGACTCCCACAAACTAGTCAGTCTGGAGTATCTTACTGAGGACTTTATATAATTTTTATTTTCTAGTGACACTTGCTATCTCTTCTAGAACCCTAAGGAGTTTGCTGACATCTACAGCAGTGAACCCATAAATCTTCTATGAATTTAGCTACTGGCTGTTTAAGGAAAAATTGCTGATAAAGGAACTTGTATTCTCAAAATTTGCAAGTAAAGAAATGAAACACCTCAAAGCTTTAACTCTATAACCTTAGAGGATGATTACTGCTGATAAAAGGCTTTTGTCCTAAATTTATGTTGAATTTAAATAAGGTTTTTCAATTCTTCCTCAAAAATATATTAAGTACATTGAAAACAGTGAAAAGGAATCTAACCATAGTTTCAGAGGGAAAAAAACCAAATGAGAATTGCCTCATTTTTCAATAAACACTGATATTTTCCACAATTGAAAACAATCTATATTGCCTAGTATATTCATTTCCCTCATTAATGAGAGGAATATTTTACTTGAATTAATTTTGTAATTAACAGAATGATATTTAAAATGTTGAATAATCTAAAACCATGAAAGGTCGATTTCCAATAGAATGTATTACTGTCATGCAAATGTTCCATCATTAACATAACCTAACATGCAACTGTTGATGCTTGTTGAAAACAGACATTTTAATTGCTGAACAAATATACTCCATAGGGAGAGACTGAATTTTAGTAAGTGAGCAGGGAAATCAAAGGGAACTGCATGGACTCACCTAGTAGTTGATTCTAGGCACATTTATATCCTGCTGCTACAGATCTGGGCTCCTGTTTCCCTAAATTAAAATGGGATATTACCAAACTGCCATTACTGTTCCTCACTGGATTGTATTAGCAACAGGATAAAATACAGGAAGAAAGAGGGCTACTCTGTCCCTCTTGTAGAGATCAAATAAATTATATATATATTTCACTCCAAATAGATGCAGTTGGATTGCATCACTGTGTTTCTATTCTTAAAGCTAAACCATTGGTAGACCATGGCTTTCCATACAGAGTTGGTCCACTGAAGATTCTCTGAGTGGTTGTCTGTTTACAGAAATTACTGTTGTCTTCTCCGTACTGTGGTGAGGGAGCACTGGCTGCAGGAGCTGGTAGGACAAAGAGGGGGTATGGATTTTTCTCTTGAGATGCATTAATAAGGTGTGCCTTTGTGTTGTCTCAAAGGGAATTAATCACTTTTAAAAATATTGATGATGAAAAGTTGCTTGTTAGTGGAAAGATCTTCTGTTAGTTTGTATGAAACTTTTGTGTGAAAATTTATTAGTCCATGCTTCATTCCTTCTTTGCCTCCTTTTTTGCCTTCCCCCTTCCTCCCTCCATCTCTCTGTTCCTCCTTTCCCTCCCTCCCTCCTTCCCTCCCTCCCTGCTTCCTTCCTTTCTTCCTTCCTTCCCTTTTTCCTTCCTTCCTTCTGTCCTTCCTTCCTTCCCTCCCTCCTTCCATCCTTTATTTCTCTCTCTCCTATTAAAGACCTTCCTTTCTGCATTTTGTGGGGATAATAAGCAAAGATAATTACAGGGTGGTAAATTATATAACATAATGTGCAAGCTAGATGTGTGTGGTTGCATACTTGTACTCTCCTTTGGGAATTGTGAACTATGAACAGAGATCCAAAGAAAATCTACCAGAGAACTACTCATAACACACAGAAACTACTGGATGACAACAACCCATAACATCAGAAGTAGCATGCATGCATACGTGCAGATTTGTATAGAAGCAGAAATATAAGACTGCTGGTCAGAGACCGTAGCTTTATTAACACATAGCAAAATAACATTCTGAACTTATGGCAGTGTTAAAGTCCTCCATTGAAATATATGAAAATGTGAAGATTATATTGGCACAAGAACGTCACTAATTATTACCATTTGACTCATAGAGACCATGGTTGCCCATAACTGGATACCATAGAAAATGGTGGTTATTTCCATCTGTAGATTGTCACATAGATTAACTATTCTAATATTAAATGAACCGCGTTGAGAATGTATATATATATATATATATATGCATCAGTTTGCCAAGAAGATGATAATTCTCTATGATTATACACTTAACAAAAGACTATCAAAACACAGAAGAAAATGGAGAGAAAAAAATCTTGATGGCACCGCAGAGAGAACTGACAAATTTACTATTATAGTTGGAGACATAAACACCCTTCTGTTATAATAGATGTTTAATCAGGCAGAAAATTAGTAAGCATATAGATCATTCTAGCAGTACAATCATTCAACTTTATCTATGGCATTTATAGAGCGAGAGACTCCATCTAACAGGAATAAACTTTCTTCCCTGGCTCAGGTGATGCATTTACCAAGACAGGCTCATGGTACATTAGAAAAACTAAAACATATCTGTGTGCCAGCTAGTTTACATCTGTAATCCTAGCTATTCAAAGGCTGAGGTTGGGAGAATCATGACTTGAGGTCAGTATGGGAAGAATATTGTGTTAGACTCTATCTCTAAAATCAATCCCTCCAAAGCAGGGCTAAAGGTGTAGCTCACACAGGAAAATGCCAGCCCAGCAAGCAAGTTGAACAAGTGCAAGTCCCTAAGTTTAATCCTAGTACTGCTAAAAAGCATCAGACAATAACTAACAAATTTAAACACAGTCACATCATACAGAGTACATTTTCAAGGGAATCTACAAACAGTTAACACCAAAAAGGTACCTGCTTGTTACAGAATATTTATTATAGAATGCAGAATATTTCTGAATAATTCATCAGTCAGAGACCCTTTTGACATGTTAGAAATCTTTGAACTAAATTAAGAAAATCAGACTTTGTACAGTGCATCATTCCATGCCCCCCTTGCCTTAAAGGTGTCTGTAGAGAAATCTGCTGTTCCTCTCACTGGTTCTGCTTGTAAGTGCTTGTGGCACTGAGAAGGGTGGAATGTGGTGTTCTCCAGCACTGCTGAAAATCCCTCCTGATCTTGAACGCTTGGACCCACAGTGTCCTTTGTGAGCAGGGGTCTTAGTGACAAAGTAGATTGTAGAGGTGGTCACCATTGTTTCCCTTGCTCTGATCAGGTGGTAACAAAGCTGCCTAGTCTCTTTCTTCCTATTGACTGTACACTGAAAAACCTAAATAGTAGGTAAAGACAGAAATCAGACCAGGACTTCATCGGTCATCTCATGGAACCAATTGCAAATGGCACAAAGCCTCATTTAAGAGTGGCGATATGCTTCCAAATTAGATTGCAGTTGTAAAGTACTTGAATTGTACACTGAAAGTGAACATAGTTTTACCTATGATGCTACGTCTTAATAAAGCTGTCATATACACTGACCTAGGATGTGAGAAGAAGCTCATGCTGAATGTTCAAGTAATAGTAAATATTGGAGGGAAGTAGCTATTCACCAAAAATCACAACAAAATTTAACTTGCCAGCATCTCTGCACAATTAAATTGCCCAAGATAGTAACAACTTGGATATCTCTATGTATGAAAAATAATCAAAAGGTAGCCTTTGGAGCTCCAAGAAGACCCAGTGAGTGTGTTTTCTGCTGTTTCTATGCAATATGTGGTGTCAGTGTGACCCCCTAACTCTACCTGTAACTGCAGGGGTGATGTTCTTCCACTTGCTATCTATACTGCAAATATGAAATACTGACATGGAAAGCAATTTAACAGGACAGTGTTAATTTTCACTTGTCTTTCCAAATATGTAGTATGGCCCACACCTTTCTATCAAGTTTTTTAAAATTGATTATGCCACTAAAACACACACACACACACACACACACACACACACACACACACACACACACACACACACACACACACACACACACACACACACACACACACACACACAAAACCTGGTGCTGGTGGCCCACCCCTGCAATCCTAGCCACTCAGGGGCTGAAATCTGAGGATCACACTTCTAAGCCAAGGGTGAGACACTGTGAGATGCTCTTCTTTAGAAAATAGGAAGTGGTGCTGTGGCTCGAAGCGGTAGAGCACTAGCCTTGAATGAAAAGTGATCAGGGACAGCGACCAGGCCCTGAGTTCAAGCCCCAGCACCAACAACGAGAACAACAAAATCATCACAAGTGAAAGCCACAGATAGCTCTTCTCTGGCAGTGCTGGGGGAGCAGAGATCCAGGGTTAAGGGCTTGGCAGGGATGTGATCAACTCTCAATGATCTAAGGAGGGATTTTCCTTGTTTCTTTGGAGCTTCCTCCATCATTCCCCTCTTGGCTTCTCTTCACCCCGTCACCTTCCCTCCACTTTCATGGTTTGTCTGGTGTGGGCAAATGTGGGTCTTCTTTTGATAAAACCATCAGTGTCATTATAACCCAATATGCTCTCATTTTAACTTGATTTCATCTGCAACGACCCAATTTCTACATTAGATCACTTCTAGAGGCATTGAAGATTGAAACTTAACCCCATTTATTGAGAGGGCAGGTAGACAAAATTCTAAATTCTAAAACCCAAGGGAAAGAAAATTGATGAGACCTGGTTTGATAAAATATCAGAGTAGTAAAATCAGTGTAAATAAATGGATTTATGAGACCAAATCATTTCCTAAGGACTTTTTGGAAGTGATTTTTTTCATTATGTATTTTAATGTTTTTTTTCTTTCATGCATTTGTTTCTAATGCATTTATAAGATGATTTCTTTGTTGCTTTGTATGTCCCTCCCCCACAGTATAACCCCTGCTTTCACTATATTTGATGTCAGTATAACTTGTGGAGGAGATGGGGAAAAACAAGTCGCTTAAGGATACAGGTGGACCTGTTGCAACAATGAGAAGTTGTCATGTGGAAAACGAGCTTTACAATGTTGGGGGGGGGGAGGAGGATTGGGTGGGGGGGGGTAGGGGGAGAGGCTGGGAAGGGATGTGAAGGGTAAACAAAGGAGGAGGCTGTAATGCTTGATAAGAAATGTACTCATTATCTTGCCCATGTAATTGTAACCCCTCTGTACAGTATGTTCACAAAAAATAAAATAAAATAAAACAAAATGAAAAAAAAACTTTTACTTAAGTTGATAAGATTTGATTTTTACTCACATATTTATTTTCCTAATGAACTGAGTTTTATTGGTTTTCTATATTAGGGGATCAAAAGTCTACTTACATAAGGTAATAAATATTGCCTGTATAATATTTAATTCATTTCCAGCTATCATCATCCATTTTCCTACAAAAATGTCAGAAACAGGATTTCATATAAATGTGTTTTATTAGTAAAAGAAAATATAGGATTCAAGTTATCTATTTTTGCATGACTTTAAGGTATGTCTTACTGGAAGTGGCGCTGTAGCTCAAGTGGTAGAGCGCTCGCCTTGAGCTGAAGAGCTGAGGGACAGCACTCAGGCCCAGAGTTCAAGCCCCACGTCCGACAAATAAAATAAAATAAAATAAAATAAGGTATGTCTTACTAATTCCTGACAAATCTATTGATTATAAATACATGTGTAAAAAGCAGTATAATAAATTCCAAAGACAAGAATCAATCATGATTCACTTTTGTTGTTTAGAAGTTCATTCAACTTTCATTAGATTCCAAACACAGCTTTCAAGTAACTAATGAAAATCATGGTCAGTGTTAATCAGATGACAGATTAATCAGAGAGAAATAATATATAGTTATTTGAGTTCGTTGTGAGATAGAAAATATTTTCATATATATGTATATTTATGTATGACAAAAGATGTAGCTTGTTATATTTTCTCATCTAAATATATTAATTTATAGAAATGAATGTTTACAAATAAACTGAATTGCTATAAAATGGACAAGAGGAATCCCTAAAGTAAAATAAAAAGCAGAAAGTTCAAAAAGAAGTAGAACAATGATGATATTAAAACAATTCATCATGTAGATGAAATTAGTTTAAAAATGATTGAATATTGTCTTATTTTTAAAAAGCTCAAAAGTAAATATACACTCAAATTTCCTTATCTACTCTCTATTATTAATACCTGACAACACATAAACACTGTAAGAATTAATCTTGCCATTTATCAATTGAAATATACCATAAAATTTGAAATAGCTGCTTTAAATATGATAGAGAAATGAATTTAGATCTCATCACTTTTATGATTACCAGTTACATTGTCCTTAACTTTAGTGGCATCTGGCATATTATAAACCAATATATTTTTACAGTAATATTTGACAGAGGGTTACACATTAATTGGTAAGAAATTACTGTTGGCCTTAGAATTCCAGTTTACAGAGTCAACATAGAGACAGAGAGACAAGTGTGTCAGAGAGAAAAGTAGATATTCTTGTCTACTTGTCTCTATCTATCTATGTGTGTGTGTATATATATAAACATATATACACACATAGACATAAATCTATACAGATATCTATCTCTATATCTATTTTAATCTATTTAGATCTATAAATTGATATATTAATCTATAAGTAGATTTATATAGCTATATCTATCTATACATTTATGGATACATATAAATATATAATATAGAAAAATAGAAAATAAATACATATATAAATATATAGAGAAATGTATGTAAATAGATACAAATATATCGGTATACCTATATATGTCTATATAAAGATATATCTATATAAAGAAATACAAATATATCTGTTTAGATATAAATAGATCTATATAGATCTATATCTGTATCTATGTAGTTGTGTATCTTTATATTTGCATATCTATGTATCTACATGTCATCTATCTATGTATCTGTCTACCTATGGTGGCTAATTCATCTCAGAAGAGTGAGTTTAATGGAGAGTAGAGGGGATGTGAATTAGCAATAATGAAAAGAGACAAAATACCAGCTGTTACAGACACTCAAGTTAGTACAAATGAAATTTGATTTCCAAATCATGTCCAGGAGATTAGCAATAGCAAGGCATAATGAATAAAGTTTGAAAACCATAAATTACAAATAAAATTAGTTGATTATATAAGTTCACAAAAATTGTTCTAACCCAGTCAATTAATAGCTCCCAGTTAGCATTCTGGTATTTGTTTGTCCATATGGCATGGATCATGTTTCCATATAACCTTAGAATGTGTAATACTTAATGTCCTTTCTAAAAAATGACCACCATATTTGTCTTTGCAGTTAAGCTATTTGTCTAGTTCTCTCTGCATTCTTCAAAAAAGAATGTTATATTTTTAAGTTTTTTGTTATAAAATATTTTATATATGATTATGCTATTTTTATATTTCTCTTTGTGTTCTTCAAAAGACAGTTATGGCAGAGCAAGTTATCATGAGCACTTATCAGAAGGAGAATTAAAAAAATAACACTGTGATTAATTATGTGCTTATTTTGGCTTGGGTAATTGAATTTTACTGATGTAAAAGGTAATTTTCCTCTGTTCTATTTTTTTTCCAGGGGAAATAAAGGCTATTTAAAGTGACTGATGAACTTACTGTGATGTGAAACTTAGGTATAATTTACAAAATTAGTAGGCCAAATTTGAGAAAACAGTATAGTTAGGTACAATACGAAACAATCTACTCCCACTCACAGTCTGCTAAGTAATTATTTGCTGGCAATAAAGATTCTCAAATCTCAGTTAACTCATTATCTTTCACTGGTAATGCTAATGTAAAATCTAGAATGTGGAAAAAATACTCAAGCTTTCTTTTTAAAGCATTTCCAATTAAAGATCTGGGTAATATATCTCAAAATCGTTGAAATTTTTTAATGTTTTTGTTCTGCAGAAATACAGATCTTTTTCTGCCTCATTTAAATGTGCAGGCAAGCTTTATATATAATCTCGAGTCAGACATTCCTATTTAACAAAATGTTGCTGATTTGGGCAAGACACTTCATGAGGGACTTTGTTTATAGGAATTAGTTGGATGATAATTTTCCAATTGACCTTGAAGTGTTGAAATATAATTTCAGTTGTGTGTGTACATTCAGTTGTCAACCATCACTTGAATCTTGACACCACAATTACATTGAAACTTTAGTAAAGAAAGCAATTGTCCTCTTAAATGTAATTTGACTTCCTTTAAATTTTATGTTTGGATCTTATTTGTTAAAATAGTATAATTATATATCTTTTCATATAGAATTAAATACCATGATTTTAAAAGAAATCTTCCCTTTTGAATTTGGCAGGTAGATATACTTAAGATTTTCCAAAATAGTCTTAAAATTTAATAAAAAATTATGCTTAGATCTTGAGAAAGATATAGATGTATATTTTGAGTACATAAGATTGAACTTAAAGACACAAGTGGCATTGTTAAGAGGAAACTTGCCAAATGAAAATATCCTATTTATAATTTTCTTTATTTATTTTGTTTCTATGGGTTAGGATGTAGTTTGTAATTATATAGAAAATTAAAGAACAAAAATGAAGATTATTTCTTGACTGGTCCAAGTTAAGTATATACCTGAAAAACAACAGTTTTATGTACTAGAAGCCATGTAAAATGTCACTTCTGATAGTCTGTTTTCCTGAAATAATACATATTTCCTGGAATAATACAATCATGTTGGACTGTGGGTATGGCTCAAGTAGTAAAGTGTTGCCTAGCATATTCATGAAGCCCTGGGTTCAATGCTGAATCATCAATAAATAAATACGTTAATATTTACTGTACAGTGTTAAATTGGACAGTTTTTATCTCCAATATGTCTTATCTAGTATATAAGTATCTAAGTATATAAAGCTGAAATCAAATTATAATTTTCATAAATTTATTTGGTTGATTATTAATCTTTCAGTAATTTTTCATAGTTTATTTAAACTTATTTTTAAGTTTAAGTTTAAGGAATCACAATCTTTGTAAAAATCACCAATGCCCTGTTACTATTTTTCAAAAATTTTGTTAGGGGAAAGATGACTAAATAATAATGTGTAGGAGACAGAGAAGAGAAAGAAGGGTAAAAAAATGCAGTAACCTGGTCAAAGGTTTGCAGCTAGTTTTACCTGTTTGAAAATTGACGTATAAATTTTTCTCATCTTCTATTATTATTTTATCTGCTAATTTGGAGATCTAGCTTATATGGTGTGTAAACTTCTATGATATTACTTCCCTTGTGCACAACAATTATTGATTCAATACGATATCCAGGCTAGCAGTCATTGGATATCACAGTGTATGGCTTTCCTGTCAACATGTAACAAGCTTTGTGGTTAAAGAGGTGTGATTTAATTGTTGAAGTCTGTGGATCAGAAGTCTTGACCGTATCTAACCAGTAAGAATATTGCCATCTTGCTAGGTATTGCCTCGCTATTTCTCATTTGAAGATCGAATTTCCCTACCCAACTAACTCAAGTTATTGAGAGAAGTCAGTTTTTTTCTGCTCTAGAAATAAAGTCCCCATCTCCTTCCAGGTATGAGCCAGGGATTGTTTTCCATTCATGGATACCACACATACTCTTTGCTTCTATATTCAAAGACAGCAAGAAGAAAATGTTCATTCAATCAAGTTAATCTTAAGCTTAGAATCACTGATTGTTAACATCTCACCAGAAAGAGGTCAGACACTTTTAAGGGCTCAATGGATTGACAGCATTTCAGAGATCATACAAACTATCAGAAGGTCAACTGATAAGGGACCATAATTACATCTTAGCTGGATCTATATGGACATTTATTTGAGTGACTGGCAAAAAGTCTTTGATGCCCTCTTCTATAGCAGATATTATAAAATATTACCTAACACAAATATTGACTGTGTCAATCAGAGTATTTTTGTAGTATTAGAATTGGGAGAGCAAGTAATGCTCAAATAAGGATTTAAATGCATGTTGGAGGAATGTTAAATAGAAATATAGGTTGATTTCACCAGCTTTAACTGAAATCATCTTGAACTAACAATGTCACGACTTGTCTGAATCCACAGGTTTCAATTGAAAGCATTAATGTCCCAATTCTTTCTTCCCTCATCACTTCTCTTAATTCATGAATAGATCAAGAAAATGTGGCAGAGACACACAATGGAATTTTACTTATCCATTAGAAAGAATGGTATTGCACCATTTGTAAACTCATGAAAAGACCTTGAAATAGGTCAGGTCCCAAGAGACAAAGGATATGCATTTTTCCTCATATGTGGAAGCTAGATTTGGCTTACAAATTCCTAAGTAAATAAGTTGGGTGGTATGCAAGTGTACACAAATGTACTAACTTAAATAGGGAAGATTCTAGTTCAGCAAAATCACACACTATGAAGTGGATTTTCAAAAAAGAACCTATCCTCTCGATATGGTGGGGTCCAGGGGAAAGCAGTAGAAGATGAAGAAGAGAAGAGGAGAATGCAGTCAAGAATCCTAGGGATACACTATAAAATTAAGAAAAGTGAGGAAGATATAGTTTCAGGAGGAATGCATGAGAATATTGAAAGAAGCAACATCGATCAAAATATATTGTATTCATAAACTGTTTTGGTAAATCCTAACATATTTGCACACCTAGCTAAAGATAACAATAAATAATCAGACAAACAAATGTGTGGCATTTGGATGTTGTAATGGTCGTTTTCCATTTGCCAATCCAAAGCTACTTCTTTCCCTCTGAATAACAATAATATTAATGAAGAAAAAGAAGAAGAGGAAGAAGAAGAGGAAGAAGAAGAGGAAGAAGAAGAGGAAGAAGAAGAAGAAGAAGAAGAAGAAGAAGAAGAAGAAGAAGAAGAAGAAGAAGAAGAAGAAGAAGAAGAAGAAGAAGAAGAAGAAGAAGAAGAAGAAGAAGAAGAAGAAGCAGCTTTTCCTCTCCCTCACACCTGCCTCAGGATAAAGAATGTATACATTGTTTTAACTAATCCTTTACTTATTACTTCTAACTTGTTTCAAGATTGACAGGTGAACAGGACAGATGATAGAAGGAGGAACAGACACAGGGGATCTACACCCCTCTCTACTAGCTTACAACTTAACTCAGCTGCTTGTCCAGGATCCAGGAAATCCTGCTTGTAATTATAGCTCTGCTGTCCTGGAAATAAACAACACTTCCCTGTTCTTTATTTCTCTTCCAGTCAAGGATAGGCAATGCCTTACTTAAAAGGAAAAGAGCATATGTGAGTTGTATAAAAGATTTTCATTATGATATTCCATAAAATCAAATTAGATCTCAGCCTTTTGATAATGAGTTCTTTTTCACCTCTCTTTCATGTCTTTACCTACATATTATAAACAGTCTGCTCCTCAAGAATTATGTGTGATTTCTGATACCTTAAGCGATGTAAATATTTTATTATTATTGGTCTTTTTCCTGCTAAAATAGCCACAAATTTTGTGAGAGTGGCAATGTGCTTCTGGAACTATCTGACCTACAGAAACACAAAGATGTCCCAGCATATATAACACATTTTCTTGTTCCATTCATCTACTGAGGGGCATCTGGGTTGGTTCCGTATCTTAGCTATGGTAAATAATGCTGCAATAAACATAGTTGTGCTGGTAGCTTTAGTATGGTTTTGTTTGTGATCATTTGGGTAAATGCCGAAAAGTGGGATTGCTGGGTCATAGGGGAGCTCTATGTGGAGTCTCTTTTTTTGGGGGGGGGTCCGGTCGTGGGGCCTGAACTCTGGGCCTGGGCGCTGTCCCTCAGCTCTTCAGCTCAAGGCTAGCGCTCTATCACTTGAGCCACAGTGCCACTTCCGGCTTTTTTGTTTTTGCTTATGTGGTGCTGAGGAATCGAACCCAGGGCCTCAGGCATGCAAGGCAAGCACTCTACCACTGAGCCACCTTCCCAGCCTCATATGTGGAGTCTCTTGAGGAATCTCCATACTACTTTCCAAAGTGGTTGAACAAGTTTACACTCCTACCAACAATGCAGTAGGGTTCCCTTCTGGAGAATAGCTGTTTGACAAAAACAGCACACACATGTGGAAAACAGCTGTACCTTGAATGGTGGAAATAATCTGAATTCCCACTACGACCTCTGAACCATCATGCTTTACTGAAGCTTGTGATATATATATATAAGTCCTAGTATGAGGTGTCTGTTTCAGTCTTTCAAACAGAGGCAAGCATTTCTAACATATCCACCCACTATGTTCCTCTCACATTCCTTTCCTCAGGACCAGCTTCTCAGGGGAAGATGTGTTTCAGGATTTTACTATTATTATTACTATTTCTTACTATTTACCATTACTTTATTATGGCTCCCAAGATAGAAAAGAGGCCAACAAACAATTCAAGTAGTCTCTCATCTGCAATGAGGTCCTTAAACAGGAAGCTCATATTAGCTCTTTGTTACACATTGCTCAAATATTTTTTTAAGAATCATTAGAATTTCTCTCCAGACTTTACTTCTAGTATTTTGAATGAGTTTCCTCTCCCCTTCTTTCTTTCCTTCCTTCCTTCCTTCCTTCCTTCCTTCCTTCCTTCCTTCCTTCCTTCCTTCCTTCCTTCCTTCCTTCCTTCCTTCCTTCCTTCTTTCTTTCCTTCTTCTCTGGATCTCACCATCTCTGTCTTCCTTTTACTGTTGATACAGTGATTTGATCTCAGCTCTTTCCATTAGCTAGGCTAGTTTTAGGCCTTCAGCCTTACTTTAATGGTAGTTATTTTGGAGATAGATACCTTAAGAACTTTTCTGCCTGGTCTTTCTCAAATTGTAATTCTCCAGATCTCAGCTTACTGAGTTGCTAGGATTAGAGGCACCATCTAACTCAGACCCTAATTTCTAATAAGTCAATTTATGCTCATTTTAAATCTTTAGACAGGAGATGAGCTGCGATTTTCAGTACACTTTTATGAGGTAAATGTACAACTCAGCTCTATTAGCATCATTTATTAAATAATCTCTAGATTTTGGCCCATTTCATCTAACATTTCATAAATCAACCAGGAGTCCTCTATTTTGATTTCCTCTCCAGATAAATTTCATAATCTGTATATTCTGTCCTTCACTTATTCTATTTCTCAGATATTTCATTGTCCATTTTTCTCTGTTGTATGATTAATACACGCTCTGATGGATCTTCTTCACATTTTATCTTTGATGGGTTAAGAGCCCAGCCCCTTTGCAGACATTTAGTGGTGAGGTGAACAGAAACAAGATTTATTTTTACCAGGAAATACTATTGTTCTATTACCATGAACAGTCAAAATTTTACTCAGACATTGGCCATTAAACAGGTTTGGAGATGTTAAACTTTATTGAATTTTTCAGCATACATTAGAAAAAGTATTTGTGAGAAATAGCAAGGAAGGACAATTGAATTGATTGAATTGTCATATGTTTAATAACTGGAGGAAAATAATCCCAATGTGCTGGATAATTAGCAATGTTTGATATACAATGATCAGATACGGCCAGAGAAATGACATTTTGAAATTAAGTGTGATCTGAGACTTTTTAAAAATGAGACATTCCTTCACTTCTTCATGAAGTGCGAATGTTTGAGGTGGAAAGTTCTGAAGCCATTAAGTTTTCATTGTGAATGACTGGAATGAGAGAGGAGAGAGCTGGAACAATAAGCAAAAACTTTAATGTGAAAAATTGAAGTGGTCAATTTGTTGAACGTAGTTGTATTTTTCTAAGAGCTAGGCAAACAAAACCAGCTGTGAGAGTAAAAAGGAAATTTGAGATAATGTTTAACGTGATTGTCTGACAATTGTCTGACAACAATTAGAACTGAAATTGCATTACCAATGCTACTGTCATTCCCAGTGATTTTTCTTAGATGCTGTCTGTGCGTAGTTTGAGACATTAGTGTGATGAACAGAACTAATACACACTTTATGCTTTTGCATGATAAAGACATCACATGCTTCTGTTTAAAGTTTGAGATTATTCTCATTAACAAAATTAAATCACCTAATGATTTTTGGGATTCTGTGTCCTTGCTTTACTCTGGCTAATTTGTACTTATTGAAAAGCTTATGAAGTATTCAACTTCTTTATTTTTCCCAACGCAACTGAAAGACCATTTTTATTTTTTTTTAATATTTTTAATTTTTTTGTTGTGAAAATAGCATACAGAGGGGTTACAATTACATGAGTAAGGTAATGAGTACATTTCTTATCAAGCATTGTTGCCTTCTCCTTTGTTTCTCCTTACCATCCCTTCCAATCTCTCCGCCCCCCTCAGACTCCCGTTCCCCCATGCCAAAGTTGTAAAGTTCATTTTTTGACATAACGTCTTGTACATCTCATTGTTGCAATGGGTCCACCTGTATCTCTATTTAAACAATTTGTTTTTTCCCTTCCTCTCCCCAAAATTATACTAACATCAAATACAGTGAAAACAGGGGTTATACTGTGGGGCAGGGACATACAAAGCAACAAAGAAATCATCTTATATATGTTAGAAACAATAGCTAGAAAGAAAAACCATTTGAGTTCTTATCTTGGGGTTCATTTCGCCTAACATAAACTTATCTAACTTTTGGGTATTTACCCAAATGATCACAAACAAGACTATACTAAAGCTACCAGCACAACTATGTTTATTGCAGTGTTATTTACCATAACTAAGATATGGAACCAGCCCAGATGCCCCTCAGTAGATGACTGGATCAAGAAAATGTGGTATATATACACAATGGAGTTCTATGCCTTCATCAGAAAGAATGACATTGCCCCATTTGTTAGGAAATGGAAAGAATTGGAAAAAATTATATTGAGATAAGGACCATTTTTTTATATGTGAATGATTTTCAGAGTTGAGTGAGAATCACATTGAAATTATCCCCATTTGGTGTTTTAAACACACACACACACACATATATTTGAAATGGGAATATGAGTTTGACCCACAAAATCCCCTATACTGTCTGCCCTCTGTACTGGAAGGAAGCACAATGGTGTTCTTCAATGGGGAAAGGTACATACTCAAATCTAAACACAGCTGTGAACAACCATCAGCTAAATGGTATCAAGGTGTTTTTATTGGTAACTGCAAACATACCCAAGGTATAGTAGTAAAGGTGTTGATAGATAATCAAGCTGATTCTTTTTGATCACTCTTCTCCTTTTTGATCAGTAAATATGTGTTGTTGAGGTCCAGGACTTTCATTTGTTTTACTGCTAGCTATCACTTTCTCAGGATGATGAAGTCCACAGTAGTTATTCAGTAAGTGTTTTTTGGGTATCTAAAATTCTCATTTTTCTTTTCTTTTGACATAAAATACTTATAAAAAGACACACATACATGCATACTAATGAATTCTTTCAGGAATGTTATCATATCATATAAGCCAAATGCTCTTGGCCATAATTTTATTACGAAATTGGAGTCTATATCAACATAATAAACTTTGAGTATGGAAAGGCAGAATTATTCCTGTGAAACAGAAAATTTACTGATAATCTTATCCTGAGTGATAAGAAATGTAATTTTCCATTTCAAAATTGTACTTTTGCTGAAGGACTCAGGGAGATCCCTGAATAATTCTAGGGAAATGGATTTTGTGTGGAGGAACTGGATTTTATCTCAAATGTTGATTATCATTTAAGCATTTGTGAATTTGATATGCTCATCTTTCTATTTTGTTTTTAATGACTTCTCTATATTTTCCAATTCATTCTTGACTCAGACTCTTGTTTATTAAACAAAATTATATAATTAAAATATAGTCTTGCTTTTTAAATATTGAGTAATTAATTGAAATGCTGGGGTTGAACTCAGAGATTTGTACATTCTGGGCTGCTGCTCTATCGTTAAGCTAAATTCCCATGCTTAGTTTTGTTTTCAATATGAAACTTAGATACATATTGTTGGATTTTTTTCTTACTTTTTCTTTGCATAAAGAGATAAATATCTGTAACATTTATAACTATTGGAGTTGAAGTTGTAAATGTGTAATGAATTAAAATTTCTGAGAAAAATATAGAAATGTGTAAGGATTTTATGTGCAGATATATTTTCAGTAACTTAATTCTATTATGTGTAATGATTAATTCACGGAAAAATATAGAAAGTATATTGTAAATATATTCAATTGTGCTAAATCACTTTGTGTGCAATATACATATTTAGGCAACAACACATTTTCATGTGAGGGCACTTGTGGTGTCAATTTTCATAAATGAACACGGGTTTGACTGTGATCAGTTTTGTTCCTGTTCAGAAAATAGCCAAGAAATAACACACTTGGAAGAGCTGCTTTGTGATTAGAGCATGAATAGACAATGCTAATTCTATGGTAATATGGGTTAAATTAAATACACTTTGCCATTTACCTGAGTACAATTACTGCTCTACCTCACTTGTGCTACCTGTGCTTAGCACATCACTCTGAAGACATTAATTTTAGCTGTTAAAATATTCCAGTTCCGATGAGGAACACAATATCCGTCATCCCTGCCTCAGGTTCTACAGCCATTAATCTGAATGTTAATTCATTACTGAACACCCATATGTCAATGTTTTTCACATCTATTTTTCATCATTAGAACAGAACACCCAGGCTCAGAGTGTTGAATATCAAAATTGCTTTTGTGATTCTACAGAGTCATTGACTTCAACTTACAAGGATCAGTAATCTGCCACTTAAAATGGTTTGAACAGTAAAATCAGAGTGGAAAATAGTAAAAGGAAAACGATATAGTAATTAAAAATAATTTTATTAAACATGAGTTATAAATCCTCTTCATTTTTCTATTCCTTCCTTCTCTCTCCCCATCCTTTATATATCTCTTCTATTTCTATTCACCTTACATATGATAATTGTAGCAAATTTTATGCCATAAGCAAAGACTTTATTTGGAGAGAGTAACTATAAATTTAAGAAGTGGGCAACATTATTTGATAAGATATGTTATCATGTGTTGACATTGTCAAGTGTACAAAGAGTTACTTTTACACATTAATGCCTCATGAGTAAAGAGTCAAATTTTCTAAGACATTATACTAGTTGATCAAGAAATATTACTTTGAATAATCACATGCTCCTATTATTATATGTGAAGTGAATAGAAAAAATAGAAGATCATAAAGTGGTGGGAGACAGGAGGAAATAATGGAAAAGATGAAGAGAATCAATAATTAAAAATTATTTTGAATTGCAGGGTCTTTTTCTGTTTGGATAATAAAATGGTGATGTTACAATTTTTCTCAGGAGCTAAACTTAAAGTTATTCTTTTTCAATATGTTTTAAGTACAAACCTACAATATATCTAGCTTCTAACATGAGTCTTTCCTAAATACGACTTAGAGGAATTTATTTAATGTATCATAGTCCTTATTTCTATATTAGTGTGTGCATTAGAAAGTTGTGCCTTGATTCACCATTTCATATGGTAAATAATTCTGTTCTCATTTCTTCTGCCTTGCCAAAAGTTTCCTTTTCTTTGACTTTGGTCTTTAATTTTGTTGTCTTATCATGTGTTCTTAATTTTATAATAAGAAATATTTTTGAGTGGGGGGGGCGGGGGAAAGCTGGAAAGGGATGGGAAGGGGAAACAAAGGAGGAGGCTACAATGCTTGATAAGAAATGTACTCATTGTCTTGCCCATGTAATTGTAACCCCTCTGTACAGTATTTTCACAATTAAAAAAGAAATGATTTTTTTACAGCTAGAGATTATTTCCTTTTAACTCTTTTATTTTTTTAAATTATTGTATAGGTGATGAAAGGGGGTTCACAACTACCTGAGTAAGGTGATGAGTACATTTCTTTTTGGACACTGTTACTCCCTCCCTTATTTATTCCCACACTCATTGCTATCATAACCTTAAAAAGAGTCCCTTTTATTGTCATTCTTCAGCCTTTAGTATTTGGTATGGACGTGGTAGTGTAGGGAGTCTGGGCAAACGAATGAAGATATTTAGGTTATGAACTGTTTTCATTTGCATAAATGGACAGTGAAGTTGTCTTAAAGGAAGAAGAGGAGGAAAAAGACAAATGCTGCCTTTGCCTCTGCCCTTTTCACAGCATGCCATACCTGACAGCTGTGTGCCTGAGTGGTACTGTGTCTTACAGAAATTCACCAGTAGCCAGGCACCAATGGCTCACACCTGTCATCCTAGCCACTCAGGAGGCTGAGATCTGAGGATCATAGTTTGAATCTACGCAGGATAGGAAAGTCCATGAGACACTCTTATCTCCAATTAACCACAGAAAACTGGAAAAGGCACTGTGGCTCAAGTGGCAGAGCACTAGCCTTGAGCTGAAGAGCCCAGGGACAGCACCCAGGCCCAGAATTTAAGCCCCATGACCAAAATAAATAAATAAATAAATAAACAAACAAACAAATAAAAGAAATTCACCAGTGCAAGGTGAGCAAGACTCAATCTGATTGTATTACTGTTACCCAAGATCCCTAAAAGCCCTGAAGGTTCCTTGGTGGGAAGCTGTGGGAATAGTTCCTTCTAGTTTGTCACCTGAGAAGGAACTAAAACACGCTTTCTTATTCTCCAACTTCTTTCAGATGTATTTCATCCTGGTCCATCGTCCTAGTTTTAGAGGCTAATTATCCCTTTAGGTTTATTAAGATGTTTTTCCTTGAGATTCAACAGATTCAACGATTCAAATATTGTTATTACTAATTCTGACTATTTCATCAAACACCTGGTAACAAATATTCTGTTTTCTTGGGCCTGATTCTTTTCTTCACCAAGCTTTGGGCTCCAGCTCACATGAGGAAGGAGAGCTTCAATCTCCCAAGGCCATTTGCAATGCCACAAAAATAATAAACATAAGGGAACAAATTTAACCAATGGGAGTTAAGAGTCAATGCAATTTTCTTCATTCTCATCCAGAGAGGCTGCAGTGCAAATAGCTTATATAGTTTGTCCAAAGATCATGGGACAATTAGCTGCATTTAATTGCGGGAACAAATCAATAACTTTTTCTCAGGTACCTTCTCCATCATCAGCAGCAACTTCCATATCACCTGGAAATTCTCACTTGCCGAATGTGGCATATTAGGTTTACTTTAGACTTTGATTTGGACACAACCTAGTCTAAACTTTCTACTAGGTAATTGCCACACTAAGCCAGAAAATATGGGCAATCTTCAGTCCACAAATAACCTTTCCTCTTCAAAAAATACAATTGTAACAGACTTTGTATTGTTTTCTTTTTTCTTTTTTTTGTCTGATACTTATGCCTTAGAGAAGTAGGAGACAAAGCTAAGGATAATAAATCAATTTGCACATAAAATGTTTCTTACATTCATTATAGATATAGAGGATATAGAACTCAATATGTGCTTTGAAGGAATCAGAATACAAAGGAAGAAAGCTTATTTAATTATATAGTATCCTCAAATTTCTAATATTCATGTCTTCACAATTTATGTGTTATTATCGGTTTTATTATTATGTGTTATTATCGATTTTATGTATTCCAGAGGACAGAGATAACTATTTACTTAATGTGTGGTTGTGAATCATTGCTTGTTCTTTGCTAAATTAAACAGTTTCTAGACAGATCTGAAACTATAGAGAGAAAAAGTTAATATTTTCAAGGCTTCCTGAACCTCAAACATTAGATTTTTCCTTTCTGTTGTTTGACCTGTTCTGGCAAACATGGTAGGGATCTCTGTGTCTTCTCCTGAGCTCCAGTTCCTGCTAACATCTGAAAGATATTTATACTTAATGTAATAACTTGGATGTAATACATGAATTCTATTACCAGGTTTTATCCATGACTTACAACTTATTTTCTGTTTTTTTATTTCATGAAAATTTTGTTTTAGATGCATGTGCATTTTACAGGAATGAGAGAAGCAATAAAGTTATTTTCCAACCATAGGGTAGAATTTTTTAGCTTATTTTTCTCTTTCTATTAGACTTTGTTCCACATAGAAATACATTTGGGAAGTGGAAATATATTGATATTGTGATTTGAATATAATGTCCTCTATGGATTCACTATCAGCTGGGTGGGCTCAGCTGATGGTGTTCCTTTGGAAAGTTCCAGAGATGTTATTCTTCACAGCCCAGCTGGAGGAAATCTGTCAGTTTGGGACATTTCCTCAAGGACTTTGACTTGTCTCTCAGCTCCACCTCTCTAGGTAAATTATTCAGGACTCCAGGCGTTCATACAGTCCATAACAGTCCATACATTGAGACCAAATGAGGATATTCTTAGGAGAGGAACACAAAGACACCATACCTATGTACATTTGATCTTATAAAAAGATATTTATCAAGGGAGTTCCGGGAAGATGGCGGAGGAGAAGCTGGAATCTGAACAAGCTCTCGCATAGAAAGCAGTTTTAGAGTTCCAGTGAACAGTCCTAAGCCAGAGAATCACACCAAGTGTGCCATCACAGGACAGAGAGTTAGACAAGAGAGGGGAAGCCAAGGAAACACATCAGCTGCCGCTGCGGCAGCAGGGTCGCGGCGGCGACCACCGCCGCGGGGTCATACCTGAGACACAGAGAGTCCGGGACGAAGGAGCCAGACGCAGCGGACGAGCGGATTCTACTCAACACCAACAAGAACCGACAAGGAGCGGACAACTTCATCCTGCTGTTTGCAGACCAGAGACGACCCAGGATCCAAGACTCGGCGTGAGTACAAGCCCGACGTCCTCACTCCTTCTCAGGGAGCAGAGGAGGGAAGGCCACCCCTCCCCCCCCAGCACCCGTGATCTCCATCTTGGATACCGACAAAGCTCGGAGGAGCTGCTAGCTCCAGCTCAGGCCTTGGAATAAAACGAGTCATTTAGCAGGTCACAAGAACTTAAAGGCGAAGTGACCTGCCAGACTCAGCTCCATCCAGGGAAAAGTCACCCAGCTCAGGCGCCAGCCATTGGAGTGGCTTGCCTCACTGGGTAACCAGAGCCAGAGGCTGCCCCTCCCTCTAGCAGCCACCACAATCAATTGAAAAACAGAAACCCTGAGAATGGCTCCAGGCTGGGCGCTGTGAGCTTTATCACAAAATAGCCCCAGGGAAAAGCTACTGTTTGTTGAAAGGCCTCAACTCTACCCAGAACCTAGCCTCATCACTGCATCCCCCTCTTTTGTGATTCTCAAAGCAGATCACCCTCCCAGAAAACTAACCTGGGAGGGGGATCTCAAAATCGTGGGTAAAGCAGAGCATTTTTCTGCCTCTTCCAACAAACCGACTTAAGAAACCAATCAAGCCACAGGACCTCAAGCTGACCAGAGACTCCAACAAGAGACTGGTTACAGACAAAAGGGAGATACAGGATTCTTCCCACTCCTCCCCCCCCAAAAAAAATCAAAAGACTTTTTTTTCTTTTTTTCTTTTTTTCTTCTTCTTCTTTTCTTTTTTTGCTTGTTTTTTGTTTTTTGTTACCATATATATATATATATATACATATATATATATATAAATTTTTCCCTTCTAAAACTTTTATTAATCTTTAATTTTTGCCTCTTCTGAAAAAATAATTGTTTTCCAGTAACTTTTTTTTTTCTCATCTTGTAATTTTTATTTTAGGAATATGTGAATGAGCGTTTTCCTTTCTTTTCTTGTCTTCTTTCTCTTTTTCTTTCTTTCTTAATTATCTTTTTGTTTTTTGTCTAGCTCTACTGAACTTCTGATCTTTTCTTCTCCCTTTCCCATCCTTAAAGTTTTTCATATCTCCTCTATGTCCCTCCCCTTCTCTGAACATATTCACATTCCTCTCTAAATAGACGGTCTTTTAACCTCTATAATAACATTAATTTTTACGTTTCTATTTTTTTTCTGGTCTCTCTTCATTCCCCTTTCCGTGTCTTCTTTTTCTCTCTCTACTTGCATCCTACCCAACCAATTTCCTGCATTGTGATTAGGACATAGTTAACTCTCCCTGTGCCTCCCCACACCAATCTATTCCTATTTTTTACCCACATCTCTCCCTAATCCTAATAATTTCTGGTTTTCCAAATTCTTTTCTGCGGTTCGAAGTCCTTTAACATATAGTTGTTTGATGCTGAATAGACGTATCTGTTGAACTAGATTGTATCTGTAGACTATTGACTGTACAAATGCAAACTTTGGTTGATGGTTGCCTTAAGATAGTGTTCTAGCACAAAACTGGTGCAATCTTCATCTCAAATGGGCCGAGTAAGCCGGAAAAACACAAGAAAAATGGCAAATTCGGGTATCTCAATTCCCAATCTTGATAATCAGGGATTAGAACAGATAAAGAATAATCCAGAGGAGAGTTCCCAAATAGCTCTACAAACACTAATAGCAAACATGATAAATGAGAAGTTTGACAATGTACAAAGGACTCTGTATGAGCGTGATAGGGAGAGAGAGGAGGCATCCCAGAAGTTTATACAGGAATATCATAAGCGTGAGGAAGCTACTCAAAAACTGATACAGGATTTGCGTGAACAACTTGAGAATACTCAAAGAGAAAGGGAGGAATGGCGTGAGCAGGCAGAGAACACTCAAAGAGAACTGCAGGAATCCCACGAACAGGAAGAAAGAGAACTGCAGGAATCCCACAAATGCGAGGAAGCTAATCAAAGAGTAATCCAGGAATTGAGAGACCAGGTAGAGAATACACAAAGATCACTAAAGGCAATCATGGAATCCATTAACAAAGAGCTGAAGGAAGTCAGGGAGACCACAAAGGGAATGCTGAATGGAACCCAACAGAAGGAACGGGAGTCCATAGAAACCATAACCAATCAACTAAGTGATTTGCGAACAAACACTGAACACCAAATTAAGGAAGTAAAGAAATTCATACAAGACCTAAAACAGAGCTTCAACAAAGAACTTGAAGCCATCAAAGCTGACCAATTAGAAGGAAAAGAGATAAAAAACAAAGTAGACAGTCTTGACAGCAGGTTAGACCATGCAGAAGATCGAATCTCAGGAATTGAAGACAGCCTAGATATTATAGAGAAAGAACATACAACCATCCAAGACAAGTCCAAGAAATATGATAGATCTATCCAACACCTGGAAGACACCATCAGAAGGCCCAATCTAAGGATAATGGGTGTAGAGGAGCACCTAGAAACAGAAGTTAATGATCTAGGAAATTTGTTTAACAGGATCCTAGCAGAGAACTTCCCAAACATACAAAAAGATAGGCCTATTCAGATACAAGAAGCTTTTAGAACCCCAAATAGACCAGACCAGAATAGGACATCCCACTGTCACATTATAATCGACACAGGATCAACCCAGACCAAGGAAAAGATCCTTAAAGCTGTCAAGGAGAAAAGGGTAATCACCTATAAAGGGAAACCAATTAGAATCACCTCAGATTTCTCAGCAGAGACAATCAAAGCAAGAAGAGCCTGGAATGACGTATGCCATGCCTTAAAAACAAACAACTATCAACCAAGAAAATACTGTACCCAGCTAAACTCTCCTTCATAACTGAAGGCCAAATAAAAACCTTCCATAGCAAAGAAAAATTGAAACAATACATCTCCACCAAACCAGCCCTACAAAAGATTCTTAAAGATGTCCTACACATAGAAAACCAACAAGAAAGCAACAAAGGCCAAGAAACTGCACAAAACTGAGAATCCAAGAACCTTAGGAAGAACCCAGTTTTCACAGCCCCCAAGAAGGTGGATAACATGGCAGGAACTCCCAAATACCTCTCAGTCCTATCTCTTAACGTTAACGGACTGAACTCTCCAATTAAGCGACATAGACTGTCTAGTTGGATTAAAAAACAAGACCCTTCTATCTGCTGCCTGCAGGAGTCACATCTTGCCCGTAAAAACAAACACATTTTCAAGGTTAAAGGCTGGAACAAAATCTACCAAGCAAACGGTCCTCATAAACAGGCGGGAGTTGCAATCCTAATATCAGATAAAATAGACTTCAAATTAAAATTTGTGAGAAGAGATAAAGAAGGTCGCTACATACTAATTAAAGGATCTCTCCTTCAGGAGGATATTACAATTATAAATATCTATTCGCCAAACAATGGAGCACCCAAATTTATCAAAGAAACACTACTTTCCCTCAAATCCCATATAGATCCAAAGACATTAATTGTTGGGGATTTTAACACACCACTCTCCCCACTAGATAGATCAACTTGGCAAAAACTCAACAGAGAAACCGCAGATCTAAACAGCTGCATAGATCAACTAGACTTAAGAGACATTTACCGAACATTTCACCCAGCAGCATTAGAATACACATTCTTCTCAGCAGCACATGGAACGTTTTCTAAAATAGACCACATTTTAGGCCACAAAGCAAACTTGTCTAAATTCAGAAACATTGAAGTTATACCTTGCATTCTCTCTGACCACAAGGGAATAAAATTAGAACTCAACACCAAAAGCCACCAAAGAAAGTCCGGTATCACATGGAGGCTGAACAACACACTGCTGAATCATGAGTGGGTCATGGAAGAGATTAGAAAGGAAATTCAAATGTTCATGCTATTCAACAAAAATGAACACACAAATTACCAGCTCCTCTGGGACACAGCAAAGGCAGTACTCAGAGGCAAGTTTATAGCTCGGAGCTCCTACATCAACAAATTGGAGAGATCAGAAACTAACAATTTAATGACACATCTAAACCTCCTTGAAAAAGAGCAGCAAGATAAACCCCAATCCAGTAGATGGAAAGAAATAATCAAAATTAAATCAGAATTAAATGAATTAGAATCCAAAAAAACTATAGAAAGAATCAACAAAACAAAGAGTTGGTTCTTCGAAAAACTTAACAAAATTGACAGGCCCTTAGCAAATCTAATCAGAAAAAGGAGAGAACACACCCAAATTAATAAACTCAGAGATGAGAATGGAAACATCACCATGGAATCAACCAAGATTCCGAACATTATAAGGGAATACTTCTCAAAACTTTATGCTAATAAGTTTGAGAACTTGAAAGGAATGGAACTTTTCCTAGCAAATATTGACATGGCAAAACTAAACCAAGATGAGTTAAGCCAACTTAACAGGACCATATCAAGCATTGAAATAGGAACAGCAATAAGAGACCTCCCAGCTAAGAAAAGTCCAGGACCAGATGGTTTTACAGCAGAATTTTACAAGGCCTTCAAAGCAGAGCTCACACCAATACTCTTCCAACTCTTCAATGAAATTGAAAGAGAAAGCTCACTACCGAACACATTCTATGAAGCCATCATAACCCTCACCCCAAAACCAGGCAGGGACTCATCAAAGAAAGAAACTATAGACCCATTTCTTTGATGAACATTGATGCAAAACTTCTCAACAAAATTTTGACCAATCAACTTCAACAATTCATCCAAAAAATCATATACCATGATCAAACAGGATTCATTTCAGGGATGCAAAGCTGGTTCAATATATGCAAATCAATTAATATTATTCATCACATCAACAGGAGCAAGAATAAGAACCACATGGTTATCTCAATTGATGCAGAAAAAGCATTTGACAAGATCCAACACCCCTTTATGATGAAGGATCTGGAAAAATTAGGAATCCATGGAACATTCCTCAATACAATAAAGGCTGTATATGACAAACCTACAGCCAGCATTATACTCAATGGTGAAAAACTAAAGCCATTTCCTCTTAACTCAGAACAAGACAAGGATGCCCACTCTCTCCACTTCTCTTCAATCTAGTATTAGAATGCCTAGCTACAGCAGTAAGACAAGATGCAGACATAAAGGGGATCCAAATAGGGAAAGAAGAAATAAAACTCTTTCTCTTTGCAGATGACATGATCTTGTATTTAAAGAATCCCATAGACTCCACTCCCAAAATACTCAAGCTGATTCAAAACTTTGGAAAAGTAGCAGGTTATAAAATTAACCCCCAAAAATCAATGGCATTTCTATATGCCAACCATGAGAAAAGTGTGGCTGAAATTAGGAAAGCAACTCCATTTGTAATAGCCCCACAAAAAATAAAATACGTAGGAATTAACTTAACCAAAGAAGTGAAGGACCTCTATGATGAAAACTTTAAAATCTTGAAAAAGGAAATCAACACAGAACTTAAAAAATGGCAAAACCTCCCATGCTCCTGGATTGGGAAGATTAACATCGTGAAAATGGCAATACTTCCCAAGGCTATCTAAAAATTCAACGTGATACCTATCAAAATTCCACCCTCATTCTTCAAGGAAATAGAAGAGGCAATCCAAAAATTCATATGGAACAATAAAAGACCCCGAATAGCAAAAACGCTCCTCAATTGAAAGAACACTGATGGAGGAATATCAATACCAAATTTCAAACTCTACTATAAAGCCATAGTAATCAAAACAGCTTGGTATTGGCATAAGAGCAGACCTCAGGACCAATGGAATAGAATTGAAAACCCAGAAATGAACCTACAGACCTATAGCCATCTAATCTTCGATAAGGAAGCTAAAACAATAGAATGGAAGAAAGACAGCCTCTTCAGTAAATGGTGCTGGCAAAATTGGTTAACTACATGTAGAAACTAAAGCTAGATCCTTATATATCACCCTGCACCAGAATCAACTCCAAATGGATCAAAGACCTTGAACTCAAAGCAGACACTCTGAAAACATTACAGGATGGAATAGGAGAAACCCTAGGTCTCCTTGGCTCAGGCCGAAATTTTCTGAATAGAGACCCGGAAGCACAACAAATCAAAGAAAGGTTGGACAAATGGGATTGCATACGGTTGCAGAGCTTCTGCAGGGCAAATGATATAGCTAGCAAGATCAATAGAAAGCCCACCGATTGGGAGAAGATCTTTACTAGCCATACAACGGACAAGGGTCTCATATCTAAAATATACTTGGAACTCAAAAAATTAAACCACCCAACAACAAATCCTCAAAGAAACAACTGCCCAATAAATAAGTCGGTGAAAGACTTAAAGAGAAGCTTCTCTGAAGAAGAAAGAAGGATGGCCAATAGACACATGAAGAAATGTTCATCATCCTTAGCCATAAAAGAAATGCAAATGAAAACACTCCAGTTAGAACAGCAAAAATCAAGAACTCTAACAACAACAGATGCTGGAGGGGATGTGGACAGAAAGGAACCTTACTTCATTGTTGGTGGGAATGTAAACTTGTTCAACCACTTTGGAAAGCAGTATGGAGGTTCCTCAAAAGACTTCACATAGATCTCCCCTATGATCCAGCAATCCCACTTTTGGGCATTTACCCAAATGTTTACAAACAAGACCAGACTAAAGCTACCAGCACAACTATGTTTATTGCAGCATTATTTACCATAGCTAAGATATGGAACCAACCCAGATGCCCCTCAGTAGATGAATGGATCAAGAAAATGTGGTATATATACACAATGGAATTCTATGCCTCCATCAGAAAGAATGACATTTCCCCATTTGTTAGGAAATGGAAAGGTTTGAAAAAAATTATATTAAGTGAAGTAAGCCAGGCCCAAAGAAGCATAGGTCCCATGCTTTCCCTTATTTGCAATATCTAGTATAGGTATGAGTCAAGCGGAAAAGGTCAGATAATGTGATGTTAGGAAAATGAACCCTTAAATATGTATTTTAATGTTTTCGTTTCTTTCATGCATGTGTTTCTAATGCATTTATAAGATTATCTGTTTGTTGCTTTGTATGTCCCTCCCCCACAGTGTAACCCCAGCTTTCACTATATTTGATGTCAGTATAACATGTGGAGGAGATGGGGACAAACAAGTCGTTTAAGGATTCAGGTGGACCTGTTGCAACAATGAGAAGTACAAAATGTCATGTCAAAGCCAACTTTACAATGTCGGTGTGGGGGGGGGGGAGGAGGATATAATTGGGTGGGAGGCGGGGGGAGGCTGGGAAGGGAGGTGAAGGGTAAACAAAGGAGGAGGCTGCAATGCTTGGTAAGAAATGTATGCATTATCCTGCCCATGTAATTTTATCCCCTATGTACAGTATGTTCTCAAATAAAATAAAATTAAATTAAAAAAAAATAATTCCACACACACACACACTAAAGATATTTATCAAAATAGCCTCCAGGAAATGGAAACAAGAGGTTTTATTCTTTGTGGCTATTTTTGGTTTCTTTTTCTTTTGTAGTGTTTGTTTCTTTATCTGTCTTTGGGAAGGTAAGGGGAGATATAGAAATGTAGGGAGGAAGGATGAACAAATGCAGCAATGATACTCATTAGACACTGCTGAAAATGAACTGTGGATGGGGATGGGAGGGAAAAACTGCGAGTGACTGGGGCGACATTATCAAAAAAAACCATACTCTTTCTCTGATTTATGTAACTGTAACCCCTCTGTACATCACCTTTACAATAACAACAAAAATGCATAAAAAAGAAGTGAATAAATAATTTCTGCCCCATGCTCTCTCTGCCTGATTATGCTGCTTCACCAAGTACCTAGATGCCACCAAGGTCAGGACTATGAATAAAAAACTGTGAATAAAACAATTAATTTTGCCCTTGTTTATGTCATATGTATTGTCACATCTATGTAAAAGTGACTTTCACAGTGACTAACGGCAGTTCATATATCTTATTTAGAGAAATCTTTGTAATATTTAGCCATCCTTCAAAGACATATGTTAGGAAATTCCTTCTATTGCATTTTTGCCCCTAATTTTTTCATATTTATATTTCCACCTATTTTAATGTCAACCTATCAATAATGATTATGATAAGAATGACTATACTATGTCAATGTATTTTGTTATTAATGGTTATCTAGAAACATAAGCAAAATGTACTCTTGATGAATTACAAGATTCAATCTTTTATGTTTCATAGAACAGAAAGTAAATATTAAGTGTTGTGAAGAGTCTTGGTGCTGTCATAAACTATGACATGGTCTCTCTATTATGTAACTGCTATGCTTTATTGTCCAAATATCTAATATAGATAGTTACACTGACTATGGCTCTCTCAATAATTTATTATTCTTTCTTACCAGAGCTGATCTAAATATTCTTTCTAGCATGCAACTCTGATGAGTTTCTTTCTGTTTAGGATGACTACTTTCTCATATGAGCATATTTTCAGATCTAAAAATACACGACAAAGAACATGTTTTGTTCTTTATCAGGCTAGCAACACAGTTTAATCTAGCTGAAGATGTGATTCCCTGTGAAGAATAACTAACTTTATGTTAATGTCATTACCACACCTGACCTGCATCAAATGAGAAGGAAAGGAATCAACTGAAGTATTCAACTGAAGCGAGCGATAAATTAAGTGATACAAAGGGTTAAAGACAATGGCGATGAACTTTCAGATGAAAGGAGACTACATCAGCACAGTACACACAGGTTGATTCTATTCAACAAGTTCTACAGGTTGAACAAAGAAAATCTCACACACAAAATGGTTGGAAATTATGACCTCAATACTAGTGTCCTGTTGCTGGTTTGAGTGTAGAATCAATGTTATCTTTTTAACCCCTGTAATTATATAATTATTAAATTAAATATTTTTGTAGGAAACTCACATGTGAAATATTAGGGAGTAAAAAGTTCATGCTCTGACATGTTGGCTCTCAGTAAAGAGTACATGAGGTTCCTGTACACAAAGATTGGAATCTTAAAGATACAAATACAAATTACAAGATTCAATCTTTAATGTTTCAAACAGAAAGTACATGTTAAGTGTTGTGAAGGGTCTTGATATCCAAGTGAAGTGAAATGAACATCCAAAAGTTCTTCACGATTGATATATTGACATCTAAGGGTGAATAATTTATATTGTCCTTTAAAGGCTGTGCATATTTGGAATATGTGAAGAGAAATATGGCAAATTTATTAACATGAGAATTAGAACTTATTTTGCTCCAGAAGCTTATACATTAAATCTTACACATAACTGAAATGTTATCATAAAATTTAGAAAAGTCAGAACAAGCATAAGTACACTAAAATACAGAACTATCCAAAAATAAAGAAAGCAATATGGTGGCTATTAGCTATATATTTTAAATTAATTATGCATTTTTTGTTCTAGAAAATAAATGGAATGTGGACTAAATATACAAAAAAAATCTGAGATGGTAAAAGTTTGCCATCTGTTTTCCTGACAGTAATATAGAAACTAACAGAATTCCTCAAGGAATAAAAGATTATTTATCTAAAAGCCAATACTTTACTGAGTGTTTTTCACCAATAAATGGACCATATTTAATTAGCTACCCTTGTCATACAATAGGCCAAACAACTGGTCTCAAGGGAAAGAAAGAAAAATTGGAATGAAAGAATTGTAATTGTGATTATAACTCAATGCAGCATGGATGAATATATTTTATGAGGTACCTGGGTACTTTATAATGTCATCTTGAATTAAAATATAGTTAAAAGTTTGGGGAGAAATAAAGAACCTGATAGAATGACACTCAGTAATCTTCAATGTGAGGAGGATTGTTAGAGATCCTAGAAACAGGACATGTGTGACAGATTATTTTAAAATGTTTTAAATTGTTGTTGAACTTCTTTTCTCTGCCTAAAAATGTAAAATATGTAGGTGAAGCAGTAGCAAAATATCATCACAAATGATACTTCACAAAACTTTTTCATATAGTCTCAGCTCAATGGTGGATCTTGCCATTTCAGATAGTGATTGATTACTTGAAACCTAGCCATCGGACTCCAGAAAGATGGACTTTCAGCTCATCTGTAAAATTAGGACACCACAATCTGCATTTATGCAAAAATGACTCCAGGGATATTTGTATGAAATCTAATTGGGGCTATGCAATAATATGACTTCTAATGCTGGAACTTTTTCTATGTTTTACTTATACTTTCCTAAGGTTATATTGAGCCGTAGGTGATATTCACTTATGATCTTCTCATCAGTTGTGGTGATGATATTAAGTAAATATACAAATAAGTGATTATGGCTATGGTGGGTAAGTAGATATAATTTCACTGAAAGAGTTCATTTACTATTTCCTGTTGCTATTCAGTAAGTCCTAAAAATGCCAGAGTATGCCCATGTTGTTTCCAACCATATTTTCTCAAATGAATGTTATAGATTCTGGATGGAATTTCTGACACTTCGTAATGGGTTTTCTAGAACTTTCCAAAGAGAACTTTGTAGTCCTAGGAATACTGCCTATATGGTAGAATGATCTCTCACTCCCTTTTTTTTTTTGGTCAATCTATGATTATAGAAATGACCAGCACTGCTTCTATCTGCAAAGGGTCTTAAACTATTGTTTATTCTTGTCATTTCTTATTATATTTAAGTAGTTGCACAAAGGAGTTACCATTAATAGACAGTTTATGAATACAATATATCTTAATTAATGTTACTCTGGCAAACATTCTCACCTATCTCTTTACTACTCTTGTCTTCCTTTACTCTTTTTCATTTTCTAGGATAAACATTGGATTCTTGGCTGCATTTTCCCTCTCTTCTCCTCCTCAGTTTTCCTGCCCTTATCATACTCCACATTCTTCAAGTGCTTTCTTACTGGTGTTTTGTTTTGGTCAATTTTTACCTTTGCCTTTCTGAGGATTAAATGAATAGCGTTCTGATGGGGATTCCAAATTTTGAGTCACCCCAAAGCATTGCTGCCATGGTGAGAATTTTAGCTCTCTTGTTTCTAGATAAATATTTAGCAAATGTCATTGGACCACATGAGTTCTGAACAGTTTGGTTTTGGTAAACAGTCATTTTTAAATTAGATTTTTTTATTGACAATTGATGTACAGAGAGGTTACAGTTACATAAGTAATAAGTACATTTCTGGTCAAATTTGTTACCACTTCCCTCATTTTTCTTCTACTTTCCCTTCGCCCTTCAATCTTCCCCCAGGTTGTACACAGAGGTGAGTTATGGTCTGATCTGTTAGGACGTGATTGATATCCCCCCCCCCCCCCCGTCATTAAGCAGAGCTTTCAAAATAAGACTAAAGATATTTTAGGAAAGGACTTAAAAAATACATATACTTGGAATATGGGTCATGGTCAGAAAAAGGTTAAGGCATTTCCAGCTTTTTTGTGTTGTTCTGTTTTGGAGAGAGAAAATAATTGGAAAGAAATGTGTAAGGAGAGAAGGGGAAGTATAAATCATGCCATGGGACACTTTATTTCTTTTAATAGAAGAAAGACATCGATTTGGAAGCTTTATTCTTCCTTAACTAAAATAACAAAGGGATCATTATAATTGTCTCAAAGTATATCAGTTGAGAACATTGTTAGGGGTCATTTGCATATTTGGATTAGAAGAGAATTTTCTGGAAAACTGGGGCTTTAAGGTCAGGCCTAATGGCCCTTGCAAAGCAGTAGAATATCTCAGTAAATCCCTCAGACCCAACAATCCTGGTTTTTGTCAAGTTTACTAGAAAAATAAAGCTACTTACTTTTTCTTGTAATGGATACTCCACAGAAAGGTGCAAAGTTGGAGGAGCTGTAGGGGCCCAGAAATGACAAACATGTAGAGTTTGTGTAAGTGGGTCAGATGTTTAGGATTGCTATCTGTGCCTCTGTCTCCTAAAATTTTCCAGTTTCTATTTAATATGCAGATAACAATGTTTTCTTGAGTTTTAAGGGGATAGTAAGAAGGTAGAAGCATGGTTCTTATTCAAAGCAACTCTATTGCACAGCTGTAGATTTCCTTTCCTTCCTTCTGTTTCTTAAGTAGACACAGGACAATGCTGTTTTCAGCTTGTGATTTTCAGTGTCTTCTGACAACAGCTTCTCTTCCTCATACATAAGGCCTAAGTGGAAGCACCTACCCCTTTTTACTGCTAAAGCCATCAGAATCAGTTTATATTCAGTCTTATATTGCTTTTATTCTGATTCTTTGGAAACATGCAGGAAGTAGTTGATGGAATATTTTGCTGTGTTTCTCAGTTCTCTGACTCCGGATGATGAGGAAACATGAATCTATTCACCGAGTACACTTGTTTCACTGTTTACTCCTTATTATTGGATAAAACAATTAAAATATCATTTTAAGTCTTCTAGGCAACTATAAATTATCTTGATTGTTCCCCTTTATGGAACTATACACTATCAATAGGAAATAAATAAGCAGGGGAGAGGTTTGAAACAACTCTATCTAGATTTTCCAATCACTGTGGCTCTCTCTGTGAAAAGCTGGAGTTCTTAAATTAATCTTAAATCAACACTTTTCACGTGGTATCTCCTGATTACATTGATAGAATTATTCTGAATTCTTCTACACATTTCCACCAATAGTTCTTGATTTTTCATATCTTTAATAATATCTCTGACCTCTTTTTAAGACCAGTTTTTTTTTTTTGTTTTTTGGGTTTTTTTTGGTCCGGTTATGGGGCCTGAACTCTGGGCCTGGGAGCTGTCTCTCAGCTCTTCAGCTCAAGGCTAGCGTTCTACCAACTTGAGCCACAGCGCCACTTCCGGCTTTTTTCTTTTTGCTTATGTGGTGCTGAGGAATTGAACCCAGGGCCTCAGGCATGCAAGGCAAGCGCTCTACCACTGAGCCACCTTCCCAGCCCTTAAGACCAGTTTTTTAAATAAATTATAAAATGCTATTATTTTAATTTGGGCTTAGCTTTTAAGAGCAGTTGTGTTTTAGAGGCTTCTGGTGGTCAGCAGAGGATGTAATTTGATGGAGAGAGAGGGTGTAAAGGTGTTGGTTAGACAGATATGTTGATATAATAGCCTTTAGATTAAGTCTACTTTAAGAAAAATCTAAAATTTTCAGTTTTTCAGTATTTTCTGTTTGCCTTAGTGAGTGAATTGTTTGAAAACAATTTTGTATTGAAATTTTTGAAAGCAATGTATCTTTGGATGTTTCAATATTTTTGTTTTTATCTCTCTAAGAAGTATTTTAAATGAATAATGTAATTTATAGTGCTAGCTAGGATTGGTGAACTTGTATGGTAAAACATCTATTTTTTGATAAGAATATTTTTAAGTATGTAATTCTTTTGCCCAGTAGGAGAAATGTTGCTCAGATGAGAAAACTATTTCCTAGCTAAACTGGTTTGTTAAGAATTAGCTGAAGTAAATTGTAGTTATTTACTGGCTTATGGATATGTTTCCTGAGCATCATTTATTAAACGCCTAAGTTCGGATGATGTAGATTTGTAAGAGTCAGTAGCTGAATTATATTCACAGTCTCTTCCTTTTTAAAAAAAAATAAGCTTGGTCATCTCAAAGCAGGTTATGGTACTATCACTGGTTCTATGCTAATTTGTAAGGCTAGACCATACATACTTTATGGCCTAAGCTTTTTCTTAGTTTATCAAAAAAAAATCCACATATACATGGTATCTTTTATTTTGTTTCTTAGTTTGGTTTTGTGCTTTTTTAGGGGGGGTATTAGGGGGTCAGGTTCAGGCTGTTTTGGAACTTGCTATATATCTCAAGCTGACCTAAAACTTCTGGTCCTCTTACTTCTCTTTTCTGAGTTCTGGCATGCTATGTTTGAACCACTACACCCAAAACTATATGTTCTGTGTGGTATAGAGGTCAACCTTGCTCAAGTAGTGATCTGCTTTTGCATTCAGCAACTTGGAGCATGTAATGCCTTGGGTCGTCCTTATCAATGCACGTATCTGTGTCCTTGGAGACCTTGAGACATGCCGGGTGATTGGACAGTATGATTTAGAGCAGGGGCACTGGGTGATGTCCTGTCTCATGGACAACTGGAAGACCCAGAGTATGAGAACAAACCTGTTATTAGTCATCCATGTCTAATAAACTGCAAACGCCATGCCTTAGATGAGTTCTCTGAGGTGCTATGCTCACAGGTGTGTGGTCACAGGTGGCTGTCAGGAAGAGTTTGTGCCATTTACAAATGTGAGCAGGGCCCAGGGGATGCTCCATGTGTGGAAATTCTTTCACTCAGCCCATGTGTCTCTTCCTTCATTGGTTTTAATCTTTCTCTTTTCATTGGAAGAAATCCATCATTGTGAGCATGGCCAGTTTCCAGTGAGTTCTATGAGTCCATCTAGTGAATTATTGAACTCAATCATGGTCTGAAGAGCTCCTGGATTTGTAGTTGATCTAGGCAGAAAGGGCAATCCAATGGATGATTTCTCTGCATACATAGATACACACACACACACACACACACACACACACACACACACACACACACACACACACACCACATATGTATATAATTGCCTTCCTCACATCTAATAGATGAGTTATGTAAATCAAGCTCTTCTTAAGGATGTTGTGCTTTCTGTATCTGTCACATATGTATTGAGGAATTTAGTAATGCATATCTGATAATTCAGTCTTCATAATGACCCTCTATAATTTTATTGGAAAATTAATGTGAAACACTCATTGTCATTATCTAGTCTTTCTAAATTTTCCAAATTATGTTGAAGGGGACAAAAACATTGAATGATGCTTACAGGGCAAAGTTAGGCAGACTTTATTCAAGATGACACTATAAGTTGAGTAACCACTGTGATTTTCAGCGTGAGATAGAGAGGGTTTGTGCTCAACTCTGAATTCAGAATGGGCAAAGGAGAACTGATAAGCTGTGATCAGTGTAGAGTCATTACCTAGCAGACTTATAACAGGAGACATGAGGGGGAATGTGGGATCTTACCTACCCTGACTCAAACATTGCCTCTAGATGGAAGAAGGGCTGAGTGATCACTCAATCTTGATCACTGAGATGGTACTGATGGGGAGCTTGACCATATATGAAAGAGTTGTGACTTGTTGATTCCCTGACTTAGAGTTATTGTTAAAACCTCATTAAGTGTGCAGAAGAACCTATTCACATAAAAAAAATCTCATTTCAGCCCTTAAACTGCTTACACTTAAACGTCTAGATATTATTCCCTTCCTGCTGAACTTTAAATCTTGTCTTTGAATCCTTTTCTATTGTACTATATGTTTCTCATTAAATGACCATGTTATAAATTTGTTTAGGGAAATATTTAAATTCCTTTAATCCAAAATACTTTTAAAAAGTTTGTAAAAAAATTGTATAAATTGTATAAATTAATGAAACCTTGGTTCATTAATTAAGAAAATTTCATTCATTATGAAATATGTTTATATTCTAGATATCAGAAAATTGAGTCACATGGAAGCCCAATGTAAAATCTAACTTCTCCCAGATGTTAAGTTTTAGCATTCAATATCTATATTTATTAATATTATCCTAAACACTAGCTATCAAAAGGTGTGGAAATCTGATTCCTTTGTATGCACATCAAATGAGACATCAGTTTTCCCGTGTTGTAATTCTCCCTCCCTAGACCATGTGAACATAGCCTTGTATAGTTCCTAAGATGGAACTATGGGTACATCAGACATTGTCCCCAAATTAAATTGAACATTCACTAACATTGAGACTTAAGTCTTGCTCTCATTCACCCTTCTGAGTGTCTCCTTGGAAACATAAATCCTAAGTAGTTATGAGCATAAATAAATATCTTCCAGGGCCTAGAAACCAGAAGATACCTAAAACTGAACTTTACTGCTTTTCAATACAGGGATGTCGTTAGAATCCCAATGGTCCTGAGACAGGAAAGGGACAAGCTCATGGCCATCAAAGGCAATGCAATCCCAGTAGAATTTATTACAGTGGGACAGCAAAGTGATAACAACAACAACAACAACAACAAACACCTGAACCAGGAAAACTTCTCATTATCCCTCAGTTCATTACAATGTCTTCTCTGTATCTTTAGCTTTGTAGGACTAGCTATGTTGTTGCCATGAAACTTCCTATTCTGGAAATTCCCTCTTACAGCCTTTGCCTACCAGTATCCATTTTCATCAAAAGCTTATCCATGCAATAAATTGTCCACCAAACTATGAGGCACAAGCCACTCTGAGAAAGTCCCACTTTCCTCTCACAGAGTATACTTTAATGTCTGCTCCACCATCATCATCATCATCATCATCATCATCATCATCATCATTATCATCATCATCATCATCATCATCAACAACAACAACAACAACCAAACACATCCTCCCTCCCAGCTTCCAGTTTCAAACAAGGACCTGAAGCATTAGGCAGAGTTGCTATTTCTGATTTTTCTTTCTTTGTCTGAATCCTACAGCCTTGACCACTGGTAACAGTCTTAGTGCCCCTTGGAAAATATGTATACACAGTTCCACTGTGGCAAATTGTGTTTTAGTGTCATGGAATCCAAAGAAATCTGTCAGTCATAAATAATAGGAGGCCTTTTAGCCTTCTTAGCAAGTTGAAGTGAAGTTGCCGAATATAGTTAATTGTGCAGAAGCATACACATATTTTCTCTACAACCTTGGAATTGGAAACATTTCATTTTCTTCCAGTATTTGGTTAGCTTTACTTTTGTTCTGATAATTATATGTTTTAAGCTTTTGACTAGCAGTTACAACAGATGACAGATGAGTAGTTTTTTTTCAACACAACATCTTTTATGTAGCAAAATGAATTTTGAATTAACTCTATTCAAAATATTTGCCTCAGATAATCAAAGATCTGAAAAAAAATCACAAGAGTTAATAGTGAAGATTGGCTTTTCTCATTTAACACCCTATCTTTCTACATTCTGTTCTATGACTTTTTTTTAAAAAGAAAAGTAAGCTTTAAAAAGTTTCATAATTAAACAGTTAACTTTAGTGTGGCACTGGTGGCTCACTCCTGCAATTCTGTATACTCAGGAGGCTGAAATCTGAGAATTATGATTAGACACCATCCTGAGCAGAAAAGTCCATAAGACTCCATCCCCAATTAACCAACAAACTGTTGAACTTTAGGCATGGCTCAAGTGGTAGAGAACCAGCCATGAACAGAAAAAACACAGCAAGACAGGGAGGCTTGGTATTTAAGTATTTAAGTCATAGTATAGAAAAAAATAATTTTAAGGTTCTCATACTGGTTATTTTGGACATGGGGTTTTGTACACTTTTCTGTCTTTCCTGGTTTACATTTGTTATCCTCCAAATCTCAGCGTCCTGAGAAGTTAGGAAGGCAGAAGAGATCATCAGAAAGTTATCAGAGACTGGATTCAAGCTCATTTTGGGATGTGTAAAAATGAGTTTATACTTCTGTAAGATAACTGTCTAAGAGATTATTTCCTGGGTTGTGGTAGTTGTGTATTCAGGTTTGTAAGAAACCTTTGTTTTCCAGATAGGCCGTTATATTCTTCAATTTTGTCAGCGATGTGTAAACGGCCAGGCATTTTACTTACTTTTAATTATAACTCCTAGGTAAGTCATGGCAGAGTTCAGCTTTGTCTTTATGGATTTTATTAAGTAGTGTTGTTTTTTTTTAATCAATGACCTATTCATTTTCTTCATAGGATCAGAGATATTTGTGTGATCCATGTATTTTGAGTGATTTGTGACAATTTGTTCTTTTTATCAGACTTTGTCCACTTTCTCTAAATTCTCAGATGTATCTGTGAAAAGTTGTTCTTGTCAATTCTTAAATATATTCTTAAATATATAACTGCTTTCGTCCCAATATTGGCAAATTGTGTCTTTCCCTTATTTATGTCTTTGTTGTTTCCAGAGATTTACTAGGATACCTCATCTTCTTAAAAAGCTACCTGCAGGGCTCTCTTTCATTGTCCCTGTTTTAGATTTCATTGCTTTTTCTCTCTCTCTGTTTCCTACCCTTTTGCTTTGCGTTTATGGGTACATTTTTTTCTAGGTTTCTGAGGTGAAGCTTTGAGTAATAAGATTTATCTGCTTTGTTAATATATGCACTTAGGGTTATAAATTCCCACCTCAGTACTATTTTAGCTTATGCCATAAATTCTGCTATCTTGCATTTCACATATATTTCAATGTGCTTTTATTTCCCATGAGACTTTCTCTTTGATGCATGCGATATTGAAACTATGCTGGTTACTTTTAAGGCATTTGAAAGTTTTCTTTTTATTCTGAGATCGAAGGTCTACATTACATTTGAGTGTTTCCCTCTCTTAGTCTGGCTCATTTTGTTTAACATAATGTCCAGTTCCATCCAATGCCTTTTAATGACATAATTTCATTTTTCTTCATGGCTGCATAACACTCAGATATGAATATAAACTAGATTTTGTTTATCATTCGATTTTTGACCTAAACTGATTGTACGACATAGTTCTTCTGGAATGTTTTGCTGTAAACACGAGTGTCTGGATACTGATTTTCAATTACCCGAATATATGTCCAAGAATGCTAGCACATAATCATATGGTGGTATTATTGTTAGTTTTTTCAAATCTATTTTTTTAATCCCTTCCTTCTTTCTTTATTTGTTCGTGGTACTGGAGGTTGAACTTAGAGCCTTTAAACAACGCAGGTTTTCTATCACTTAAAACAAATTCTCAGTTCTATTCTTAGTTTGTTTGTTCATTTTTTGAGGAGCCTTCATATGATTTTTGTAGTGGTGGCACTAGCTTACATGTCCACCAATAGCGTATATTTCTTCTGTAAAACCTTGCCAGCATTTGTGGTTGTTTGTTTTCATGATGATGGCCATTGTGATAGGAAAGAGATAGATTCTTAACATTGCTTTTATTTCTATTTTATTGTATAGTGTATGTGTGTGTGTGCACTAACGTGCTTTTGCTTCCTTCAATTCTTTTTTTTGTTTTGTTAGTCATGGGGCCTGAACTCTGAGCCTGGGCACTGTCCCTCATTTCTTCAGCTCAAGGCTAGCGCTCTACCACTTGAGCTATCACACCACTTTCAGCTTTTTCTGCTTATGTGGTGCTGAGGAATCAAACCCAGGGCCTCATGAATGCAAGGCAAGCATTTTACCACTGAGCCACCTTCCTAGCCCCGGAGCCTTCAATTCTTGCTTACCTTTCTCACATGTGACTGGTCCCTACCACTTGAGCCACACTTCCCATCTGTCATTTTTCTGTAATTTGGGATAGAGTCTCTTAAACTTTTCTGTCTAGACTAACTTTGAAACTGGATCCTCAGGGATTATTCTGTTGACTAGCTAGGATTAAAGGCATGAGCCAGCAGGGCTTGGTTTGATACCTATTTTCTTCAGTGCTAAGGATGTTGAGCAGGTCTTCATGTATTTATTGGAAATGAATGCTTCTTCTATCCAGAACATTCTATACAGTTTATCTGTTAATGAATTATTCTTTAGTTAGTGGTCCAATATTATTTTTCAGTTTTTCATACATCGCCCTCAAATTATAACACTTTTTTGTGCTGGTAATGGGCTTGAACCCAGGGACTCACTCTCATAACGTTCCCAGCCCTGCTTTTGGTTGGCTGTTTGGAGACAGTATCTCATGGGTTTTGTTGCCATACAGGTTCTGAGTCACAGTCCTTCAGGTCTAAGCCTCCTGAGTAGCTGGCATTACAGTTGTGAATCACGGTTGTCTGCCTTCCCAAATTTTAATTTTTAAATGAAAATGTAAAGCAAAAAATATTTGAGGAAATCTTGATACAAATTTTTTATGCAGAATAAATATACTCAGTGAGCTAGTTTTCTTATGTAATGTAAGAAGAGCTGCATTTATTTATAGTCAATTATTCTGAAAAATCATTTAAACCCAGGAAGGTTAAGTATCCACTGACATCCAAGGTGTAGGTGGGTAATGTAATCTAATCAGGCAACTCAGATGGAGACTCCAGCAAGAGTATATGAAGCTGTTGACCTAAGGTTAGAAATAATTTCAGAGGAAATGATTTCCAATTAAATGTAATTCTTGTCTCAGGATAGGTGAACTCTACATTGGAGATATAATTTTCTCCACTGCAGAAATAAAACTGATCAACAAGTAACTAAAGTTTCTAAAGTCTTGCGACCTTGTTCTTTTGCTTTTCTCTTCTTTTTTCCTCTAGGCTAAACTAGGCTTCCATGTATTTAAGACCTTTGCTGGAAAGTGAAAACAATATGAGCCCTGGTATCGATAATACTAGACAAGGCTGGCTTACGGAATCAGCATCTTACCAAACCCTGGGTGGTCTGGACACTTTCAGATTAAAGGCATTTGGCAGAAATCCCATGGGAACAATTGCCCAATTCTGGTCACACTAGGATTCCTTTAATAGTGACCAGCTGTACCCTGTATTCAGTCTCATTTGCTTTTGATTGCTTCTTATTTTTAATGTTTGTAATGGAAAGCTGGGGGAGCAAAGTAAGCACTCAGGGACTTTCAGAATGCTAACCTCTTCACAACCTCTGCTCTGTCAGATGGGTTTTTATGGAATAAAAAAACAGAAAATAGAAGGTTCCAACACTAACTTAATTTGGAATCCACCACTTATTTTTCTTATGAGATGTAAATTTCCACCACATGATGATTCGTTTTATTACTTTAGTAGGGTAAATGTCATTTGCAGAAGTCCTGAACTGCCGGGGTGACACTATTTATAGCAGAAAAACAACAGCTACTTTAATCAAATTGACACACTTTATAGCTAGACTGTAAAGTATTTTTTATACCTGACACTTATGACAGAAAACCAAATCAAACTAAGCCTTAATGATGGCTGTTCTGCGCTGAATATATGAAGCAGAAGAATGTAATAATGACTGAATATATTTCCAAATATATATTTTAAAAAATCAATTTGCTTTTCAAGAACAAGAATAAGAAAGGTCTAAATTTCATCAGAAACAATATGTGATTAGATAATATAAAGAATGAAATCTCTATCAAGGGTAGGGTTTTGGAGATTAAATTTCTTACTGCTAATTAACTTTTGAAGCAGGGCATGTTTTCAATATTTGTCTCTAGCACACACAAACTAAAGTGGGATTCACTTTCTAAACATCATCTTCAAGTTATTTTCCTATTCTGTAATCTTCACTGAAACTAATCACAAGTTAATTAGTGCCAAAGCTATTAAAATACCAATCTTAAAACCCAAGTATATTAATTATAAGTGTTCATTACAGATAACTAACAATCTTAAAAATGTGTGTGAATTTTCCAAGGTTCCTCCAACCTGAACTATCCCAAGGATTTGCGCATCCTCTAGTCTAATTAAGTATGTGTATCTAGTCCTCTGATGGATGTCCACATGTAAATAAATGAATTCTGGCCAATGGTGTAACCCCTGTTTTGATGTTGGTTTAGTTTGGGGAGGGGAAGGGAAAAAACAAATTGTTTAAATAGGGATACAGGTTGACCCATTGCAACAATGAGATGTACCAGACACTATGTCAAAACCCAAACTTTACAATTTAGGCTGAGGGTGGGGGAGGTGGGGGAGCGAGAGTAGTTGTGGAGATGGGAAGGAAGGAATGGGAGGGGAAAGGAAGAGGCAACAACGCTTGTAAAGAAATGTCCTCATTACCTTGCTCATGTAATTGTAATCCCTCTGTACAGTATTTTCACAATAATTTTTTTAAAAAACTGCATGCCATTTAATTAAATAATATATAACTAGAGGAAGAAAAGGTTAACATTTCTATCAAATATCCAGAGCATTTCTCTTTAGCTAAGCATTTCATCTGACCAAGCATATACCTGCTAGGAATTTTTTAAATCTTAGGTTATATATCACTAGATTATGGAGATTATCTTTAAATATGTAACTTTAAATACCTACAGGGAGAATTTTTAAGCTCTTACTTTGATCAGCAGCTGAAACACTTTTCTTCATTCTTAAATTAGTATTCTATCAAATGTCATTAACATATCCTCTAGTAATTTTATATTATGTGTTATTAACATTTTAATTGTAACTGCATTTGCAGTGGGACATTTTCTTTATTTAATTTGGAATATGTATTCCACATTACAAGTACATATATTCTATATTATTTAATATTTATTAATATTTTGTAGCTAAGAGTATAGGTTTTAGACTTTATGTTACATTAGCCAATTTAGATTTTTGGCTCTTTGGATAATGTAATCTAATTTTATGTAATTGTTATCATTGAATTCAATACATTTTAACAGTTATTTTAGAAAATTTCTTTAATAATTAAGTAAATACATGAAATAACAAGATATCTGATTGCTTATTGTTACTGTCATTTTTAATGTATAGTTCCTTGGTCTTTGCTTGAAATATATTCTTGGGCAATTTCAAGAAACTGGCTGCTGATTTGAGAGTAAGCATAGATAAAATGTCTCAGTGAGTGTTTTTGTTAAAGTTTAAACATTTTATTTTTAAGTAATTGTAGACGGGGAAAAATATCATGAAAATAACAGAGAATTCCAATGGCTGCCTCACTCAAAATAACTACTAGGCAAAAGGAAATCCATCTACTATATGTAGCAAGATTGAATCTCAAAGGCCACCTAACTCTGGATCATGACCCTGTTCAAGGTCAAAGCTACAGAGCTGAACTGTGCTGGGTGATTTATAGCCTTAAATAGAAATTACACAGCAAGAACATCTTTTTTTCCCCAAGAACACAAGTAATATTTTTTACTTCATCCATCGTCTGAAAAATGAATATGGTAATATGCTATTAGAGATATGACACTATTCCAGAAAAAAAGATGACTTATTATTCTTGACTTCTATTTCTTGTTTACTTTTGGACACTCATAGTTTAGAAACTTCCTGCATCCTAGAGAATTTCTTTCACCCATTAGAAGGTCTTTTTCTTCTTTTATGTTGCAGTTTGAAGTACAATTTTGATGGTTTTTTTATACCACTTTTTAATAAAAGATATTTACAGCATCATTTTACCAGTATCTTAATCAGCCAAAATAATTAGAATATAATCAAATTTTAATATATAATATCATTTATTTCCTTGATCCTTAAGAAGTTCCCTGATCATTAAGAATTATACAATCAAGGAACTGCAGGTGTGATTCAAGTGGTAGAGTACCAGTTTTGCATGAACTAAGTCAGTAGAGAGCACAAAGCCATGTATGACCCACAACACAAGCAAGTCAAAAGAATTGTAAATTCATAAAGGTGTTCATTATAGCCATGGCACGACTGATTGTCTCCATTTTTTCCCATTCATATTCCTTTCTTTGCATAGACTTCTCATTAATAAATGAGCTCATACATTTTCCCTTAGCCTTGAATGTCCTCACCTCTGAAATAACTTCTGCCCCCTGTCCTATTCTTTTCCCTTCCACTGTAGATTTAAATGTCCCCAATTCTGTTCTCTGTGATTAATTTGGCTGCCACACAGTTGAGCACTTACCATATTGCCACTTGTTTAACCTTGTGATCATTTCCCCCTATTAGATAAAGCACCCCATCAGTAGAGGGACAGTCTTATTTCTGGGACATGCTATTCAATACTTTAGATTATAGACTGGATAAAGAGATTAGGTGATTGAATGAGTTTTCAGAGATTAAGAGAGAAAGTAACCATGATCAATAGTAGACAATGGTGAGGTGAAAATCTGATGTTGTAAAAGGTAAGCAACTAAATTTGTACATGGTGATTTGGCAGTCTATTGTACCATACAAGGCTCATGCCTAGAAGGATGATTGTATTTTATCCCTGAAGAGTTAGTATGGCTTTCAGTCCCTGTGTTGAAGAAATACCAGCATGGGTCACTTTCTGGTTGCTCATGAGTTCAGGGCCACTGTTAACTTTGGTAGATTGCTTTCTGCAGTAGACAGTTCTGCAGTCATTCTGAGTTAAATTCTTATGCTCACTGTGGTTCAAAGACAAACTGAGTCATAATGAAAACTGAAAATTATTTTTAGTTTCAAGTTCCAAGATTTTCTCTTGCTTATGAATCAGGGGATGCTACAAGGAAATCAGTGCAGAATTTGGATGTGGGGGAGAAGCCCATAGACTTTCTGAGCTGAAGAACATCCAGATCAGAAGTTGAAGAGACCTGCAGTCTGGGCCCTGCTTTACATTCCTGCTGTTTCACTGTATGGCCCTTCCTCCTAGCATGGAGAAAACCAAACTGCAGAAGGAAGGCTGGAGAAGGAAAAGACCACAACTGAAAAGCTTTCCCAAATATAACCTCCTTGTGCAGGCAAAAGATGAATTAGCGTCTTAGATCTTGAGTACAGATTTCCAGGTGACTCTTGCTCTTATTTTGAAATGATCTACAATTTTCTGCAATTTTGTTCCTCTAACTCACACTGTACATGACATCAATGAACAGAGCCTGAACATAGTCCTTCTCAGTGCTAGGGATATGGCAGGCCTCAATATGATAGTGCTAATGTAAAGTTTTCTGTGTATCAGATAGTTTGCAATGACAACCCTTTTCAAAGTATTTGCCTTCACATAGAGCTCGCTGCCATGCTGAGGTTTATTTATTTATTTTTTTCCATGACTGGAGGATATTTCAACTCTGGGTGTACCTCCTACAAAAGTGCTAATTTTCTTGGCAAGCAAAGAATAGAACATCTGCTTATATCGATCCTCTAGTTGGAAAACAATAAGAAAACCTTTTTCTTTTTTTTCTCTGCCCTGGTGATACGATTGTGATATTCTGTTGCATATTAATGACTCTTGAGATGCATACTTGTTTGAATTTGAATGGTCAGGGATAAAGATGCAGCAATATTGAATTATGAGACTGAAATAAACCATATTTACTAAGCACTTTCTTCACCAAATGGAAACATAGACATACGATATAAAAGTAAAATGGATGAGACATTTTAGAAGGAAGATCTTCTTGTGTATAATCTTCCTTCCCTAGTAACGTGGCAGCTAATGTAGTATTCATGGTCAAATTTAACTTTTGAGACCATCTGCTCTTTGCAAGATGTCATGGAAATAAAAGCTACTTTGAAATAAAAAGAGAACAAAAATCTTATTCAGAGAACACCTCCCAGCTGTGTTACCAGCTACTGTGTAATCATCTTTCATTATACATGCTGTATGGGGTAGAGAAGATGATTAGAAATGCAACCTGATGTTCTGAATTTGTACATCTCTTTTAAGGCCAGATCTACTCAGCAAAGAATCAGTTGCATCTGATGAAATATTTTGTTAAGTCAATCAATATTAACTCACTGATCATTGTTACATTATATATATATATATATATTTATACATACATCTATATATAAATGTATGAAAGATAAGTACAAATTCTGATATTTGCATATTTCTAGCAAACAAGGGAACTAAATGGTGGAAGACTGAGGAAGGTCATGCTTCCTCTGTTACTATCTTTGATTTAGGTTTACCTTCTACAGAAAAGTAACATAGAAAATTAAAAGTTACAGTTTTGTAACAAGTTCTACAAGACTTATATAAGATATCCTCAAAGTTGAGCTCTGTTTTTAGTTTTGGTGATTCTTTAGGTGTTATTTTCCTTTGATGACATGGCTATATGTATAGCCAGATAAGATTGAAGACTTCTTTTAAATTAGTTATAGTTTTTACTCTCCATAAGTAGTTGTACAAACGGCATTCAGTTCAGCCTGCCAGTTTGTGAGTATCATGCACAATGTGATCAATATAATCCCTTTCATCATTTTCTCCCAACTCACCTCTCTCTTCAATACCTTAAATAGGAATAAAACATAGATATATTTTGTAGCTCATCTAGATACATTTTCTGAATCAGGCAAGATTTTTAACTCTCTTTCCTTTTGTCTCAGGGATTATCTCTCCTATTGAGTATCATCAGCTGAATTTAGCTAGAGCTCTGTGTGGCACACACACATAAATATGTCAAATTCTATTCATATAGATGCTTGTCATTTTCTGTACATACATTGTTTCCAGTTTGTAAGTTGTGTCTTACCCAATGAGTACCTAAAACCAGGTGACATTTAATCATTTCAGTTTTTTTTGAGAAGGAATATACATAGGCCATACCAAGCTGATATTTTTGCTCCATGTTGAATTAAGTGGCTCATTCTGCACTTATTAGATGATGATGGGATGGATATGGGAGATTAGCTGATATGTCTGGATTCTTGGTGGAACAGCTGCAGACCGGGCTGAGCTGGGTTTTTGATGAAGGCTTCTCTATGTGTAATATTCAGCAATGTCATAGGCTTTTTTACAAAAAAGAGTCAGAGACATATAACACGGAGCTAGATGCTTGCAATCCTTCTAATGGCTTTCTTCACAGTAAGACATGTTCAAAATCTACTGGCTACAGAAGTTCAGAGGCTGGGAAAGAGTCAGAGGAAGAGGAGCAAAGATCTTAGTTCTCCATTCTCTTTATTCTTTAACACATGGAAGTTCTCAGTGTTTTGTTTTATGCCATCCTCATCTGCAGATACTATGCATTTGGATATTACTTACCTCCGACAGACTCATATTTTAGTTCTAGACTCCACATATGAGAGAGATCATATTTGACCTTTGGCCATCTGAACTTGGCTCATTTGACTTAATACGATCGTTTCCAGTTCCATGCATTTCCCTGTAAACAACTTAATTCTTTATGGCAGATGAAGACTCCATTGTGTCTATATACCACATTTTCTTAAACTATTCATCCGTTGTAGGCCATCCAATCCATTTCCATGACATGGTTATTTGTGAGCGACACTGCAGTAAATGTCACTGGATCAGCATTTATCATTCTGGCAAATATTTTCAAATATTTTTTAGAATTATTTTACTTTCTGAGATCTTTTTCTCTCCTCCCTCTCCGCCTCCTGCTCTATTTTCCAAGCCTTTATTTTTCCCTCCAGGATAAACTGCCCTGGCTTCCACAAATTCCACATTGACTATAGCTACTGACTACCCTTTGTTTATCAACTCACATTTAATGCATGCATGCTTCTGTTTCCAGCCTGCTGAACACACCTCCGACAGGTGATCTTGCTGAGTAGGTGGTACACATTTAGTGTTATATCCATTTTCACAGACCTTCTCAGTGACCAGGACATTATTGACTGACTATCTTTTCAGTGAGGTTGTCTCTGTTTTCTATTGGACCATCATAGCATCTCTTTTGAAAAGAGATTATACTTGCAGAAAATTTTCAAATCAATATGAGAATCGTCTATTGCTTGTACATTATGTATGGAGAGTGACATGTCTTTCGTAGAGTATATCTTAAATGAATAAAGGAGATCATCCCTTTCCTTATTTGCTTCCAGATTATGAAATTAAGACCAAGAGATGATAAATGGTTTGGCTATGTTTACTTTATTAAGGGAGGTAGAAGGCATATCTCCTCATGTCTGTGTAGCCTACTTTTCACTCATCCGTTCAACATACTATGTATTGATTACATTTGATGTGTCTCTGTATTAGAGCAAAATGTTCAGGACTAGAAACAACATGGTTTCTTGCATAGTAGACCTGAGAATCAAATTAAAAAGCATGGAAATTGTGCCCAGAAGTAACAGGCAGAAATGAAATAATTTAAATTTGGAGAGGTTTGAGAAACAGAAAGCTTTATTAAGCCGTTCCATGTAGGCCAGGGTCTAAATAGTGAATAGGATTTAGCTCTACAGAATGTGTTTGTTGGAGACAGGAGGCACTGGAAACTGACTAATTGTCCTCTTCACAGGTAATGTGTCAAATTCCATAACATGGAACAAGGGGAGTTGCCAGGGGCACAGATAAATAGAAGAGCTCTCTCTCTCTGTCTCTCTCTGTCTCTCTGTCTCTGTCTCTGTCTCTCTGTCTCTCTGTGTGTCTGTCTGTCTCTCTCTCTCCTGTCTCTGCCTCTCTCTGTCTCCATTAGAATCAAAATTTAGCATCCTGAGAGCCCTGTCAATTTGAAAACATCTGCTACCTTTTCTTATATTTTAGAGATAGAATGAATTAAAAGAAATCTTTCTGAAGTCAATACCCTATTTCTGTTACAGCCTCATTTTAATGACCAAAGGTCATTTTATCTTTTCTGTACACTATCTCCAATTTCTTCTCACTTTCCTTTACATATTTTTCATACCTCATACATTCATATGCATATTCATGCAAAGATTACAGATATTATTACTAAGTAATTACTGCAGAATATTTTTTTCACAAAGAAACCCCCAGAACCCATTAGAAACCACCCATTCATTTCTCTTTCTGACTTAACCTCACATATCATTAATCTACTTCTCTATTGTGCATGTTATATGCAAATGGAACCTGAACTATGTGTGCCTTGTTTGTCTTTCATTACTTAGCATAATGCATACAGATTCACCCATAATACTTTGCTTCTTTCTATGACTGAATAATATTTTTGTGTAAATTTACCATATATTTCAACTATTAGTAAATTAATGTTCATTAAAAGCATTTGTAATTTTAACTATTATCCAAAATAGTACAGTAAGTATTCAGGTACAAGTTCTATGTAGGATAAAAATAATCTTAAAATTTTTCTTTTTAGAATATTCTTAGGAGTAAATTTTGAAATTCTTACTGTGTAGGTATTTGGATACTTTTGTGGGGGAGACGTGTTTTTGTTTTTGTTTTTTGGTTGCTCATGTGGCTTGAACTCATGGCCTGGGCAATGACCCTGAGCTCCTGTGTTGAGGGCTAGTGCTCTACCACTTTGAGCTCAACTTCCAGTTTTTGAGTGGATAATTGGAGATGAAAGTTTCACTGGTACTTTTCTGCCCAGGCTGGTTTTGAGCTGTGATTCAGCCTCCCAAGTGAGCCAATGGTGCCTGGCTGCTATGACTGTTTCTCTATGGTTAACCTTTGAGGAAGCTGCAAGACTCCTTTTCAAAACAATTAAATCATTTTGTATTTCTACCAGTAATGCATGAAGAACATATAGAAAATATATAAAGAACTCTTACAACTCAAAAATGAAGATGGTAAGTGAACAATCAAATGATCAAATAAATGTAATTAATCTTTCTTAAAAATATTCAACTAGTCAATGGGAATATTAAAGGTAGCAAACACCATTAATATTAGGGTAACGTATATGAATTCCACAATAAATGATCACTTCATACTAACTAAATGAGATGGACAATAGTCAATTTTCATGAGCACATGGAATATAAGTTCCCTATTACTTCAGCCATTTCCCTAGCACTGCTTTGCTTTTCATTATTTTTAGTTAAGGTTATGTTTTTATGTGGGACTGGCCTTAGACCACAACTCTCCTAGGATCACAGCCATGCACCACCCTATCTAGTTTGCTGACTGAAACGAGGGTGTCATTCATGTTTTGCCTGGACTCACTTGGAACCACAATATTTACTTCCCAGGTCTCCCCCTGGGAATAGAAGCATGGTTCACTTATGGCTAATTTGCAGGGTATTTGATATGTGACCCTCAAGAGGTGGCCAAGCTCTCTACCTTGCTGTAGTCTTCATAGGAGATTCCTGGTTCAGAAGGAAATTTGAAGATGATGATATTGACATCCAATCCCACTTTCTGCAAATCTCTGGGAAACAATCACCTTTGTGCAAGCTGCATCAGACCAAACCCTGTAAGAGATCTTAAAATAATGTGTGAGGTCCTGAAGGGATATCCTAACACAACTCTGAGTGTGAATGGTAATCTTCAGCTGAGTTCTAGAAAACCAAAAGGAACCAACATCTAGGGTCAAAATGGTTTGTTTGAGATAATCGCACTACATGGTTATGTGTTCAGCTGAAATAGAACCAAGGTGATTTTTTTGTCCCTTTTATATGTGTAATAGAACACGGTGAGCTGCCAGAACAAAATAAGATGAAAGTCATATCCTTGTTTGTGAAATCAAAGCCACAACATCTGCTTGCCTCCCCTGCTATAGAAAATCCTCCAGCTTGTACTTTATAGCTAACAAGGCTGAACACTTTGAAACACACTTCTCCAAGTCACCCAACCTGTAAATTAAATACATCAGTGATGCAATTATCGCATTGTACTTTTTCCAGAGGTATAAATCACATATAAAAGTTGCAGTGCTGAGCACCCACAACAGGAAAACTATAATTCATGTTTTACACTTGGTGGCAGAAACTTCCCTGTGTAAGCCAGGGCTACTGAAGTTGTAAATGGGTTTCATGTCTGCAGTGATGAAGTGATAGGGACTAGGAGAAGAAAATGCTAGAAAGTAATAACAATTTGTGAAATCTCTCTCATTTTTAAAAATCTCTCTCTCTGTCTTGGAAAGTGTACCAAAGTAGTTTCAATTCCACATGCCCGTTTATGAGTGTAATACATCTGGATCAATGTTACCCTCTTCCATCTACCCCCCCCATCAACTTCACTATCTCAACCACACTACCTTCTAAGATTTATTTCTTTACTAGACTGAATTTCAGGTTCATAACTGAAATTTCCCACCTTTCCTATCAGTGATCTCAAGTAAGAAGTTTGACTAGAAAATAAAAAGTTATAAATGGTGTGATTAGTGAGTATGTTTAGTGAGGTAATCTGCCCCTTGGGTAGACATATGTAAAATGGGCTGTAAAATATGCTCTGAAAATGTAATGCTTCAAGCAGAGCCTCTCTGATTCTATGAAGTGCCTGCGAAGTGCCCATTATGGTCTGACATTCTGGTTTGTGTGTGATTTCTCCAGGTCTATCTGTTGTATCTTATTGGCCAGTACGAAAGTTTCAGTAAGAAAAGCCTTTTTCCAATTGGATATACCATGAGGCAGGGTTACTCATGTATGTCTGATAAAAAAAATGGACACATCTAATACTGTCTACCTTGTGTGCACACAGGCTCCACTCTGTCTCTAGAATATAGGAAGTGGCGCCATCTTGAAAGTACAGAGCAGCTCTCATCCTGTGAAAGGTCTTGCTTGACTCTTTGGCCTCCAGAATTGTGAGAAATGAGTTTATATTATGACAAATTACCAGTCTGTGATACTTTGCCATGCAGCAAAAAATGGATGACGATATTAGCTACTGAACAAACTAGTAACCAGTCAAATCATTATCCATATTGCAGAAGATTTTAAACTGTTAAATTACCGTAAGATGTTGAGGTTTTCAGTGTTGTGGCCTACTGATTCTCTGCTTTTGTAGATGGAAAAGGAGAGATTTTATTAGTTTTAAAGCAACTAAAAGCTGAAATCAGACCCAGCTTGAAGAGTTTGCATTCTTTCCTATGAATGTCCCAAAAGACCATCAGGAACTTTAGTTGGAAGAAATTTAGTTCCTTGAAATTTCTACAAGCTAGCACCCTAGAAGGGCTTTTCCTTTCAGCTCTGTATCTTTTAAATTAGATTCAATTTTTTTCAGTGCTAGCACTTCACTTTTCTTCCTTAGTAGCCAGTTTAACAACAACAAGAAAAAAAGTATCTTGCATTATTTTGCCAAATCACCTATAACAATTATGCTTTTTATTATTATTATTGTTATTATTATTATTATTATTATTATTATTATTATGGTGATGTACAGAGGGGTTATAGCTATCTAAAGGAGATAAAGAGTACATTCCTTTTTACATTTTGTTACCTATTTTCCCCTCCACTCATAGTTTAGATAATGTACCCTCGTTCTTCCCTCCACTTGCAAGTTGTATAATTCATTGTCAACATAGTTTCCAGTGAACATATGCAAAATTGGTAATTGCTGGATATTATAATGATATTTTTTAAATGATGTACTCTGTCAGAAACAAAGCATCATTAGAAACACTTAAGATAAAAATTTGGTTTGGCAGTTGTCTTTTAACAAGTGTATCTTGGGCATAATACGCTCACATCATCTTTAGCTTTCTACGATTATTTTCTTCCTGCTCAGAACTTCTGGTCTGTTTCTCTTCTTGGTAATTCTCATGGTGCTCATTCAGTGTATTTGATTTCTACCTCTATTGGAAGAATGCTCTCTTCAGATACAGTGAAGCATATGCTTTGTTTTAAAATTTATCTTAATGCAAAGAATAAGGACTGAAGATAATAAGTATTTTATCTTCCTAGCAGATGACCATGATATATAAGAAGGCAAAGATATTTTGTTTGAAGAATCATGTGGCAAACTCAGACAGTCAAACTCAAAGGAAAGTGCTCAGAATTTTAATTCTGTAACCTGTTTTATTCAAGAATAATAGCTTATGAGTATAAAATACATGCATATGGGTAACCTTGCCATACCTTAGTGCTATGCTCTTGTGTCTTTTTTGAAAACCGTAGAATCAAACAGCCTTTGTACAGTTATACATTTTCATCTTTGTAATGTATTTCCAGCACACTCAGGAATCTAAAGAAAGAAATGAAATTATTATGCGGTGGTATAAATAAATACATTTCTTATTTTTAATTAGGTATATTGGTATGACGATTTCTTATTGCTATTCTACCCATATTATCGAACTATTAACTTCAAACTTGGAGACTTAACGCAATGCTATTGTTCCAGTTTCTCTGTTCTGCAAGATAGAATTCTCCATAGGCTAAAATCATGGTGTTGGGTGGGGTTCTGCTACTTGTGGATGCTACTTTGGAAGATACTACCTCCAGCTTATAGAGACTGTCCTCCCTCTCTGTCTGCCTTCCTCCTTCAGCAGTGGACTGAGGCTTTCCCACATTGCATCTCTTTCTTCTCTTATTCAATTGCTTTCCATTTGCAGACTCTTATAACTGCCCTGGACTTACTCAAGCAATCTAGGATAATCTTTCTATTTTGCTGTATGATTATTAGTAAATGTTAAGTTCCATTTACAAATCTAATTTGTTTTTAACAAGATAGGTAATATTCAACAGGGCTCTGGGGCTCATGCCTGTAATCCTGCCTATTCGTGTGGCTGATATAGGAGAATTATTGTTGGATGCCAGCCTGGGCAGGAAAGACCATGAGACACTTATCTACAATTAACAAGAAAACTAGACGTGGTACTGTGGCTCAAAGTGGTGGAGTGGTAGCCTTGAGCAAAAGAGCTCAGGGACAGTATGCATGACTCAAGCTCAAACCCCATGATAAAAACAACAACAACAACCAAACAAAAAAGAAAAATAACCTTCTTCAATCTCTGGGTATTAAGACATGCACTTCTTTGTGGAACTGTTTGTTTTTTTTTCTTCTGAATTCAATGTATATTCAAATTCAAGACAAAAATATCTGTCATTTCTGAGAAGGTTGTAGATTCAATAATGCTTTAGAAAGTAAATATTCCGTGTGTGTGTGCATGTGTGTGTGTGTGTGTGTGTGTGTGTGTGTGTGTGTGTGTGTGTGTGTGTGTCCTGGGATTTGAACTCAGCACCATCTCTGAGTTTTCTGCTCAATGCTAGAGCTCTACAATTTGAGCTACAGCTCCACTTCTGATTTTTTATTTTATTTTTATTTTTATTTTTTGGGTGGTTCATTGGACATAAGAAGTCTCATTTATCTTCCTGCCTGAGGTGGCTTCAAACCATGATCTTCAAATTTTGGTGTTAGCCACCAGAACCTGGCTTAAGTTTCCATTTTGTAGTACTTCATGTTACAGTGACACTTTCAAACATTTTCAAGCTTACTCAACATAATAATCTGAATATTTCTTTTTTGCTAGCAAAAGTGTGTATCTGTAATTCCATCAGAGAAATGGTCATTCTACACCTCACTTGACAGTTGTGTGTCTGATTAATTCTTAATTTAGTCATTTTATACAACTACATTTCACATATTTGCACGCTTGCAGGAGTCTGGTTGCTTGCACACAAATGACAGTATTACATCCAAGTTCTTGCTGAATGACATGTTTAACTGAGGAAAGATGTCAGTACATATTAGGAATGTCAGCTTGGAAAACGTGGAAGTTTGTGAGCCAAAAAATACTATTCAATTTCCTATGCCTGAGATTTCTGTCTTACTCTGGAAATCAACAGACATAAAATATTTCAAATTATGCATTGGCATATGTTTTTATTTTGTGGGATAGGAAAAAATGGCCATATAAATGTTGGGGAAATGGTCCCTTTCTGCCTTTCTTTGTACTACCGTTTGCACATGATATCAGTTTGTTTCTGATTAATATACTCTTGGAATAAGAAAATCATCACACGGTTAGGGATAGTTTCCATAAAAGGAAGTCACTGCACCACAGGGATTGGCTTTCATTTTAGACATAGTGAAGTTCACTAACATGGTAATGTCCCCAAGAAAAGATAATGAGATGAAATAAAAAAAAAAAAAACACCTAAACATTTTGAAAATGAATTTCAGATTAAGCATTGTATTTCTACATGGAGTGTTAGTTTGTAAGAAACATAATGAGGTCAATGACCAGCCATAACAGTAATAAACAGGACTCCATCTCTACTACCTACCTTGTAATATTAGTTTATTTTAGTAGAGTCTCTTGATTTTGGCTTGAGTTGCTTTCCACAAATGAGAAAAAAAAAAACCTGTGGTACTGATTTTTTAGCTCAATGTATTTTTATCACAAATTTTCATTCTTTCTAAGGCTAAACAAAACTTTAATTTGTGTGTAGATATGTTATAACTAGTATATATGCCATATATGTGACAATACACTATGTACATGCATATGATTTATTTCATGACATATGACATATAATATACAGGCATGTACCATATATAATAAAGTATTAAGTTATTTATAAGCTCTAAATATTACATCACAATTACTTTTCCAAGCAGAGCTGTATTCTGTACACACTGATAATTAAATATACTGTACACACTGATAATTAACTCTACTACATATACAGAAAGAGAACAATAGAATTTATAAGATATCATATTTCTGGTCACTGCTATCACAACATTATTTTTCAGTGAATTTAGACATCCCTAATTCTTGGGAACATTCCAAATTTATCTGTCTACCAGTCAATCAATCAATCTATTTATCTATCTATCTATCAATCTATCTATCTTTAAATATGTTGGTAGACTTATAGCTGTGCAAAATCCACGTTTATATTTAATTTTGTCATCTGACTGATAAAAATTACTCTCTTTATGCATGCACAGATTCATGTGTGAAGAATACATGTACAAACAAAGGAAAATCATATGTGCATATATTCCATATATATATATTCCATGTATATTAATAAATAGCTTGACAACCAAGGTATGTTTTTATATATTTTCATGGGTCTCATCATATTTTCCTAATAAAATACCTAATAGAGTATCTAGAAATGACCTTTGTTTACTAAAAAGGAATACAATATTTTAGAATATGTTCATAAAACATTTAGACCTCCAATTCTCCTTACATCCTCTCACTCTCAAGCACGGAATCATGTCCGCACAACTAATTGTTTCTCTGTGATGATGTAATCAATTATTTCCTGTTTTGCATATCACATGTGTATTGATCGGTCTGAAAGTGTTTCAGTAGGATGGAATGTGCCGGCGTGGGTTCTCCTTGTCATGCTGTGAAGGGCATAGTTGTATACATCAGGCAGCATCTACCACCTGGCTGTGTCTGGGAACCTTCGCAGGAGGATTATGTCTTCTAGGCTTTGCATACACACTCCTGCTCAATGCAGAATCACATGGTAGAGTGACATTGAAATTCTCCTCCTGAGATACATCATACATATGCATAGACCACGTCTTTCTTTTTTGAAATCCAGTGCAATTACATATATATATATATACACACACACACACACACACACACACACACACACATACACATTACATATATAGACAGTATAAAATTGCTGTTATAATAAACAGTAAAAGATTACAGTGTAGCCTCAGTGAGAGCTGCTGGTCAATAGAAAGAGAAGCAGGCTTACTTGAAGGCTAGGTTTGATCAGGAGGGATTCAGGTTAAAGAAGATGATGAATGAGGATAAATATGGCCCCAATAGATTATTTGCGTGTGTGACAATAGAATGATGGAACTTGTTGACATCAAGGGGGGAGGGCTGCATTAGAAGGAGTGAGATGAATGCAATGCCTTGCACACACGCTTGGAAATGTTCCAGTGAAATTCCCCTGCATAACAAATGAAGTGTTTTACCTCACCATTATTTTCTATTAGCCATACAGCTCTTTTACAATGTTTAAACGTTTCAAAATTGTATTAGTAGCTTACGATGGTCACCAAGAATAAATAAATATTGATTATCTTGCCCAGATTGCCATTTTTATTTATGCTTCTAATGACTGAGGGAGAGATAAGCAATTATACTAGTACTTAGTAAGGAAGTCCCCCCATATTTTCTTACTTAAGCCAGCCCTGGGGCTTGACTTCAGGGCCTGGGCACTGTCCATTAGCTTTTAATATATGCATTTATGTATTTATGTATGTATGTATGTATGTATGTATTCATTTATTTTTGCTTAAGGCTAGCAAATTACCACTTGAGCCACAACTCTGCTTCTGACTTTCTTTGGTAGTATGTCAGGCATAAGAGTCTCATGATTTTCTAGCCAGAGCTGACTTCAAACGAATTCTCAAATCTCAACCGTGTGAGTAGTTAGGATAACAGCAGTGAGCCACTAGCACCTGCCTAAGCACAGAATTGTTTAAAGCTTGTTTTATCCTTTCCCCAAATTACAAATGCTGTTATTTATAGTTTTGGATTGTTCTCCTATGTCTTTCTTGCCCTAATATAAGAAAAATATTTAACAACACCCATATTAGATATATTTTTCTGAACTATTTCCTCTTTTTGATATCTAAACTAGGGTAAACCCACAGGAAACCATTGGTATAGATGGCTGTTTTCATCTCGCCTTCTTTGTGTTGTCTCCATTAAGGAGAAATGAACAAATAAAACCAGCATTAAATGCCTTGTATTAATTTGTTCCACAGATATGACATATGCATCTATCTATATATATCTATATATATCTATAATAATATTTTCCCTCTGGAGGGGATTTCATTGTGCAATTTTGAATAAATTAATACTGAATGGAAGATTACTGCATAACAAAATGATTCACACTGCTCTTTAAAAAAAGGTATTCTAATGATTTTGAGGAGATTTAATATTGACATAAAATTAATCATTTCTGGAATATTTCATCCAATAATATAACTTGCAGTTCTTTAAGGGACAATATTCATTTATACTGGGGACAATTAAAAGTTGACAGCTTACTAATTATAATGATTTTTACTATATGTTTTTCCCTGGCAGCTGCCACATATGGACATTTAAAAATATGCCATGGTTATTATCTCTTAATTATATGAAATCACATTTAATAACCAGAGCACTACAGATACATTCACTTAAAGTTATAATAATGATAATAATTATAAAGTGACTACTCAATAGTTCCAATCTTTGACTCCTGTGATAGTCTATACTTTGCATTTTATTTTGACACAGAGATGGGGATAGTATAGTATTTACTGTGATCCAGATACATATGAATTTGTTCAAACTGCCAAGTTTTTAGTGATAAAGTAGAAACATGATTGTTGTCATCTCTGTCCTTTGAGGATTTCTGGGTACTTGATATTTTGCAAGTTCTCCAGAGACATTACACTCTTTCTCCTGATCTAATAGATTGTCCATTTATATTCACTGTCACCCACAGGGACTGAAATATCTGGTGAAGGCCAACAATGTTTGTAAAACCCATATACACATTTCAAATGGGTTAAGTATTCAATAATAAAATAGAAGGAAGTTCATGACCCAGAAATAAAGAAATATCATTCTCTTATTTTTGTAATTATAAACACATCATTTAATTTAAATAACAATTATCTTAATACAGATATAACTACTGTTCAAACTAAATCAGGATTCAAGTAGTCAGTATTTATGCCATCTGTGTGGACAGCCAGAGAAACATGATCTCAGCATTCCAGGAGTTCCAGGAGTTTTGGATATGCCATTGCTTGGTAAGTTGGTTGTGGGCAACCATTGCATACTGTGTATTTCAAAATAAGAAAGGATTCTGAATAGTTTCACCATGAAGAAGTGATAAATATTTGAGAGGATATATACACGCTGATATAAATGTTGCATAATTCAAATAGCACACTAACTTAAAACTAGGTACATTTTTATATTTCATTTACTCATAAGTTAAAAATAAGTGATGAATAAATAGAAAGGAAACATAGAGAAAGATGATCAAAATGCTATCTGCATATGTGTGAAAATGAAAACATGAAGCTTGGGGAAATGAATTCGGAACTCTAGAAAGAAGCAATGAGGGAGAGCTGATGGAAATGGAGAGAAATCAAGGTACACTGCACACTTGAACATACCAAAGGAAAACTTTCTTGAACAACTAACAGATGCTAATGAAAACATATCAGAAAAATCACTCTCCTTCACTTTCTCTAGTTTTCTTTCCTCTCCCGTTGATATCTTACTCCTGGGTTTACATCTTGTGATTCATTGTTCAGTGTATGCTAATTCTTCACCATGGTACGTCACATGTGCATCTCTAGTCTTTTATTTGATTGTACCCTTGATTTATCATCAATTACCCTATTATCCAATGGCTTTCAGCCTTTCATTAGTTTTCATTTTGCTCTTAAAAAGTTCACAGTACTGTATTTTTGTGGAGTTCAACCTCTACTCTTTTCTTTGCCGCTTTTCCAAAAATGCAGTATTCTTCTTGTCTTCTATTACATCTATTGTTACTTTAAAAAACTTAACATTTCATACTACGACAGTTAGTAAGTGAAACTGGAATTCAGAGTAGGAAATGTGGCTTTGTCAGTCATCTGCTTGATTTCCTGAACTCCTGTCACTTTGGTGGTGGGTTCACCCCCATAAAATCAGAAAGTCACAGTAAGTGACTACCAATTAGAGTCACACTTTATTACATTTAAAGGCTATCTGGGTCAGAGTTGTATTTTTATAGGTCCTATTCATGAGTATTAGTGAGTTATTTAATGCATTATTATTGTTTTAGCAAATCAAATTGAGATACTGAAAATTCAACAGCATGACTCACCAAAGTATTTGAATAAACTACTTTGGCATATTCTTTTCTCTAAACATTATATGCAGTAGATAAAAGAATTTAATTTGCACTGGTCACAACTGAATTGTTTGCAGTTTACAAGCAAGAGCCTCAACTTGTACATTTTGTTTCTTGTAACATTTTCTTCATACATATTCATCAAGTATGCACTGAGGGCCCATGGAGGAAATTAATTACAAATGACAGCAAAGGAATAGTGTTAAAAATATTATGAATTCATCTACAAAAACTACAAAGAAGTTTATCATGACACTACCATCTAATTCTGGTTTTTAAAGTGGCATTTAAAACTTATTAAGGATGATTTGGAGAGATCTAATACACATATTTGAAACCTTGACTAATAATAGTGAAAGCTTAATATCTGCCCATTATTTTCTAATTATGTACAAATAATGTGCATATATGTCAAGTATAATTTTGGTGAATATATGTATAGTTGAGCTACTCAATCTGCAGTTGGGACTCTACCTACTAGGTCTTAAACTAATATGCCAAGGAAAGTCATAGAATGGAATATGGAAAATGATCTCAAAGGACCCTGAGGGTCTTTGAACACAATTTGAAGGGTCTGGGTCAAGTGGCCAAACAAGTTACAAAGCGGTGGAACAAAACCCTTGTGTTTGGGATCTGGATGTCAGAACATGGATGATTAAATTCTTAGGAATTCCCTGAGGAGGAGCAAAGGTTCTTGGAAGTTAGCTACAAGAAAAGTCTTACTTCCTTTCAGCAGAGATTACATGAAACACAAATCTCTTCTACACCAAGGTGACCAACAAAGAAATAAAGTTTTAGTGTATTTTAAGCTGCTACAGCCAGGTGTAGGTGAGCATGCCTGTAATGTTACCTTATCTGGACATGGAGATCTGAAGGATTTTAACTTGAAGTTAGTCTGCCTTTAAATAAAATAAAAATCTTTTACCAGATGCTGGTAGCTCAATCCTGTAATCCTAGTTACTCAGGAGACTGAGATCTGAGAGTTGTGGTTCAAAGCCGGCCTGGGTGGGAAAGTCTGTGAGACTCTTATCTCCAATTAATCACCAGACAACCAGAAATGTCACTGAGGTTCAGAGTGGTAGAGTGTGAGCCTTGAGCAAAAGAACTCAGGGACAGTGTTGTGAATTCATGACCGACAAAAGAAAATCTTTGAAAGTAGTGTGCACCTTTTATCCTAACTATTCAGGAGCTGAGTTTGAGAAAATAATAGTTTTAGCCAAGCCACAGACAATGTTTGCAAGACTCGATCTCAGTGGAAGAAGCTGTTCATGATAATGCATGCCTCTCAGCCCAGCTATGTCAGGAAACATAAAAGAGAAAGACTACTGTCCAGGTAAATGTCTTAGGAACAAGACAGTTGCTGTTACAAAAAACAAACAAACAAAACCAAACAAACAAACAGAATGCTTAGCAAGCACAGGGCTCTGAGTTCAGGCATCACTACTGACAAAAAGGAAAAGAAAGATATAAGGCTGACCTTGAATCTGAGAAAACCTTAGGACAGGCTAAGGGAGGAGTGCAGTATGGGTTGTATGGCTCTGTACATTCTTCTTCTGAACTTTTGATGCATAGGAAGAAGACTGTTATTCTCCAGTCACCAGTGAATGCCATTATATAAGCCAATACTAGAAAGAATTCTGATTCCCAGTAAGTCACAAACAAAGTTGTTCAAAGTTCTTCCACCACTGGGAAATATGAGGGCAGCTAGTCAAGATGAATTAAAACAAAGCCAAACAAAAGTAATGCCAGAAGGGCTTTCTGAGCATTAACCCCATAAACACAAACAATATCAACAATACAGTTGTATAAATAAACTATGGCCACTGTTATCCCTTAAATTAATACTTGGAAATATCTTTTACAAATATTACCAATAGCAGAAGAAAAATTTAGAGAAAACATAGTGAGAAACGAAAGATCTATAGTAGAAAAGAATATGAATCTCAATGTATTAAACATATTAGAAGAGGTACAGAACAAAATATTAAGGACAAAGACTAAACAAATAATGGAAAAACATCAACATGAGCTCTAGGGATCTGCTGATGAAAGTTCATTCAGGTTCTGTGGTGAACCAGTGAGAAAAGAAACACAACTAGTCAGAGGTGACAGAATTGGAAGTCTTAATGGTAAATTAAGTGTTAATAAACACACAATGATAATGTTCCCTATGCCAAAGACTGATGAGCATCAACTGTTTTATTGGAAGCATTTGACACTAACTATCAAAGTAAGAAACATTGCATATCCTACCACTACTGATAGAACTCATCCTTTCAAAAGGCAGATAACTGATAAATATGTCCTTTCACCGAGTGGGCTGGGTAAAGAGATGATAGAGAAATAAAGTAATAAATCAGAAAATAATTGTCCAATACGAACTCAGATTATAAAGATATTGGAAACACAGACCCTATGCTAAATCATGGGGAAATATTCTAATCCAGACTAAAAACAATATTTAACAAGCTTAGCAATGCACAGGTGAGTGGATTATTCTAGAGAGAGTCTGGTTTGGGGGAGGTCAAAAGACATAAAAACATATTGTTTCCTTGTCATAGCAGAATGAGAAATGCAAACTATCTTGGTGGCAAATTGAAATGCACTCATGGTGAAATACATGCTGCTTTTTCAAATAACAATAGAGAAAATGCTTATCTAATTAAAATGCAGGGTTTGATAAGACATTATCCAAATATGTAAGCATAGCATGGAGTGAATTGCAGCTTAATAAACAAAATCTCTGTTTTATTTGTGACACTTGTAGGGGAGAAAGATAATGTAACCTTTTCTTGCTCCTGAGGGAAAATATTTACGCATATTATTGCAAGCTGATGCTTCTCATCCTCTCTCAAAGAAGATAATTAGTAGACACACAAGAACCTCCAAAGTTAGGAAACAGGAAATAAATGCAGGGAACAATAATTTCAAATGATCAGTAAATAAAAGGTAACACCCAGAGAAATGACAACTGTATCCAACTCCTGTCATATGTGTGAATAAGAGTGTTTACACACACCTTCTTAAAATATACAATTTAAAAGGATCTGTTTAATATAAAATAGGGAAGCACATTTATTCACAACAACAAAGGGAAGTTGGAATGAAAGGCAAAAGGGCACCTGAGCAAGCTAAAAGCAGAACTGCTTGCTTCAGACATGCATATGCTGTAATTTAAGATTAAAGTTAAGAGCTTCAAGGAAAGCCTTGTCACAATGAAAGACACATATTTCAAAGGCGCTTATACAGCAACAAACACTATTGAACCTAAGAGCTTCACTGCTAATGTCACTAAGCAAAAATTAGCAATCAAGGAGAATCTTCTGGCTGGATAGAGAAAAGTTTTAAAAAGAAACTTCAAAGGGTCAGAGAGAAGGAAGCAGGTAACAGGAAGGTGTCCCAAGGGGTTGCAAACTGACATTAGAATCCTGGAGACTCTATTATAAATAGGAGGAGGTAGTTAAAATTACATCAGGGACAAGAGAAATAGCCCAGGTACTGAAAATCCAGCTATACCTAGTGTTCAAAAAAATGTAAAGGCATCCTATGGACAAAAGGACTCCACACAGAGACCCTGAATGGCTGTGCCACACTAAAGACACATTTTCTCTTTAAAGAAATAAGTATACAGTATACATCATAGTAAAATCTGAAATGAAAACTCTGTGGAACCTTTTTTTTTTCCCCTTCTACAAAGGCATAGTTTTCACAGCCTTCACCTCTCCTCAGCGTGTGCTGTCCATCCATCTCACCAAACATCTCAGCATATGTGACATTATGGTTTGGATGGTTTTTATGTTCTAAAGGAGAAAAGAGGGGGAAAAATGATGTATTTCAGTACTCACAAAAATTACACTGGACTACGAGAGGTGAAGCAGAACGAGGAGTGGGAGGAAGAGAGGAAAAGACGAAGAGATGTAATAAAGAAAAGATCATGCGGTGAACCAGGGGCAGCGATGAGCCAGAGCGGCATAAGAACCTGGAGGGGATTTGTTCAGTGGAGTCCACGCCTGGAAGAGTTAAGTGCGAAGCCCATGCTGCCAAGAGAACAGAGGAACCCCGGGGAAATCGGCTCTGGAGCAGGCCTGGAGCGCAGCCCCAACACAGTTGGGTGTATTCGGAAGCTAGAGGTAGAACGTAAAAGTCGGGCAATATTTTTAAATGGGTGAGCTGTAAATAAATAAGTCCTAGGAGTGTATACGGAGGGCATGAAGATCACATTGTGAATGCCCCACGAGACCTTGTGAAGTTCCTTCCTAGAAGTCAGGAGCACATGCAAGCAGTGGAGTCCATTTGGTCCTAATGCTGTGCGCTGGGGCTTTAGCCCAACCCTCTGTACCATGCTTTATTACCATTTTCTTGCTGCCCATCCTTGAGTGTGACTAACCTACATGCTTTCTTGAAGAAACAACCCCCTCCTAGCTCCAGTGTGTCTCTTCCCCACCCCCCTCACCCAAAAAAGAAAAAAAAAAGGAAAAGAAGTAATAACCAGTCAGAAAGTAGGAATCTTAGTATCTGTAGCTTTTCAGATAGGTTTTTCTGTGATTCCTCCAAGGCAAAGGATGGACATCATTTTCTGGGATCGCATATATTTACAAAAGAAATTCTTTCAAGAAGTAATTTGTAGTGGATTCATCACTTTTGCATTTCAGGAGCAGTGTTAGATAAACAGTCTCAAGTTTTATCACCTCAAGATCCTTATGCAGCCTTTGTATTTTAAACACTGAGAAGTTAGAGTGATATAGTTTATGTAAATTGCTGATCCAGGAGCAGTATGGTGTTGATATTCAAGGACAAAATTACTTCTATAAATGAAACATTCATCTGAGAAGAAAATTCATGGTCAAATAATGACAAATGTGACGTGAGGTTTTAATCCTCTTGGGTAACAGAATTCTGTCTCTAAAACAATAAAGGTAGGACATGTAAAAGTTTGGAATATGGGCAATAATATTATTAAGATAGGAAAAATGATGCCCAGGTCCCAAGAAAACTTTCCTGAACTTACAGCCCCAGTATAATGCTAAGTGAACCAATTGTAATAACTTTTAGAGTGGCAAGAGTTCTTCAAAACAGAAATTTTAGGAATTGAAAATAGTCAATAAATGAAGTATTGAGCATAATTTAAGATGGTGAATTTATTATATCATGTTCATAGCATTTTACCAATTTAAATTGATATTGCAAAAGAAACAATAATAAAAGAAAAAAGCATAATTCTATATTAAACTGTTAATAGATTAATACATTGTATTACTTTTAAAATCATTTTTTCTAGTTTTGTCAATAATAATCTTTCTTTTAATACTGATTTGCTTTGAGATAATCCAATAAAAGAAAATCAGATTAGCTGGTATGTTCTACTTTAAAACAGATAGATATAGGTCCACATTAATTAATCAACTTGTCTTAAATAATAAAATAAATAAATGAACTCAAACTCATATCTCTTTCTTATTTGACTCCAAAATGAGTATAATTTACTGATTATTTACTACTTGATCCCAACATTAGAATTTTTAGAAATACTCAGAATAATTTAGATTGGCATTCTTCAATGAGAAATAATTTCTGATATTGTCTATAATCTGTGCCTTTTCTTGGCCTTAGGAGTGAATGTGCTATAGATACGTAGAATAAATGGAAAGAGTCATAATATGTTAATATACTGAAAGCCTTAAATACTGAATCATATGTTGTGGCTAAATGTCTTAAACTCCCCAGACATAGATTTTATAAGTACCAGTAAATCTGTTCAAACTATGGCAAAGTCAATACTATTAACCACATTTAAGTTTCAACTTTCAGAAGTTTCAAATATTTATTACTAAAATAAACGTATTATTACAAAATAGAGAGAAAATTAGAACACAGTTGTATAATGAGAATGAAAAATAACAACCCCTGTAGTTCTAGACATAATATTATGCTGGTTATTTTTAATACAAAATTATTCTGTCACTAGCTGCTGTTATCTACTTAAACATTAGGAAACTTGAGATCTATAATTTCCCCTTTCAGATAAAAATGTACAGAGGTGGACTGAAGGCAAAGAAAAAAAGGAGAAAAACCTTTAAAGGTTGTACAATATTTGTAGAGGTAGTACATTTTGAAAAGAAAAGAAAGAAACCCTGTGTAAAAGCCACTTTCAAAGGAGTAGGCAGCTAGAGTGTTGTCTATTTCTCACTTCATATTTTTTACATTAAAGAAAACAAGTGTTGTTTCCCCATCACTCTCTAAAAGGACCGTCAAATGCACTTCAAAGAAAACTGGCATCTTTATTGCTTTGTTCTCAGTGACAGTGACAACAGTTGCTATGTAAACTGGATAAATACCTTGGACTTCAGAGAGAGGCTGCAAGAACATATCCCCGGGGTGGCTGTATTTCTTGGCTGCCTTACTGATTATCTGCTATACAGAACACAATTGTTTAATAATTGATTTTCCTGTGAGGGTGTTTTTGTTCTAGAAAAATATCATAAATGCAAATAGAACTGAAACTCAAAGACTTGCTCCTCCACTTGGGTTGAAGTCAATGCCCAATAGAATATTAGATACTTAATGAAATCTGTTTTTATAGGCCTTTACATGGTGTGTTTTTCAGTGTGTGTATATATGTCCAGAAACTGTAACACCTGCCTACTGAAAACTGTGACGATATTCTCAAATCACCACATAAATAGAATTTCACAATACATATATACACACAAGCCTGGAAACGTGTATTTTAATTGTACAAGATGCAGATATTTCGTGGCATCTATAATATTTCCTAAAATTATATAAAGAGAATGCTAACAGTTTATAAATGGGTTCATTGACTATAAAATATAAACATAAATCAACAGGCAGTAATGCTGCTCTTTTATTAAATATATTTGTCTCAGTATAGAAGTGACAACATAGCTTTATTTCTTTTCCAATTCTCTTTGAAGAGTCATCCAATTCTATGTCCTTCGGGATGGTTGTTCTTCGAGTGTTTTCAAGCCTTAAGACAGTTGCATTAAATGAGGTGAAATCCTGAGTTAGTACGTTATCACAACTTTGAACTTCCAATAAATGAAAACTTCTCATGACTCACTGAGTGCTACTTTAAGGCTGGAAATGTGCACTCGGGGAGAAGGGGATGTCTGCTTCTTCTCTCATTATCTTCCCAACTCCTTCTCAATTCTCCTGCTTGGATTCTTGGCATGAACACAAGGTGTGATGGAAAGACAGTTGTGGGCAGAGGAAGGCGATGGCTATCCAGCCAAAGAACAGAAACCAGCCCCACAGCTGAGTGGATCTTTTTAGAACTTCTTTTCATTGTTGTACAAAGAGGCTACAATCTGTTAAACCAGGCTGTACACACAACGCATCTTGATCTGTATCACTCCTTCCACCTTTCTCCTTGATCTCTTGGAAGATATGCTATTTCTTGAAAATAGGGTATATCCTTAAAGTAGTCACATTTACTAAGGCAGATATCAAGGCCCAAGACACTGGGGAACTTGCTAAAAAATACAGGAGGGTTGTATCTTGGTTGGACCTGGGTAAACTTGAATCATCCAACATCTGTTGTGTTGGCATCTCCCCACTGTGGATTTTGTTCAGTATTAGCAATTATTCAGTTCCTTCCATATTTGCATTTATGCTTTCATAAATATTTCCTCACATCTCCATATTGGACTGAAACTTTCTCCTGCCTACTACTTCAGTAAATCTCACTTTATCTTTTTAGGTTGCATATATGTGTTCTCTAGGTCAAGAAATATGTATGGGTGCTGGGAAGGTGGCTCAGTGGTAGAGCGCTTGCCTTGCATGCATGAGGCACTGGGTTCGATTCCTCAGCACCACATAAGGAAAAAGAAAAATGCCAGAAGTGGCGCTGTGGCTCAAGCGGTAGAGTGTTAGCCTTGAGCCGAAGAGCTGAGGGACAGAGCCCAGGCCCAGAGTTCAGGCTCCACGACTGGACCCCCACTCCAACAAAACAAAATATGTATATATACATGGTATGTACTTCATTGTATGGTTTTTTTATAATGGTTTTAAATAATGCCTACTGCTATATTTCACCCATGGAGCTGTGACGTTAGTGTGTACTTATTCCTTTGCTGTTGAAGCAAGCTTTGGATTCTATTAGCAGTGCACATGCACGTGAATATGATCTCATTATGTGTTTATCTCAATTTCCAGAAGATAATGAATTTTAGATGGCTGAGGATAATTCTGGTCAAATGATTACTGATCAGGATCAATGTTATCTTACATAGTTTTGAAGCCATAAGGCAACACAATAAAAGTTGCAAATATACAATAATTCTGTAATTCCTCTCAGGTGTCCTCCTCTTGTTTTCATATTTGAGATATCTTCTGTGTACAAGACAGAAAGGCAGGAAGTACCCCCATGTCATAATTAGCACTGCAGCTCACCAAACTCACATAGAAAACTCGAATTCCCAGGATCCAATTAGGATCTGAAATACTACCTTCTCTGATTATAGACAGTTTAAATTACTTTAAAATGATTCCAATAATCCATGTGTCTGAAATCCGTCAAGGATTTCCATATTTATGTACTTCAAAATGTTATTTGCTTGGTCTTTATTCAAGTGTGTGAGGAAGGGTGTAAGCAATATTGAATGAGCTTAGATGTAATGATCATGAAACTCATTATAATTAAAATATTCATATGAGGATTCTAGGGGGATGCTAAGTTTCTGAATATATAATACATTTCAGTTGCTTTTTTATCATGTTTTTTTTTCAACAGAATGAAAGTAAGAAAATACAATTTGTTTTTCTAGACACCTACTTGATATCATTTGAAAAAGAAAGCCAACACAGATTCATCCTTGGAAAAAGAGAGTGAAATAAATCATGGAGATTTATGTCTAGCTCAAAAATCATTTCTAGATATGACTTTTGAAAAATAAAATTCTTCCTGTAAATCTGATCAATTATTTGGGTTTTTATTGGAAGGAGCCAGATGCTTCACAAAAGGCAGACAGAGTTGCATTTTCCTAAGTGTTAGTCAAGAGAAATATCAACAAGTTCAAGAAGAAAGTACTCACTGCCTTACTTATATAACTGTAACTGTACATCACCTTGACAATAAAATAAAAAAGAGAGAAATACTAGATACATGAATCCCAGTTTAGCTGTGTGTTTGTTGAACATATGTATTTTGTGTATTTTGTGTTCTGTAGTCCAGACTTCACACAGTTAACTACAACATCTTAGGCAACTCGTAGGATAATGCTGCTTTGATATAATGCCACTGAAACAGCAAGCTGCCATTAGCAATAACAGACACAGAAGATTAAAACAAAAAAAAACTTGACCCATTGGGTGTATAGCCTCCTCCTGTGTGTGCAAAGATTGAGAGCTAGAAGGACCTGCTGTTGCTATTCCATATTTATATTCCATTAGGAAGTGACATTATTTAAGCCTCATTATTGCTTCTAATGAGTCAACACACCAAGGCTAAATCTTAAGTCAGTATAAAGTATTTGATTGCATTTCTCTTGAGCATTTACCAGGGAGAAAAAGCACTTGAGACAAGAGCAAAACCAGTGCATAATCTTTTAAGTTGTTATTTCAATGGTCAAGGGTAGCATCCCCTATTCAATATTTGCATCAGGTGGATACCGATGTACATAACACCAACCCAAATGACAGGTCCATCTACTTCTCCACCTACTTCTGCAAACAGAAAACCTTATGGACACTCTATGGCTGTTGGAAAGGCAACATAGAATGAAATTACTTAAAATGATTAGGTCCTATGTCAGGTAGGCTAGTCCAGAAAACCCAGAATGAAAACTGTGCTGTTGATTGTAGATGGCCCCCAATTCACCGTTTTGGAGGAGTGGTAATAGCACATTATTTTGCTCCACTTAGATACTAACCAGACTTTCTCTTACTTACCCTCTGAGGTGAGATGAATACAGGTGCATTCAGGGTGCTGTGGCCAAACACAGGTACACAAGTATAGGCTAGGTGTTGTATAAACACATTTGAACTAGGCTAGGTTAAGCTAGGATGTTTTATACCTTTGATGTATTGAACACATTTTCAAAATTAGATGTTTCCAAACTATGATTGATTTATTGGGACATAATCCCACTATAGTCAAGTAGTATATTACACATAAATTTAAATATTCTTGGATTTATACAATGTTTAATTTTCTTGTCGGTGAGACTCATTTTATGTGTCTCCATCTACATTTAAAGAAGGCACAAGTTACATCTTAAAATGGAGCTTTTTGAAAGTGTTCAGCTTGTTGTCAACCTCTAAATTGAAACTAGACTGAAATGCTTAAAACTTTCTTCAAAAAGATTTCATAGTTAAGATATTCATGTTTTATAGGGGTGAATACTAAAAGTAAATGTGAAAAATATCTAAGCAAGTGAACAATTACATGAATGGATTATAAGGTGGGAAGTTGCCACAATTAAAAAATAAACAATAATGATTCATGTAAGGTAGGGCTAGTGGGCTGTTTCTGGATTAGGAAGAAAAAGTGGGCCATTTAGGACACAGCGTAAGGAACACTTACATGGAGACCATGTAGGAGAACCTATGAGAAGATTTTGCCAGGTCATGTGTAGAAAAGAGAAAGTCCTGAGTTGTTGGATAGAATTGCCTTGTACCTCTGGCTGCATCAAGGTTAGAGATCATTCGGAGGAAACAAAAAAAGAGATAGCTCAAAGAAATTTTCATAAGATGTTTGTTCTTGGACAGATCCTGTGCCCTGCAGACATGTGTAGATGAGAATAGAGCTTTGCTTGTCATGTCTGCCATTAGACAAGACTCTGGCCAGTAGTTAATATTATGCTGATGACATAGCATTTTGGGTCCCTTAGATTCTATAACATAATACCTAAGACTGGGTAGTTTGTCAAAAAATGTTTGATTCGCTCCTGATTATAGGGTGGAGCCATGATGAAGCAGCTCCTTGCAGGGCAGAAGAAAGAGTACACGCAGATGTGTGCAGAAGAAAGAGAAGGAGGTCAGACTGGTGTTCCTAACCCATTTGAGCAGGAAAAGATTACTTCATGGATAACTGCTCCCCTTTCTATGTTATTTCATTATGCATTACTTTGAGGATTTTGAGTCTTATGTGCATTGAATTGTGCTAATTACAATGCTGAGTTTGACAGGTCTCATAATTTATGCATATTGTGGTCAGCCATCTAAACTAATGTAGCAATATCCCTAAGACCATGAAAACAAAGTCAAAAGAGTTGACACCGGACAAGTATGGGTATAGCTTTTCAAATGGCTCCCCACTTCCAGCACATCTATTGATGTGAATCTTACCTAGAGCATATCCACGTCATTGTGTGTAAAATTGTCTCACCTATTTTTGTCTTAACCTTTCTATCTTTTAAAAAGGTTTGACTTTAATAAAATGGTATCCTACTCTGTGCAATATCTGCAAAGATATTTCATTCAGAAGTATGTTTCTGAATGCAATTTGAATACATGATATATCAGCACCGATTTTATATGGGCTTGTTTATTTTTACACCTACATACTTTGTTGTAAGTAAGTACACTACATTTCATTGTTCTATTCTTTCATTAGTGCATTTGGATTGTTTTAAGGATTTTTTTCTATTACAATCCTTTCTTTATTATGTCTTCTTCATTGTCTGTACAAGAATTTACCTTGAGCAAATATCTAAGGAAAGGGCTGCTAAGTTTCAGGACGTTTAAATGCTCAACTTGTTACATACAAGAGCTTTTCTTAAGACTCTCAGCCAATTTGCCCTCCTACCAGCAGTGGATAAAAAAAATCGATTTTCTCTCTAACACTTGGTATAGAGTGTTTCCATTTGGGAAGTCACCTGGGGATAGGTGATTGAACAGTTTGGGCTCTGGGAAATTTTCCCTGCCAGAGTAAATATTAATGTATCTCATTAGCATTCAGAAACTGATGTTATTATTGAATAATTTCTAGTGGAAAATAACTACTACTACAATCCCTGGTAAATATTATGGGTTTGGGTCACATGAAATCATTATGGTACCAGGAAAATCTCCCAAATTTTAGTTATGTCACATGATTTAATATTAGTTACATCAGATATTGGTCTGATGAGACTATTCCATCATTTCTGAATGGCCAAATCAATAGCCATTTTTCAGACATTATTAGTTGCACCCTGATCATCACTTTACATAAGAAAATTAGTGCAATTTTCCCAGACTTTTACTATTTAGAAAAGGTACATTATTTTACTTTTAATGATATATTTTATTTTATTATCAGATTCATAAGTTTGAATAAAGTTTCTTTAAAAATAGGAATGATAAACAGTTTAACAATAACCTACAACCTTCAGAGAAACTATTGTTGATTTCTTAGGAAATGGAAAGACAGAAACATTTATATTAAGTGAAGTAAGCCAGGCCCAAAGAAACGTAGGTCCCATGGTTTCCCTTATTTGCAATAACTAGTCTATATCTGAGAAAAGGTCAGCTAAGATGATGTTATGTGAAATGAACCTTGAGATAAGGACAAAAATGTTTTTTTCTTTCTTGCTATTGTTTCTAACAATAAGGTGATTGTTTTGTTGCTTTGTATGTCCCTCCCCCACGGTATAACCCCTGTTTTCACTGTTTTTGATGTTGGTATAATTTGGGGAGGGGAAGGGGAAAAAAACAAATTGTTTAAATTGGGATACAGGTGGACCCATTGCAACAATGAGATGTACAGAATGCCATGCTGAAAAACTTTCCAATGTTGTTGGGGGGGGTGTAGTCATGGAGATGGGAGGGCAGAGATGGAAAAAAAAGCTTCTAAATCAAGGGGTGTATTTCGTTGCTAAAGCATCACTTTAGCAAACATGAAGTGCCTGATTCAATTCCAAGTGCTGAAAAAAATTCTACCAAGGATATAGTTTTTTTTAAATATGGATAAACTGAGCAACAGTGGCTCACACCTTTAATTCTAGCTGCTCAGGAGGCTGAGACCTGGGGATCAGTAATTTGAATCCAATCAGGGCAGGAAAGTCTTTGAAGCTCTTATCTTCAATTAATCACCAAAAAGCCAGAATTGGTGCTGTGGCTCAATTGGTAGAGCATTAGTCTTGAGCATGAAAGGTCAGATACAGCATCCAGGCCCTGAGTTCAGTCTCTAGAACCAGCATACACAGCAGACACCCCCTCCCCACAAATATATGTGTATATATATATATATATATAGTATATTATATATAAAAAGAGAGAGATATACATATATACATTATATATATGCATAATATCATCACATGCAGGATCATGTGTGTGTGACCTATCTGACTAAAGTGTGGCATGTGCATATGTAACAATGTGTACAATTCCACCATAGTGTAATTCCTTTCAATCAGTAACATGCTCTTTGAAGAATGAGAATGTAAGAAGGTTGGAACATTTCTTGTTTAGAGAATGAGCATTCTTAGGAGGAAGTCAGTCAAATTGGAAAGAGGAGAAGGGAAGAGGGAGAATGGTAGTGAGGAGATTATGATGAAGCATAGAAGGACTTGTTAAAATGAAATTCGTGTACAACTAAATGATGTCTACACAAATTGTTGAAATTTTCATTGACAATACCAACTGTACCTATATTTCTAGTATGTACATGATGTTTTACACTATGTACACATTGTGGCATAACTATATCAAGGTGATAACAAGTCATGGATATAGATTCTGCCATTTAGCAATTTCTCAATATACAGGACATGATTATTAACTCTAGTTATCCAATTTTACAGTAGATATCTTAACCCTTTTTCTCCTGACTGACAGAAATGTTCAACTTGACCAAAATTTCAGAAAATGTCTGCTGTCACTCTAGTTATATAAAATGATCATCAGTTTCTCTATTTCCATGACTTCAGTATTTTTAGGTTTTTACATATGAATGAGATTATATGAAGATTGACCTTTCCTTCTTCCCTCCTCTCCCTCTCTCCCTTCCTCACTTCTTTTCCCCTTTCTGTCACTGTCTTCCTCTCTCTGTCTCTCTCTTTCTCCGCTTTTTCTTTTAGGTAATAGGTTTTGGACTCCAGGTCTCATGCTCACTTGGCCTGTTTGACTAGCTGGTGTTATACAACCTCTGGATCCTACTAGTAAATTTGAAGTAGGGTCTTTTGGATTTATCTGTCCAGGATGGCTTTCAGCCTTCATCCTTGTATCTCAGTCTTCTAACTAGCTAAAACTTTCAATCTAAACCACCAGTGCTAAACATGAATGATATTTCATACAGAGCATAGACTTTCTGATAAGCAATAGGCATTCTATTCATTAATGAGGATGAGTAGAACAAATGAAAATTTGATTGTATTTTGGATCGAAAATGCAAACAAATATAAGCAAATCTTAACTCTTTTCAGATTTTCATTTGTGCTATATGGAAATTTTGAAGATGAAATAAAATACAAAATATATTCTAAAATGCATTACAAACTTTTATTCTGGCTAAATAAGAAAAGTCATTTGATAAAGAGACCACAAACTTTTACAAGTAGATCTATCACATTTCTCAAAAACTTAAAAAAAAGACATTTTTTAGTTCTAATGACTCCTTTCATTTATAAAATGTCACATATTTATTTCCATTTATTCTGATATTCTCGAGTTTCTTTTATCTGTGTTTGTAGAGGAATAACATTACTTTTTATTTCATTTATATTTTTCAATAATGTTTTAATTTGTGTCTGACCCTATATTTATTTTATTTTTCAATAATATTTTGATCTGTTTGTGGGATCTTCAGATTTTAATCTTAAAATATTGTATTTCTATCAACTGTAAAGAATGCAATTGTTTATGTTGGTGTTGATTCTCCAAAATTTTATAATTGTTTGATTGTTCTCTTTTTCAAATTCCCTAAGATGTCTAATGTTTCATTAAGTCACTTTGAGTAAAGTGAATTTTCTCATTTATTCCAATATTTATCTTGTTATATTTTACAAATTGGGTCTTTGGCCTAATATCAGATAGATATCATTGCTGAGAATTAATTATCTTGATTTATAGTTCATAAGTGTACAACTTTCACTGATATTGACTGTGGGCTTAGATCTATGCTTTCTAAGTATACAAAACTATGTTTCAATTGAAAGGAAATATTTACTACTTTATTTTCTCTATACAGGAGTCAATCATTTAACATTTAAGAAAGATGTGTAGAAATATAAGGCTTTTATTTTCATGACGTTGATAGCCTAGTTGAAACAGCTAAGAACACAAATCATTTACAAGGAACTAATAATGTGTTACTAATCAGGGCAGTAATATGGGGCCTGTTTTTGAATTATCCTGTAAGTCCTTTAAGAAAGGTATGTTCTGTTTGCGAAACTCTTAAATCTTTGTATTCAACTTCTGTTTAGTGAGTGAATAAATAAGTGTACTTACTCAGTAAATATGATCTCAGAGAAATTATATTTACTTTTAAAACTAGAGAAACTATTTTCTGTTTTGGGAAATATTGAAGAAGTTTTTTTTACATAAGTTTCTAACAGAACACTGACATATAAAGCTGAGAAATATGACAAATCTACTTGTAAAATCCAAACTTAAGTGCCAAAGCTGCTTGATGCATACTGCATGTCATTTCAACCTTTGAGAAAAAAAGTGTTTTTTTAGACAAGACATAGAGATATTTACCATAAAAATGCAGTGAATAAAATTATAACATTTTCCTGGTAAGCAGACTTAGTACCAAAGAAGACAAATCATATAATGGGAAAAAAACAGTACCAATGGTTTTCTCTGATAAAGACTTTACACTTAGAATATTTAAGTGATACTTATAATGACATTGTAAGACAAAGTACTGAATCTGTCCTTCCTGAGAGATGAGGGTATTTTATTTATTTATTTTTTTAAGCATTTCTTTTTTTAAATTTAATTTTATTTTATTTGTGAACATACTGTACAGAGGAGTTACAATTACATGGGCAGGATAATGCGTACATTTCTTACCAAGCATTGCAGCCTCCTCCTTTGTTTACCCTTCACATCCCTTCCCAGCCTCCCCCCTCCCCCCAATCCCAATCCTTCTCCTTCCCCCCCTTCCGCCCCCCCCCTGCACCGACGTTGTAAAGCTAGTTTTGGACATGATAACTTGTACTTCTCATTGTTGCAACAGGTCCACCTGTATCCTTAAACAACTGGTTTTTCCCCATCTCCTCCACAAGTTATACTGACATCAAATATAGTGAAAGCAGGGGTTATACTGTGGGGGAGGGATATACAAAGCAACAAAGAGATAATCTTATAAATGCGTTAGAAACACATGCATGAAAGAAAAAAAAACATTAAAATACATATCTAAGGGTTCATTTTCCTGACATCACATTATCTGACCTTTTCCGCTTGACTCATACATATACTAGATATTACAAATAAGGGAAACCATGGGACCTATGTTTATTTGGGCCTGGCTTACTTCACTTAATATAATTTTTTCCAAGTTTTTCCATTTCCTAACAAATGGGGCAATGTCATTCTTTCTGATGGAGGCATAGAATTCCATTGTGTATATATACCACATTTTCTTGATCCATTCATCTACTGAGGGGCATCTGGGTTGGTTCCATATCTTAGCTATGGTAAATAATGCTGCAATAAACATAGTTGTGCTGGTAGCTTTAGTGTGGTCTTGTTTGTAAACATTTGGGTAAATGCCCAAAAGTGGGATTGCTGGGTCATAGGGGAGTTCTATGTGAGTTTTTTGAGGAACCTCCATACTGCTTGAGATGAGGATATTTTAAAACAAGCTAAAACACACAAATGTACTCATGCTCATTACTTTTAAGAAAGTAACACTCCCTCTCTCATTAACATTCCCTATAAGAAAATGACATTCCAACAGTCATTCCATTTCAGGCCCACTAGAATGGGATAAGATGTGTTGTGATACCAAATATAGATAAGGATGAGGACCAGCAAGAGTTTTCTAATTTCCTTAGAGAGTATATAATATATTATTATTATTATTACATTACCTAAAAGGAAATGCAACAGGAAAATCTTTGGATAGAAACAAGGATAATGGGTGGGAGTTTTGAGACTTATTGGGCAATAAAATCTAATGGAAATGGAATATCTGTGGGAAAATCTCCATTGTATTGACTACATTGGACAGAATTTCCAGCATTTTGCATGGTTCCAAGGGATATAAAAATCAAGGTTCACAATAATGAAGACATAGAGGGAAAATGTTTTCTAATGCTTTCTATTATTTCTAAAGAATCCAAAAGGCCAACTGATAAACAACTGCTGAGGCCACTGGTAGATGTTATAATCCCATGACAATAATAAATGAAAATAATAAAAAGATAATTTTTATTGTTGGTTGTGGGGCTTGAACTCTGGGCCTGGATGCTGTCTCTGGTCTACTGGCTCAAGTCTATCGCTTTAACAGTTGAGCCACAGTGAAACTTGCTGTTTTCTGGTCGTTTATTGGAGATAAGAGTTCCACGGACATTCCTGCTCGGGCTGGCTTTGAGCTGAGATCCTCAGATCTTAGTCTCTTGAGTAGCTAGGATTCCAGGTGTTAGCCACTGGCACCTGGCTTCAAATATTCTGCATAAAGGAAATTTCTAAATGTACAGATGTAGAAATTTGAAAGAAAAGAAAATGGGAAATTTTATTTCATGAAGTCATTGAGTGAAGGAAAGCCAGTGTAGATGCATTCATGTCTGCCAAAGGGTGAGACCAAGGACAAAGGGGGAACCTCTGTCTTAGCGATACTCACAAGACACTGTGTTGGAAATGAAGTTTACAACTTGGGGGGTGAGGAAAACTGGGAGAAAATGAGGGAGAAGGTTACAATATTTGACAAGAATTGTACTCATTTCCTTCTTTATGTAACTGTAACTCCTCTGTACATCACATTTACAATAAAACATCATTAAAATTATAAGAAAATAGAGATTATGAATGTACCACTTAAAGAGAAATGTTTTTAGTGATTGACAATTCAAATAATAAAAGAAAAATTTCTAAATATCCAGATTATAAAATAATGTTAAAACATTATAAAGGGAAAAATGAATAATAAGCAATAGTTCTAAGGGGTTTTTCCAAAACACCCTTATCAATGAGACAGAAGTCAGTAAAATTTAGATTTTTTAGCACAACTCAAATAATCGAGACTACCACATATCCCAAATGTAAGAAAACTCAGTTTATAAATCTTCTATTTACTGCCTCATAAATCAACTCGCTAAAACTGTCAACTGTTTGCACATAGAGTATGCCTCCAGTTACAGTAAAATTCATTTGGAAATAAAGGAAAGAAAATAAATAGAACATATATGATTAGAAGACACGTAATATATCAACGGTTTAATTAGGTATCATTATTTGGATTATAGGCAACCTAAGGTAATTATTTCCCTCTTTTATTAAATCTATAAGTAAATATTTATTTAGGTACTTCTTTGTGAATTAGAACAAGTGCAATCCATCTGTATAGTTCATTTTGAAGGGGTTGGCCATGCCAAATACAGTAGTCATCAATCTTCAGACTGGGGGTAGAGAGAGAAAAAATAAACAACTATATTCCGTCCATACAGACTTGTCTTTTTGATGCACACTTTGTGTTCTTCAGGTTCTAAAGATAATTGTATGGCGAGAACTTAATAACTTGCAAGCACTGTTAATTATAATCAATAAGAATTCAGTTCTGAGCTCTTTATTGGTAGGTTTGATAGTTGAGTGTAATGTCACAATGACTTAATGATAGGTAAAACAACAGTAATCAAATGTGTTTGTTGTGGATCAGAATGGAATTTTGAAGATGAACCATATCTATAACAACTTTTCAAAGTAAGCAGTTAATAACTATGTCTTGAAAAACTCCCTAAATTTCTATTAAAATTCTCTCCCTTGTATTGCTATCAGTTACATGCATTTAAACTACTCCAATCGATTCCAATTAATTCATTTAAAGCTACATCAAACATGCCATTTTTATTTAGCTCCTAAGAATTCTATATGTTCTTTGGTCTTGATAAATCAGATAAAAACATGCTAAATTTGAACTAAAAACACAAACGAAGCTTTTCTATCTTTCTTCATTAAGTTTCATTAAAACAACAACAACAATACTTTGTCCAATTCTATTCCCAATGGAAGTTTGATACCAAAAGTAATGGGAAATCTTATACATTTACTTATGCAAGGGCTATGGGTTTTCTGTAGAATCATACAAAGCTTTCTATGAACACAAAATCTATAGAATTAATAACACCATATAATCTACTGATGTGTGAACAGGGAAATAAATCTTACCATTTCTATTATACATCACTATAATACTTCATGACTTACAACTCACATTGTGCTAGGAATTTCTCTTTGAAAGTACTACATTCTGGGAAACCGGCAGGGGTGATTTACATTATTGTCTTATTTGTGGCCTCTTGAAAATTCTCTTCCTTTTAATCTGATATCCAATCTATTTCAAGTTGAGCTTTGTCGGAAGTCAAATAGAATTGAAATTAATTGATAAAACTCATTGCCTCTTCCATTAAAGTTCTCAGAACAATTGCTCACACTTTAGTCCGATCTCGTTTAAGCCTGTATTTATTATTAACTTTAAATTGTATGGTAATTAGGTTAATAGCATGAGGGCTGGACAAATTAAGACACTTTCACTGCAGGTTTTCCACCGGTTTCCCATTGTGCATGCCTCACTTCATTATTCTTTTTGATGAGAGGAAATATGTCAAGCTACTGACCCATAGATTTTTAACTAAAGTCTTAGTGGAAAGCAGGCCTCCTGATGTTTCAAATAAATATTTTATTAGATATGATATTAACCAGCATAATTTATTAACCAATGACAAATATTTGGAAAGATTTGCATTTTTATAAATTTTGCAGAATGTCAGCCTGCTGGAGGATAGAAACTCGGAAGACTTATAATGAGCTACATAGTCCCACATTTGGTCCCTGAGAGAAAAGTCATTACTGCGTTGTGATTGGGAGGCAATTTTTGTGGATTTGGAGCTTTGAAAGAATTAAGAACTTGCTTTAATAATAATGAGTTTTTAATCTAAATATGCCCTCAAATAATCTACATTTTGGACTGTAGGTTTAAAATGTGCTAGGTTTAATTAAATTAAATTTTAATTAAGGTTAATTAAGTTTTAATTAAGCTAAGTATTTCTAAAGTTTCCTAGGTGTATGAGACAATTCATAAGTCATCACTGGATTGGTCTATATATGACCTGAAGTGTGTATTAGCATCAAACGCCCCTCACTTTTCTTTTCTTTCTTTTTCTTCTGAGTTTTAAGTGATTGTACATTTATATACAGCAATATATAAATACAATGTGTCTTGGTCAAAGTCATCCTGAACACTTCTACACATCCCTCAAAACTCAACCTTTTCTTAATTTTTCTTAATTTTTTAAGATATGCATTGAATATTTTCAAATGTGCACTTGAATGTTTTACTGCATTTCTTCCCCCACCCTTTGGTATGTTACTGTTGCATAATTTTCTTCAAAAAAGGATTGTTGGTTACTAAAACCCAGGACAGTTAAAAGAGACAGAGGAAAAAAAATATGAACACACACAAACACAGATAGAAAATGAGGGAGAGGGTGAAATAGAGAGAAGTTATTTGTCAAAACAACCATTGAATGCCAATTTTTTTGATCCATTATGTATTTCACAGATTCTAATTCTGTTGACAGTTTTTTTTTGTTATTGTTTTCATCAGGCCCAGGTGGTTTACACCTGTTATCCTAGCTAATGAGGCTGCGGATATCGGCAGGTCATGGTTTGAAGCCATCAGGGACAGGCTCTTATTTTCAATTCATTGTAGAAAAGTTGGCAGATGAGCTATGGCTCAAGTGGTAGAGTGCTAGTCTTGAGCACAAATGCTCAGGGCTTGAAGACTAGCATACACACACAGATCACACACACACCACACACAGACACACGTGTGAAGATTACTTTTTTTTCCTTTTTCTATTTTTTTTTCTGTCGGTCATGGGGCTTGAACTCTGGGCCTGGACACTGTTCCTGAGCTCAAGGTGAGCATTCTACCACTTGATCCAAGGCACCACTTCCAGTTTTCTGGTGGTTAATTGGAGATAACAGTCTCACAGACTTTCCTGCCCAGGCTGGCTTTGAACTGTGATCCTCAGATCTCAGCCTCCTCATTAGCTAGGACTACAGGCAAAGATTACTTTTCTTATATAGTATTTTTTATTGTGATTAAGTGATTACATAAATTTCACAAATTTCACAGTATTGTGAGATAGTGATACTTAAAATCACAAACACTTTCTAACCTTCATGGGGCAAATTGTCTTTATCGTGGTCTATGAAGTTTATGAATTCTATGAGCTTTGACAATACAGTTATTTCTTCCACATTGGGTGATACGTACATTTATTTCCTTTTGTTTAGTGTCAGCTTTTTTTTAACATAGAAAACTTATTTTTCATTGCTTTCTCCAATACAAAATAGCAAATATGTACTGGTACACTGGAGTAGTTAGAGATTCTGTCCCTGTGGACTTCAGAACAAACCCTATCCCTGAATTTCTCAACTTTATGGCAAGAAGCAGATGGATTCTATCAGTGCATAGAAAGTATGCACCAAGTTCCAAGAGCCTGCCCTGGCCAGCATGGAGGGCATAGCACTCACTTAGCAACACAGGCAATGAAAATTCTGTTCACAGTGAACACTACCTCTTCTTCAATGTTTACAAAAGTGCTGAGGGCCTGGAGTAGGACAACATTATGTCTGCCTTAAGTCATAAAATTAATTAAAGAAGTGCATATAGTATATATAATTAATTAAATACCTTTGTAAAGTTTTGATTTCCCAAGTGAGTTCCATTCGTTTATTTCTAATTAATATTTCAATAAAGTAAAGATTAAAGAAAATTCACTAGTCTGGAGACAATCAATAGTTTCATAAAGTGGTTGTGGCTATATTGTAGAGAACACATTTTGAACAATTGAATTGGTTCCTAATCATGTTCACATATGTAAAACATATTTTATTTATTTATTTTGTTGGTTGTTTATGCCAGTCCTGAGGCTTAAACTCCAGACCTGGTTGCTATTTCTGGTCTTTCCCCTTCCCCCCACTTAACCCTAGCATACTTGAGCCACTGTGCCACTTCAAGCTTTTTGGGACTTTCGGGTCTGGCCTGGCTTCAAATCACAATCCTCAAAACTCAGCCTCCTCAGTAGCAAGGATTACAGGCATGAACCACCAGTGCATGGATAACATTCTTTACTTTAGTTGATAACTGTTGTAAAAGTAGTTGTTGCAGACAATCTCAGACACTAAATATTAAAGAACTGGTTAAATACTTGCTACCTATTATTTTCATTACCTTACAGACTTCTGGTATTAGTTACCTGAAATGGGTCAATTGAAAATATCTCACTTCAATTGTGTATAATTTTAGTTGCATCCTTAATATTTTTATCATTAAATTTATATTGAAATTTCCTGAAATAAATGCATTATAGAAATTATAAAATTCTATTATGGTAGAATTTACTGTGAAGGAATTAAAATCAAATGACAGATTTGCTTTGTTGTTTTTGTTTTGTTTTGTTTGCACTGCAAAGGTAGATTAATTAATTTAGGATTATTCTCATAGTTCTTAAATAGTAGAATTGTAGGCAAGCCACTAAAATAGAAGCCATTGCTGTAGAATCTATGCTTTTAATGATTGTATATCATGCTATTATCCTTCTACTGATAACAATTTTTGGAGAATACTCATTTTATTCATTTGGAGTTCAATGTACAATGAAAAAGTTACATTGAGAAATAAAAGGAGCAAAAAAAGACACAAGGGCAGAATAATTTATTAGATGATATATCTTACAAAAATCAATCTTAGATATCGTATAGGGGAAAGTTTATGTTTGTATTTTATTAACACTGGAATAACCAGTGTTGGTCTGCATATTAGACTTTGATATGTCTGTGTGTGTGTGTGTGTGATTTGCTATTCTATATTTCAATTATAGTAGCAAAAGTGCTAAGTGAGCTTAGGAATCTAAGAGTATTAATCCAAGAAAGTAGATAGATCATACCTGGACTGATATAGTTAAATAATAAAGAAGGCTACAAAAATCCAATCTCAATATTTAGATTTCTCAAAGTCTTTTTGATCTATCCATTCCATTTCAATCTTTCCTCTTTATATCAACCTTCAGGACAATTCGACAGCACATTCCTCATACCTTCCCTCTATCAATTGTGGTTGATAGATTTGTCATTGACATATAGGTTTTCCAATTTCTCCTTTTTCATTATCAAAATCTTGAGGAATTTCTTGAATCTCTGAACAATAATCCTGGTGCCCATTCATCTTTCTCCTGACATGCTTTGCTTTCTGTTCAAGTGCATTCCTGGTCTTCACATGGCTAGATAACTTCAATTGTACCCTGACACAATGTTTTGGGCAGCAGAAGTTCTGATATTCTAATATTCAATTTCAGTTCATCTTAAATGTTTATGGTAAATATGTGAGAAGCACAAATTCTTTTTTTTTCTCTAGCAAAATTTCTTCTTGGTTACATTTTTGTTTATTCATACTTAATAAAATGACTTTCAATTGAATCTGTACCTAAGATATATACTTCGTTTTATTCAACTGGAGACAAAAATTAACCTAAATTATATTTACAATGCATCAAAAAGTTAACTTACTGTTGAAAACATCATGGATCATTTTAATATCAGTTGTGTGTGTAAACCCTGAAAGACATCTAATAAAGATTCACAATGTACTCTTCTACTTCTCAGATCTCTATGCAAGTGCACAGCATTTTGTTTTCATTCCTCAGAGACTATGAGCTCATAATTTTGTCAAGAACCTGTTTGCTTTGCTTGGACTATTCCTCCCCTCCCCTTTTTGCATACATGCTTTCTGTTATTAAGCTATTGAAATGCATTCTGCCCTTTGCAACAATCTCATGTGATTTCTTCTCTGGTTAGGCAAGGGGCACTGCATCATGCTGTTGACTTGAGTCCTATAGAATCTTATAAATATATGAATGCTCAGATCTAACATGAGCATTTGTAGGGATGAGCTACAGATTTTGGTGAAGTTTAAATCTACCAATGGATTATACTATGCATCAAATAGGGAGACACTTCATGTGTGTGTGTGTGTGTATGTGTGAAGCATATGAATATGGGTATATTTCCCCTGTAATTTCATACTTAGGAGAATATCTAACAGAACATGTGACACAGAAATATTGGCTAACTAACAAATTAATAAAATAAGAATATTTTTGTTTTAGTGGGTATCTATAATGTAACTTTTACCATATTTATTAAAGTTTGTAGTGTTTCATGTGTGTGTGTGTGTGTGTGTGTGTGTGTGTGTGTGTGTTGTGTGTGTGTGTGTGTGTGTATGTGTGTGTGTACACTGGTCCTGGGGTTTGAACTCAGGACCTTAGCACTATCCTTAAATTTTTGTGCTCAAGGCTCTACCTCTTGAGTCACAGATCTACTACTGGCTTATTTTGTGTTAATCGGAGCTCAGGTTGTCTTTGAACTGCAATTCTCAGATCTCAGCGTTCTAAATAAGTAGGATTATAGGCAAGAGCCACTGGTGTCAGGCTTAACATTCGTAGGATCAGGAAACTAATTTTACCTAAAGTATCAGTGATAACTATATTCAAGTTAACTAGACTTACAATATGAACTTCATGAAAAAGCCAGAATATTCAGGGGACTCTGTAAGGGTCACAAATTTTTAATCATCATATATTTTTGGTTAGGTGATCTTTTTATTCACTTTCATTTCTCTATCCATTTTGATGAGATCTTATTGTAGTACAGACTGTAATGAATATTTTATTAAAATCTGTTGATACTGTGGCTGGGAAGGTGGCTCAGTGGTAGAGTGCTTGCCTTGCATGCATGAGGCCCTGGGTTCGATTTCTCAGCACCACATAATAAGAAAAAAAAAACCGGAAGTGGTGTTGTGGCTCACGTAGTAGAGCGCTAGCCTTGAGCTGAAGAACTTAGGGACAGCGCCCAGGCCCAGAGTTCAGGCCCCATGACCAGACCCCCCTCCCCCCAAAAATCTGTTGACATTTTATATATTTGTTGCCACATAGCCTTTCATTGTATACATGTAGGCTGAGAATAACAAATCTTGGTTAATATAGACCATAAACCGTAAGCATTTGAAACACATTTTAAATCTTCAGGTTATTAACTTGCCAATTTTCTTTCTTTAAATGATTATTTTAAATATTATGGAGGAATCCTTATCAAGTATCACATTTTGCAGAATTTGGATACCAAGGGTCTTTTATTTAATTTTGGGAAAAAATAAACAGTAAGCACAGAACAGTAGGAGGAAGAACTCCTATCTCCTCAAGTAAAATTCTCATCATTACCCCACGGTACTGCTAAAGAGCAGGTTTTATAAACTAGTTGGAAAATATGAGTTCATTTCCAGGGGCATCGAGAAAGGGCTCCTTATCTTTTCTTGAAACAGGAAGCCTCAGGGTCAATTCTTCCACTCCTCAAGAGAGAAGTAGATAAGAGAGCAAGTAGCAGTTTGCTTCCTCTTAGCTCAGCGGTAATAAAAGCCAAAAGACACAACCCAGATCGCCGAGACCTGAGAATGCTGGGAATAAAAAGAATGGTGGGGAAGAGAGCCAAAGGCCATATCTGGTTCCATGGAACTCTGGGCCTGCTGAAGTGCTCTGAGTATCAAGACTAGCCTGAACGTAACTGTACAGCTTTTCATAAGCCCAGTGCATGTGAAAGGAGGGTAAGACATCTTGACAAACTGACAGACATAAAAAATTAACAAAATAAAAAGCACTGAGTCTTTGCAAGTATGCATAAGGTGCTTTGTCATTATGGAATAGAAGAACTTTATCCACATACATTTTGGTCATAAATTAAGCTAAAAGGACTATGAACCTTGCAAGGTTTTAACATTTGGCATCTAGCTTTTACATATGTGTTAAATGACCACAAAGAACTTTTAGCAAAATTGTGAATCAATTAGAATAATCAAATAATACAAGAAAAATTTTCCAAAAGTCAATCGATTGATTTTGCATTTAAGTTTGAATGGACAGTAGGAAATATTTTTTTCCTATGCCTGTGGTATTGTAATTCTTTTTGTTCATAAGGCATTCAAAATTTTATAGAATGTTATTCAATTGTTCAATTATGTTTATTTTCAATATCTGTATTAAATAGTTGCTTAGGTCTTCCCTCATCCTCCTTTATAATTCCAGTCACTATGAAGTGAACACTCTGAACTTAGAATCATTTCCTATTTGAATTTTTTTCTTTTTTTCTTTTTTCTTTGTCAGTTGTGGGGCCTGAACTCTGGGCCTGGGAGCTGTCCCTGAGCTCTTCAGCTTAATGCTAGTGTTCTAACCACTTGAACCACAGTGCCACTTGCAGCTTTTTCTGTTTATCTGGTGCTAAGAAATCAAACCCAGGGCCTCATGCATGCAAGAAAAGCACTCTACCACTGAGCCACCTTCCCAGCCTGAATTTGTTCTTTTCTTAAGGACTTTGCAAACAGAAATTTTGTTTCTATCATCTCCCACTCTCTTATGCTACCTGGCTACATTGTCTCACAAGAACAGCTTCCATTCCTCATACTTTTTTGAACCCTTAATTTGTTTGGAATTGAAAGAGATGGATAGAGGGTGGCTATTTTCTGAGAAACGAGGTGACAGTGCCCAATATGAAAAATGAAATGCTGTGACTTCAACATTAGCACACATCCCTTAGAGGAGGGGATTTCAAAATAGCTTTTCCTCTAAAGTTGATTTTATGTTCAAGTTCTGAGGTTTCTGAGAAAACAAAACAAAATCTCTTTTAACCTCATAGTTTGATTCTACCAAAGGAAAGTACATCATTTAACCCAAATTTTGCTTGTCATACCAACTGTAACCCCCAGGAGTTTTAAGAATGACATTGTCCCATTTGTTAGGAAATAGAAAGACTTGGAAAAAATAATATATTAAGTGAAGTAAGCCAGCCCCAAAGAAACATAGGCCCGTGGTTTCCTTTACTTACAATAACTAGTATATGTCTGAGACAAGCATAAAAGTTCAGATAAGATGATGTTAGGCAAAATGAACTCTTAGATGAGGACACAAGTGTTTTTTGTTTTCTTGCTATTTTTTCTAACATATTTATAAGGTGATTGTTTTGTTGCTTTGTATGTCCCTCCCCTATGGTATAACCCGTTTTCACTCTATTTGATGTTGGTATAATTTGGGGAGGGGAAGGGAAAAAACAAATTGTTTAAATAGGGTTACAGGTAGACCCTATGTTGAAAAAAGAACCTTACAACTTTGTGTGTGGGGGAGTGTAGTCATGGAGATGGGAAGGCAGGGATGGTAGGGGAAAAACAAAGGAGGAGGCAACAATGCTTGATAAGAAATGTACTCATTACCTTGCTCATGTAATTGTAACCCCTCTGTATGGTATTTTCACAATTAAAAAACTTATTAATAAAAAATAAAAAGCAATAAATGTCAGATTCAAAAACAACAAAAAAGAAGTTCTTTGAAATGGTCATGTTTTAAAATAGAGTCCAGGAAGCTAGCACTGATCTCCAGCCCAGCTTCAGCCTGCTTTCCTGAACGTGAATCACAAACTATTTACACCTTGCTGTTCAGTTGTTGTTCTGAGCTAGGAGAACTTTGTGTGTCCCAGAGCATACTGGGCCCTGGCTCTCATGTTCACTGGATACAAATGAATGTGCTTTGTCTTAAAAGATCTTAAAATAGAAAACAATATATAGAAAACATCAAATAGAAACTAATCATGAACAACAAAATGTAATCTCAGGATTAATCAGTAGTCAGACAGCTGTTTGTTTGTTTGTTTTCTTTGTATTAGCCATGTGTTTTCTAGACATTTTTGGCTTGTCTACAATGAAGATAACACAACCTTGTAATCAGGTATGGTACAGCTAATTAGCATCCTTGGAAACACAGTACAATCACTGATATCCTCATTATTTCTTCTTAGATTTTTAAAAAATTACTAAATGAAATAAACATGTATCCCAACATTTGGAATATGGGAAAGTGTACCTTTTAAGTATCTAAAAATCTCACATGTATAGAAAAAATAAAAATATTTTCTTATGTGTTTTATGATAGTTACACTGTTAAAATAAGTTAACTCCAGGTACTTATCTACTAAGACACCAAACTTGGAGTTTCAGTTTTATTGCTTCGCTTTTTCCTGCCAGATACTTTGGAATAGTTGTAGACATGTCTGAGATCAAGCTAAGGGGAATCTGATTTGGAAAAAAAAAGCCACATTTAAGTTGAAGTCATTTAGTTTGAGAGGTGTGAGTATGGAGTTTTTAAGATTTCATGTAATTTCTGTGAATAGTGAATATTCCTTTTCTATTGCTGCATAGCAAATTACTTCAGACTGCCTTAGGGCCTTAAGGCCCAACACTGAATTTTTTTCTGTATGACCAAAGGTTTTATAGAATACATTTCTATATAATCAATACCATAAGCCCACTATCTGTAACCACACATGTGAAGTATAAAATGAAAACTTGTAAGATAATCAATAAAGACGCTAACATTTGGGAATATAACAAAAACTAAAACTTAGGAAAGTTCTTTGTCAACAGAAACACTACTAGCTATAATTCAAAACATTTCACTTTCTTTTTATTTACTAGCTTCAATCAACTGTACAGGGGTGTACATTTTTTGACGCCTATATGTGTGAGTGTGTGTACAATGTACTTTGATCAGACTCAACCACTATCACGCTTGCCTCCAGCAAGAATGACTTATTTTTTTTCTTTTGTGGTGTTGAAAATCAAACTCGGGGACCACCACTCATCCTCATAATCCGCGACCCTTCCTCAGGTGAGTTCCGTTTTCAGGACATTTTAGCCCAACCAACCTGATTGGTTGACTCCAAGTCCACCCATTGAGGACGCGGACTGCACTCTTATAATCTCTTAATTAATGGTATTAAAGAAATTGCAAAAGCGGTGTTCCATCACATTCACAGCTCTGCCAACTCCAGGAGAAAGGGTTCTATGGGGCACATATAAGAGGAGTGCGGGATCTCAGAATTCCTCTCACAATTCTTCCTACCATACTTAATTACTGCCAGCTGATTCAGAGTAGAAACGGCATACAGGAACAGCTGTATCAATCATATTGATGACTCAAATGATACTAGGACACGAGTTAGAGACAGATGTTACAATTTCATCACTTTCTCTTAAGCTCAGGTGATAAAAACATAGGGCTATACAAATGCAAGATTGTACATAAGTATTTTTATATGTCTGATGTTTTCTGGAATTCCTGAAAATTAGGAGAATTTCCCCCAACTTTGACAATAATAATACTTTTGAAATTACCATAAATGCCATCAGATTAACAAGTAATGAGACTAAAAGAAAATTTCCCAAACTCTAAATCATAAAAAGAGCACAGTCAGCCATGTTGAAATGTTTAAAATGCTTTTCTCTTTAGAAAATTTTGTCACATTTCTTGTAGATTTAAGAAAGCAAGGTTTGTTTATGCAACATTCAAACATTTCAAATTTCTGATATGTAGTGAGTTAATTTTAAAATTAATTTTGAAAATTATCACTTTCCCAATTTTACATTTTTTCCATTAAAACTAAGATGCTTTATTATTTTAATAGCTATTATTATTTCTGGTAAGTTTAAGGTCTTTGTCAAAGTCAAGCTAGTTAAGGATATCAAATTATTACTCCATTGTTATATAGCCAGTCATAATAGTATAAGTAGGAATCTATTCTATATTATTTTGCAATGATTTTGTCTTCTAATAATGGGAGATATCTTTTTCTTAATTATTAAACTATGTTTCTACAAAGCAATATCGTCTTAATTTTGACTTCACTATAGATGATTTTCCAAGGTATTTGTAGAGAACATGAGTAATAGCCAGGTTCTGATAGTGCATGCCTGCCATTCCAGTTCCTCAGGAGTTGGAGATCTGAGAATGGAAACCTGGGGTGTAGAACCAGCTGGGCCAACACATCTGTGAGATGCTTATCTTTCCTTAACTAGCAAAAAGCTGAAAGTGGAGATACGGCCCTAGTTGTAGAGCACTAGTCATAAGACTAGAGTTCAAGTTCCAGTATGGAATTAATAAAAAAAAAAAAAAGAAAGAAAGAAAGAGAAAAGGAAGGAAATTACTAATGTTTTGGAAATGTTGTATAGTAATATGCATGTAATATTATTTTATTTAGTTCTGCTTCTTGAAGCAATCCTGCCTTGTCTTCCATTAAAAGAATTTAATTTGGGTGCATTCCTCATCTTATTTTCATTAGTCGCAGAATGAACTATTAATGTTATAGTTTTTTCTAGTTCTTGAGCAAATTGTCTTTTTTTAACTTTTGCAACATAAACTTGCTTTCTTACAATTTCTTCCTGTTCTCTGTAGCCTGAAAAATATTCATAGTACTTGGTAAAGAATTGACTTCAATGATCAAAATAGTATTTTAGCTTATTTTCTTATATAACTTACAGAGAATCCAACCAACTGGCCCTGACAACTCCTTGTTCAAATAAAAAATTCAGGGGCTGGACTCATACATATCCTAGATATTACAAATAAGGGAAACCATGGGACCTATGTTTCTTTGGGCCTGGCTTACTTCACTTAATATAATTTTTTCCAAGTTTTTCCATTTCCTAACAAATGAGGCAATGTCATTCTTTCTGATGGAGGCACAGAATTCCATTGTGTATATATATCACATTTTCTTGATCCATTTATCTACTGAGGGGCATTTGGGTTGGTTCCATATCTTAGCTATGGTAAATAATGCTGCAATAAACATAGTTGTGCTGGTAGCTTTAGTGTGGTCTTGTTTGTAAACATTTGGGTAAATGCCCAAAAGTGGGATTGCTGGGTCATAGGGGAGGAAAATGAACCCTTAGATGTGTATTTTAATGTTTTTTTCTTTCATGCATGTGTTTCTAACGCATTTATAAGATTATCTCTTTGTTGCTTTGTATGTCCCTCCCCCACAGTATAACCCCTGCTTTCACTATATTTGATGTCAGTATAACTTGTGGAGGAGATGGGGAAAAACCAGTTGTTTAAGGATACAGGTGGACCTGTTGCAACAATGAGAAGTACAAGTTGTCATGTCCAAAACGAGCTTTACAACGTCGGTGGCGGGGGAGGGAAAGGGGGAAGGAGAAGGATTGGGATTGGGGGGCAGGGGGGAGTCTGGGAAGGGATGTGAAGGGTAAACAAAGGAGGAGGCTACAATGCTTGGTAAGAAATGTACACATTATCCTGCCCATGTAATTGTAACTCCTCTGGACAGTATGTTCACAAATAAAATTAAATAAAATTAAAAAAAAATTCAGGGGCTGGGAATGTGGTTCAGTGGTAGAGTGCTTTCCTCGCATGCATGAGGACCTGGGTTTGATTCCTCAGCACCAAATAAGCAGAAAAAAGCTGGAAGTATCGCTGTGGCTCATAGTGGTAGAGTGCTAGCCTTGAGCTGAAGAGCTGAGGGACAGCGATCAGGCCCAGAATTCAGCCCCCAAGACTGACAAAACAAACAAAAAACAAAACAAAAACAAAAACCCAAATGCATGCAGGAACCAGCTCTCTAACTACTCCTCCTTCTATACTCCTCATAGCCGGAGCTTTAACCACGTAGTTGTTACCACTGAGTAAAAGAATCCTTTACCCGGTTAGCAACTTTGCTTTGGCTCTTGTTTAGTCCATTTTTATAAGGTAATAAGACCCCTTTGGCAGCACTAACAGAAAACCCTCAGTCTCCTCATTATGCTAAGGCCAAATTCTGATAAATGAAATCTTAATTTGTTGAAAGTAACCTTTAAAACTCTGTACATAACTTGTACACTTTATGCCTGATCACAAAGATTTCAATATCCACTTCACACGTTATAGTGACTTGTTTATTTATAATAAAAATTAATATCTACTTTAAAATGGTTTCATGACTCGTTTACTTAAAATTGTAAAATTGGCTCAGTAAGAGGTTCAATAAACTAATTTTTCTCACTGTGAACAATTTTTGTTCCTTTTTACCAGATGTGGGACTTGAACTAAGGACCTGTAAACTGTTTTTTGCTCAAGACTAGAGCTCTATGATTTGAGCCACACCTCCACTTCCAGCTTGGTGATTAACTGGAGATAAAGGTCTCAGAGACTGTTGTGTCAGGGCTGGCTAAGAGCCATTGTGATCAGGTCACAGCCACCTGAGTAGCTAGGTTTCCAAGTGTGAGCCACCAGCACCCAACTTCTGTGAACAATTTGGATCAAGAGAAGGTATTCAAATTAACATACCTTCAGGAATCAGTAATGTATTCTCCCATATACACTTAACTTGGTACAATATATAAATGAACTTAGCTTAAATGTATTTGCCCCAGTAATTTGCATTTTCATTATAAATCCCAAATATTTTACCATAAATTTCTAAGGATCCAATCTGGCTTCACTCTGTTACCTTATGATAATTCTTTTTAAATGTCAAATAAAATATGATTAGCTGCCATGAGCAGGTTCATTTCAATAGCTTGCTGGAAAACTTCTCAGATGTAACTGAGCATTAAAATGCCTCAAGAGTATAAATACTAGCAAATAGTTATCCCTTTGCAAATAATAGAATATGAAATGCGATCACTATACAGATGGCCATAACAAAGAATGGGAAAAGAAGAACATTTTATTGACTTTTAAAAATGAGTAACATCTATCATCTACCCCTTAAATAATCTGATTTGAGAAGATTCATTGTGATGTATTTATCTCTTATGGATTTTTAAAAACTTTGCTTTTCTTGTGTGTGATATAATCCTTGACTCTAGGTCTTGATGTCTTAATGTCGTTATACAGAATTTAATACCCAGATTGTATTGTTCATTGGTCTTCTGAGAGCTGAAGTATACTATTAAAAAGAAGTAAAACTTTAAGTATATTTTAAAATGAAATAGCTAGTAATCTTCTATGTAGATCTCTTAAATGTACCTCCAAACAAGATCCAGTCACCAATAGGCTGGTAATTTTTGTGGCCAATTTGAAAAAGAAAAAAAAATCTTTATTGCTAGTTAGAAATAATATATTATTTTGACAAGTTAAATTGGTATTTACTGTTCATAAGATCTTTTTATTAAATAAGTTAGCGAAACTATAGGAGACTGTCAGTGCATAGTGCATTTGTGTTATTTAGTTCATATATGATCATTGAATTTTTAAAGGCCTACAGATAACAAACATAACAAGGTAACAAAGATAATAAGACTCAATTTTCTGAAACTAAATTTAATGTTAGAAGCCCTCTAATGGGGGTGACATTACTAAACAAGTATCTTTTGAAATCTGGTTTTCTAACTTTTCCTTGCGATTGTTGATGATAATGAAACTATACAAGATTTATTTAATGAAATTGCATTTTACTGAGTTTCACATACTGTCTAACCATACTTTAAATATATTTCAAAGTTCTAAAATTCTTTTCATCTCATGTGATTAGTACATTTTTTTTGTTTGAAAGACAAGAATGTCCAATTACTTGAGATAGTTAGTGATACTTGAGGGGGAGAAATTGTACCTCAATCTTTGTCCCTTGTCCATTTAACAATGAAATCATATATTTCTTATGCCCAGATCATTGTGCTTATGAGTGTGAAGATGGATGTGTATGTGTGTGTGTGCAAGGATGTGAGTGAGTGTATGTATGGGTGATAGATAAAGATGCTATATTCATAAAAATGTATTTGAGGAGGTAAAATTCAATTTATGGAAATGTGACAATGCTTCCTTAAATATTTGCATCTTTTAAAAACAATTTAGACTAGAAATATTCCACTTAGTATGTATTTTATTGTTTACAAGGTTTTTCCTAGGGTCCTTTCATTTCTTTGTAAAAAGTTTATAATTCTTCATTGATACTCATTTTGTGCTTAGGCAAGGATTCATAAAGTTTAGCAGATATAATCACCCAAAGATCGGGTTTAAACATGGATCTCTGAGTTCACACCTAGAGCTATGACTCATTAGATTTATATTTAGATGAGATCTAATACTTTATATTTTCAATAAGCTTGTAACTTTGTTATAGCTGCTGAATGCAAGACTGTACTTTGAATTTCAGTAGTGAAGGTTTGTCTTGCAACGATTGTCTTAACTTCCATGTAAAATTTTAATTTGTTTTCAGTCATTTTTTTTTACTTACAGATTTTTGTAGTGTACTGGTATTTGATCAGAACTCTAGGTAAGGTGTTAAAGTGGGAGAACAGAAACATACAGGCAATTGGTTCTAAGCCATGATATCCAGTTCTAGCCATGAGAAAATACTTACAGTACTTAGCAATGATTTCAGTTAATTAGATTCCCATTCTAGATTCTCATTGAGCTCCAACTCAAATCTAGATGTGACTATTAACTGCACACCAGAACCATAAAATGATCCAGAAGTCCTTAGTAGCCGCATAACACTTACAAAATTGTCCTTAGCTTGGCACCGATGGCTCATGCCAACTCAGGAGGCTGAGATCTGAGGATCACAGTACAAAGCCAGCCCAGGCAGGAAAGTTCATGAGGCTCATCTCCAATGAACCACCAGATAACTGGAAGTGGTGCTGTGGCTCAAGTGATAGAACACTCACCTTGAGCTGAAGAATTCAGGGACAGTGTCCAGGTACAGAGTTCAAGCCCCATGACTGACCATAAATATAAATAAATAATAAATAATACATAAATAAATAAATTGTCCTTATCTGTTTGTTCTAGTCTCACAAAGATGCCTAGTTAGACTATTTAAAAATATTATTGGAATTCACATATTTGAGCTTTAGGCTCTCAAAAAGCATTTTAAACTGATTTTATTTTTCTTTTCAAATGGCAAGGCAATGCATGTAGCTTGGCAAACATGCGATTTATTTTATTTTTGTGGAGCCATCTGTTTGTTGGGCAGTTTGAGGGACTATTCCCTCTCTTGCTCGTGCATCTATCTAAAGGAATTTTTTTCCACAGGCTCTTCTTGAAAGCCTTCCCAATTAGTTTTAACTTCATAGAATGAATGGCAACCTGATGAACGCCATCACACAACCCATTATCGCTAGACATTTTGGTAGTTGTAAAGGAATTCACAAAAGCAGTAATTAAAATTAGCAGCAAAAGGCAAACTACTCCAACTTGGTGACTTCAACAAAAACATATCCTTATATGTTAATGATGGCTTCCAGTGATATTTTCAGCAACTTTCCACATCGAATGTACATCTCTCTTCATTTTCCAACTGTGATAGTCATCAGAGACTGAAAATGCAGTTTAGTGTTAGCACTGCAGGAAGGGATGGCTTTGGGCTATCTTGATATTTAGTTTGTTATATTTCTTTCTAATTCTAAATTAGCAGCTTAGTGTAGCAACAAAATTATTAACAATTGTGTTTCAAAATTGAAGAAGAATGTGCAAATTTGAAAATCTACCATGAACCAAATAGAACCAAGGACAAACTTAAGCCACGATTCAAATTTAATAGACATTAATATTGCTCTCTGTATAAAGTACTGAAAACTAATGATTGAATACATCTCTTCAAAGGGAAAAGAGTCAAAGGTAGTATCAAGAATGTATTCCATGAGACTGTATTAAATATTACTTCCTGCTGGGCACTGGTGGCTCATGCCTATAATCCTAGCTCCTCAGGAGGCTGAGATCTGAGGATGTTAGTTCAAAGCCCACCTAGGCAGGCAAGTATGTAGCACTCTGATCTACAATTAATCACCAGTGGGAAGTGGAGCTGTGGCTCAAGTGATAGATCATTTTCCCTAAGCAATAAAGCTCAGAGACAACATCCAGGCTGAGTTCAAGCCCTCAGACAGAAACACATACAAAACTATTCTATCTTATACAACAAATTAATACCTCTACATAGAATGTCTGTTGAGAGACATTGACATAAAATTGGATATATAAAAAGCTAGTAAAAATAGTTTTTTTTCCAAATATCTATCCATATTTTCAAAACAAAAGCCCTTGTATTCATTTTATCTTATAGGTATGCTAATGTACTTTAAGTTGTGTTGACTTGCATATAAATATGATATATTCTATATCTCATCATTTATGATATACTGTAAATCTGCATATATTTAGTATATTTCTTTTATTGTATTCATAGGTTACTGACACATTAATTAGAAACTGTATATTATGGATTAATATATAGAAAGGATATTTGTTTCATTACATGATTTCCTCTTTAGAACATGCTTAGCTATTGTTGTGTATTTATTTTCCTTTATGAACATCGGTCCAATTACAAATGATCATTTTATGTATGTTTATCATTTATCTGTGTATTTCCTGCACTAAATCTGATAAGTCTCTCCGTTCAAGTTTGCTTACATATCATAATTCAAGACTGATTCCCTCTCAAATTTACATAAACATTTTGGAAACCAGACATTATTCTTCTTATACCATAACAGTCCATACATTTTATCAAGAACATTTACCAAAAGAAACTCATGAATGGAATGACAAAAAAGTATCATTCTATTATTTGAAAAATAAAAACCAACATATCTCAATTTATTTTAATTAAGGTTTCAGTCATTCAACAATGGTCAAAATGTCAGTAACAAATTTCAACACATTTTGGCAAAGAAATATTTTTGGTTATTATATATTATGTATTCTAAAATTTCTGGGTGGGATTTTGTAAGTAACATCTAATAGTATATATAGCTCAGACTCTGGGCCTGGGCCCTGTCCTTACTTCTTTGTGCTCAAAGCTAGTATTCTTTTTCCTTTATTATTATTATTATTTTATTGTGAAAATACTGTACAGAGGGGTTTCAATTACATGGGCAAGGTAGTGAGTACATTTCTTATCAAGCATTGTTGCCTCCTCCTTTTTTTTACCTTTCCCATCACTTCCCATCCCATCCCCCTCTCCCCCTTCCCCGCCAAAGTTGTAAAGTTCGTTTTTCGACATAACGTCTTATATCTCATTGTTGCAAATGAGTCCACCTGTAACCCTATTTAAGCAATTTGTTTTTACCCTTCCCCTCCACAAATTATACCAACATCAAATACAGTGAAAACAGAGGGGGAGGGAACATACAAAGCAACAAAGAAATCATCTTATAAATATGTTAGAAACAATCGCAAGAAAGGAAAAACATTTGAATCCTTATCTTGGGGGTTCATTTCACCTAACATCAACTTACCTGACCGTTTCTACTTGTCTCAGACATATATAGTTATTGGGCCTGGCTTTGTTTCTTTGTTTCTTTGGGCCTGGCTTACTTCACTTAATATAATTTTTTCCAAGTCTTTCCATTTCCTAACAAATGGGGCAATGTCATGGCTAGCATTCTATCAATTGAGCCACAGCGCCACTTCTGGCTTTTTCTGAGTACTTTATTAGAGAAAAGAGTCTCACAGACTTTCTTGCCCAGGCTAGCCTTGAACTACTATCCTCAGACATGAGCACCTGATAAGTTAGGACAAGGGACAGGAGGCACTGGCAACCAGCTAATAAATATATTCTAAAGGCATGTTCCTTTTTGGCATATTGATATTTCTTGCAATTTAATTTGTGAGTTAGAGTGTTTAAGAAGTATTTTAAGTATTTTTATATAAAAGATTCACATAAACATATACAAGTAAGTTGCATTTGAATCATTGTTATAGTAAGTCAGTTGATAAATGATCATTTCAGGCAAAAGAATTAATGGTTAGTATCACTTGATATTGAAATAAAGCAGTTTTTGATAAAAGTGTATGTATACATATACATTTAAGATTGAATAATATTTTGTATATTTTTTGTGCAGAATTTCACTTATGAAACCTATCTTTTCAATTGTCTGGGACCTTTATTTCTAATTTATTGGGGGAATTGAAGAGAGTGCTGTAATTCATTTTAGTATAGTGTTCATTCTCCAAAATTGAGATCCATGAAATTTAATTTTTCTAGCAAGAGCTACAATATAAGATCAAGGAAACACAAGCTATAATTTTCCAACTGGCAATGACCATTTCAAATAGATACTGTGTATCATACATTCAAAATAGATGCAAATTCTCTTATTCATGTCTGGCTTTCAGACCCTTATGTTCTACTGACTGATACTGAATTATAATTTCACTGATCAGCTATCTGGCTACTTATATATGATGTAAATGAAAGAGATCATAAATTTGATGTCTGGGCTCAAATATTCTCATTGTCAATAGGCACAGCTGATTTTACTTTCTGCAGTTGCAACAAGTATCTCGCATCTGTAACTACATGAACCTTTAAAAGGGATTTCTTTTCCCTTTTTCCATTCCTCCTATCACATTCTAAGTGAGTTTATATTTTAGCTTCCCGATGCTTGTATTTTTCATCTATATCATTTCATGAGCATATACGATCTTATGAGTATATATGACCTTGTGAGCATATTCTTTGTCTGCCTTATTCACAGATCTCTGCCAGGTCTAACAGTGGAATCACCACATGATTGAATAGCTCTCAAAATGGGTCCTAAACAGATCTATTAGATAGTCTGTGTCAATAGAACTCATAAAGTTCCTCCAACCTGAAAGACATTAATTTTCCCCTCCCAGGCAATAAATTAAAAGTCATAACACAACCCAATAGATTATATAAATTTCAAACATAAGGAGCTTATTGGGCTTACAGTGATATTGGGCTTGGGTTATAGGCATAATTACTTGGTATTTCCCATACCAGAAATCCATCACATGCTATTCAGATGTGTTATTAAATTCATTCAGAGTTATAGTAACAAAAAGGAGGTGAAAGCTATATTTTGAGAGAAGACTTGGAAAAAGGAGTCATGATAAATATGCATGAGAAGCTGAATGGAAAACAAAGTGACAGTTCTTCATATTCTATTTCAGCATATGTTTCAAAAGTCAAAATAAATAAGTTCAGAAAATGATATCATGTAGTCTGGTGCAATCAGTCTCTGAAATTCAGAACTTAGATTTAAATAGATATAGATATAGATAGATAGATATAGGTAGATACATATTATATGTGTGTGTTACCTAACAAGAGTGCTTAATAAATTCAAGTCTTGAGACCGTGTTCCGTATGCTACTTAAGATAATAGGTATAAAAAATTTAATATGACATATTTTGGCTATTCCTCCTTTGTTCACACCAGAGGGTAATTCATCTCTGCAGTAGGCCTCCATCTCTGAATCTCAGCCTCCTCCTCTTGCTATAATGTATTTATTTCCTAGTTTTGGCTCCTTTCTGCAATTTAAGTCTCAATTCCAATGTCACTTCCATCAATACATTTTTTTACTTCCTCTATTATGGTGCCACCAAAACACCACAAGCTGCTCCCAAGCCAAGATGTATTTTATTTCCTTCCTAAGTTACCTAACTATCTAGTTAGACAGACACGTTTAGTGCTTTGCTTATTTATTTATTTTGTCTACTTAATCTCCCTTGCTGAAAAATGTAGAATACTATTAAGGTTCAAAGGCTACCTTCTCCCTAGTACTGTAATGATATTTGGGACATAGTTAGCATTCAATGCATTATTCTTGAATCCATGAATTATTCTGAACAGTCCATTAATTCTGATCTCAGGAAGACAAACATGACACAATAGCTCAGGCATGTTTTATTCTGTATTCCCTTCTAATATCTTCCCATTGGGATAACAACTGCATTTCAATTTTTAAAATGTTAAATTCTAGGACTTACATAAGACAGATACTGTCTCAATTATGTTTATATTTAAAATATTAGTTTAGTCATGAAAGCCAAGATACACGGAGTAGTTTCATTAATATATACATATTAGCATTCTTTTTTTATAAATCTTTAAAAATTCTTTATTGTGATTCAGTGATTAAATAATTTCCCAAATTTCACAGTATTGTGGAATAGTGATGCTTAGTTAAAGTCACATATTAGCATTCTTTTTAATTGATTGCACTACTCTTTTTGATGATGTTAAATTTTAGTAAAATATTCTCTATTAGTGCAATAAGAGAATATTATCCAAGATCAATTTCATAAATTATCAGTGGAAATGGGGATATTGTTAATTTGGTTGTACATCATTTTATTCTATCCCTTATTTACAGAGATTATGAACAAATTTTCATACAGATACACAAATTCATGTTTAAAATATTTTTTATTTTTTTATTTTATTTTTATTTTATTTTATTCACCTAACAAAAGGTTCTCAACCAGACTGGTTTACCTCCAAAGGGATACTTGGTAATATTTGAAGGTATTTTCAATAACACAACTACAGTTTGCTTCTGGCATCTAATTAACTTAGCGGATTTATGTTATATGTGTGGGATAATCTCCATAACAAGGGACTGTAATACCCAAATAGTGATTCATCTTAATGTGAAGAAGGTTCAGCCCTTAACTATAGATAGACTTGAGTATCTTGGTATTTGACTTCATTTGTAATGCAAAAGTCTATGATTCATATTATATCTGCTACCCAAAGGAAGAAAAAGGATAATCTAAGTTCATTTACTGAGCATTTTCCACTCTGTTGCATTGTGTCGTATTATTGGACTCTTGCAAGTATTTTTAAGTTATTTTTCTACAGCAGTGTCCTTTTTTTCCTGCTGGCCTGGGGCTTGAACTCATGGCTTGAGTGCTGTCACTGAGCCTCCTTGTGCTCAAGGCTTATGCTCTACCACTTGAGCCACAGCCCACTTCTGGCTGTTTCTGAGTAGTTTATTGGAGTTAAGAGTCTCAGGGAGTTTTCTGCCCTGGTTGGCCTCAAACCATGATCCGCAAATATTAGCCTCCTGAGTATCTAGGATTACAGGCATGATTTACTGACTGGCCTCTAGCTCACTGTAGTATTCTTATACTAATGACACATATTGAAAAAACAGTAACTTCTTTAATTATCATTTGTTGCAAATGTGAATTCCATAGTATTCCATATCATTGTTTCATGATGCCCTATTTGACACAACTTTGCGATTTATTTGTCTGGATTTCATAGTTATAACATTTACCATAAATTAAGAATTAGTAATCTGAGTTCATATAGGTGACATTAATAATAAATATGTTTTTAGAGCAAATATCCTAATCATGTGAAGAACTTTTGAGGATTTTTAAAAAATAATATTTTGTCCTGATATTTTTAAAAAGCTAATAAAAATGTTTAAAAAATGAACAAAGTTAACAAAGTAAGAATGCTTGTGAGACACACAAAATCAGCAGTTGTTTCTGAAGAATATGTGAATTTGATATAGAGAATAATATTTAAAATGAAAAATGAAATCCTTATCAGGGGCTGGTGGCTCAGGGTGCTGAAATCTGGAGTGGTTTGAAGCAAGCCTAGGCTGACAAATCCAAGAAACTGTTTCTAGTTAGCCAACAAAAAGCTGGATGTGAAGACATGTTTCAAGTGATAGAATCCAAGCTGTGAGCAAAAAAAGTGAGTGATATGAAGGCCCCTAGTTCAAACTCCAATATGGATATGAACAATACAGGGAGAAGGAAGAGGAGAGGGTATGAGGAAGAGGAGGAGTCAGGGGAGGGAGAGGAGGAGAAAGAAGAGTGGAGGAGAGGAAGGAAAAGCTGTGGGGGAGGGGGAGGAAGAAGAAGAGGAAGGGAAGGGGAAGGGGGGAGGAGGACAGAGAGGAGGAAGGGAAGACTATGATGACAAAGATGAGGAACACTTCCTAGGCCATCATGCTTCAAGCTTGTAATCCTAGCCTCACAGAATGCTGAAATCTAGATGCCTGTGGTTCTAGGACTTCTGACTGGAAATGTCCTAGTGACTCCACCTCCAAAATACTCATCTAGATGTTGTACTGGAGGTGAAATACCAACTTGCAGTCAAGCCAAGTAAACCTCAGAGCCTAAATTCAAGACCCGGTACTGGCAAAGAATAAAATACTTGAAATTTCCAGATCTAAACAAGCAAAATTTAAGATAAGGCAATAGACAAAAAAAAATACTGTTTATTATCTAGCAAGTCAGGAATGATGTTCATTCTGTTAAAGATCATCTTTATTATTTTAGCTCTGGAGTAAAGCAACCCAATAACATTATTGTATATTGAATTACTGTTTAATTTTACCAAACTAAAGCTGTACTAGTTCTTAAAATAATATGCCATGACTTTATAAGTTTATATGTAAAAGGAAATAATATATATAAATTATACACTGATAGGAGATGTTGATATGTTATTAAATATTGATCACAACTATAGTTTTTTTAAGTAAAACAATTTCAAGTAGTAATGACTTTATAGTCCATGATAATATTATAAAAATTAAGATGTTACAACCATCTATAAATTCAATTTGTATCACCTATCAACTTGAGAGCATTGACACATTAGTTTTCTCAAGGATGCCAACAACATACATGTTTATATATGTTTATATATAAATATACATATACATATATACAGCATATATACACAGCATATATATATATATATATATATGTCTTAAAATTTCTGTGCTACTCTTCCATTTGTTCAACTGAATCTTGTAAAAGTTAAAGAAATTTGTTTAAAGACAGAAATCATCTGAGAAATTGATAGCCAACATTTTCAGAATTGAATGGCCTGCCAAATCAATCTCTCATGTGAACTACCAGAGGTCTGAAACCCCTGAGGGGTTTGCAAGTTCTCCTGAATCAGTGTTCTGTGTTGCTTGGTAAACTGTTGGACCCAGTTTTGGAGACAAGGGTAAACACAATTTCTTCTCCTTGCCTCAGGTTTTAATACCATGACACCTTCACGAAACACTTCCTGAAATCTGCAGATGAGAAAGATGCTGCTAAACTCTGCAGATGAGAAAGATGCTGCTAAACTCTTGAGTTTAGCAGAGGTGAAGAAATGAGGAGACAGGATCCTTCTGATTTTGTGTATCTCTCAACTAAGGGCTACATGTGAGTATTTCACATATTTCTTTCACCAACGTGTTCCCTTCGCATGAGCCTGTCTCAGGCCATTTGAGTGCTTCTGCCCTCCAGTCTTACAGGTTGACCACTTCCGGCTGCAGGCTAAGGTGGCTGAGATGGATTCCCCTCAGGGAGGCACTTCAGCTCAGGCTCGCATTGTACTAGGCAGTCTGGAGATAATTCATCAAGTTGCGAAAATTCATCTTACCTTAATCTTTCTGAAGACAGTTTGTGGAGCAATTAAAGACCACATATGTTGTTCTAATGATATAAATAACTGCATTTAACAATAATATGAAAAGCAGCGATTATATTTGCACAAGTATATGTAAACAACAGCTAAATCAGGGCTGCCATCTGACAGGAAACATAAGATTCAATTTTTTTGAAGATGCATAGGAAAGTCAGGGATTTGTGTGTGTGTGTGGAGGTGTGTGTGTGTGGAGGTGTGGAGGTATATATTTGTTTGTGTGTGTGTATGTGTGTCTGTGTAAATTCTGGGGTTTGAGTTAAGGATTTAGATGATGCCCCTGAGCTTTGTTTGTTTGTTTATTTGCTTACAGCTAGCACTTTACACCTGAGCCACCACTGTATTTCTATATTTTTTTCTTGTTAATTGAAGATAAGAGTCTCAAGGACTTTCGTGCTGGGCTGGCTTTGAATTGTGATCCTCAGATCTCCGCCTCCTAAGTAGCCAAGCTATGGTCATGAGCCACTGACACCTGGCTAATTGTATATATGATTGAATTCCAGAAATGATATTGTCTTTAAACTCTTAGATGACAGGTGCACCCAGTACTTTAGTAAGAATTGGATATTTTTTAAGTGGGCTCTGCAAGTTCACAGTCAGACTAATTTATGCAGTCCAGTATGAACTGAAAATTGTAAGACCCTTTGCTCAGAGCTTAATAATTTGAAGATACATTTGACCAAGATAAGTGCTAACGTAATCACAGACACCTTGTACAAATAGGGTCGAGTGCAAGTACAAAGTACACTGCTTGCACATGGAGGATGGCTGCACTGGCTCACTGTTCCACACAATGAAATCTTAGAGTCTTCTTTGCTGTGTGGAACTTCATTAGTAATAGCATAGTCAGGGTGGTTAGAATGCCTGACTCCATTCTCAGCTCTAACTTTGGTGTTTCTATGATATTGAACACGCTAGATAGCTATTCTGAGCTTCATTTCACAATCTGTAAATGTGGATAATAATATCTATGTCATAAGCTTACTGAGAATTAAATATATGAAGCACTAAAATTAGCTAGACTCTAAGGTCTGGGGAGATGAAACCCTTCCCTTCATTGCTTGTTTAGCAGGAAGCTAGTTCAGGAGACTGTATCTAGCAGCAGTAACACTGCTTACAGTCTAGCTGTGTGCTGTCCAGGAAGTAACCACATGCAGAGTTGAATGCAGTTTTCATTCTTATGCCTGGATTAGAGTCAGACAGTAATTCTTGGTGTCCCTTGGCTTGTAGACATATAACTCCAAATTTAACCTCTATCACCATACCATCTCCTCTACATTGGTTCTCTTCTCCATAAACTAAATCCTCCACTTCTTTTTTTTACACAGATAAATGTATTTGCTCAGATGGGCTCAAGTCACATATCCAGGGAAAAAAGATCTTTCTGCAAGGTTTAGTCTTGACAGCTCTTTGGACCCATATGTAATAATCACTCATGTCATATGAGGTTCTGGAAATTAGAACCTGGATGTGTCATCTGGAAGGCCACCATTGTAAGAGGGGATAATTTTAAAGGGAAGGCAAAGTGCCATTTTTCGGTGTCACACCAGAGACTCATGGAGTGGAGACAACTCAGCCTTGTGTGTGTGGACATTGATCGCCTGCCAGAGGGAGAATTTATCATGCTTCTTTACTGCAAGGTTATCAATCTCCTGTCCTTTCATATTTCACATTATCTATTGGATGGAAGACCAAATGTTCAGTGCACACAAAAGAATGAGGAGCTTCACACCTACCCTTTAGAATGGATCGTCTACATAAATTAGTTCTGGGAAGATGAACATCCCATTCTCTTACTCACTTAATATTTTATTCATACAATTATGTTTGTGTACACAATTAATACAAGTGGCTGTTGCTTTGTTTTGTTGTTAAAAACCATCGTAGCTTTTGCTATTGGTGTTTCTCCTATTGAACATCCCTGGGTCCTTTTGACAAACTCTATATTAATAACAGATTTTACGTCAAAATGTATCAAAATTGTACTTTTAATACTCTCTTATCATATTTTCTACAACCATCTGCATTTATCATATTTTCTTCAATCATTTTCTGACCCCTATGATCAAGGAGCTTGATTGAATTATTTATATTCCCTTCTATGAGGGCTGGTAACAGGGACTAATATTTGGGCGCTAAGTAGCTACCTTAGCCACACAGATAGTGAAACTTCTTGGTGCACTAATCAGACAAAACATAGAAATATATATGAGTGTAAAGTGCATGCTCACAGGTTAACAGACAGACAGAGAGACAGAATTTTACATGTAAAATGTATTCTATGTTAGAATAAAACTGAATTTTTAATGATGTCTCCAATTCTAAACCAATGCAATCTCTTCCCAATGCTTATACATACATTTCCCCTTAACCGTGAGCAAACTGGATTTCACCTCCCCACGTCCATTTGCTTAATTGTTCCAATGCAATATACATGTATTGCAGATCAGAAATTGCCACTGACCAACAAGTACGGGGAAAAAAAACATGAACTTTGAGCATAAAGTATGTGAGTCTTACATACCATCGTATTTAAATCAGCACCTGTACTTTCTGTCTGTCTTGCTGAGCTTATTTCATAGATTTTTTGACACAGTTGTTATTTCCTTGTGATAGGTTCCATTCCTGCCTGAGGTCTCTTTACTTCCTCCAACTTATATTTTAATTTGTATGCATTAAGGTTTTGCCTTTAAAATTTAAATTTTCATGTATTTTGACAAATGTATGGCGTTATTTATCCACCATCTCAGTACCATAGGAAATAGATTCATTGTCCTAACTGTAACTCAAGCTCCATCTCTGCAATCATAAAACACAGACCTGGACCCTTATCTATTTTCTCTTTAAGGTTTACTTTAAAGATATTTTATATATGGTTCACATAAATTCACATATTCTGTCATTCTAGTCTTATTCCATTGTTCTCATTAAACAGCAAAATACCAAAATGCTATATCTTACACAAATAAAAACACATACTGTTTTCCTAAGGACTGAATGTTTTTTGTAAACACTAAAAATAATCAAAAACTTACTTACAGTCCACAGAACCCAGTGATCTCTTCCGCCTAATTCTGGGGATTTCAAATTCACTTTTCATTGTCCATTACATTTTCATTGAGATGGTGGAGAATTTTCAGCCACATCAAAATGCTCAATAGACTGAACACATTTGAGACTTACAAGCTCATGGAAACAAATTATATGCTAAAATTTACTAAACTGAGCATGACAGTAGCTAAAAACCATAACAGTGAGGTTAATAAGTTTAGTTACTGTGAGATAAATGTATATTATAAGGCCGGAACTGACACATTTAAAAAAGACAAGTCGTGATATCAGTGTTAAAATGGTCTGTATCTACAAGCCAGAAACAAGATAAAATGTGAGCACTCCGATTAGGTAAGTGGTATAAACAAACCTTTAGTGGAGGAGATAGCGAGGGTAGATTAGCAAAAAGTCATTGACTCATGGAAGCCAGGAGTCCATAACAAGTCTGCAAAAGCACAAGGAAAAAATGCATATTGTGGAGCCTATGGTTTGGGGGGTTTGGTTTACTTCACTTAATCTGATTTTTTACAAGTTTTTCCATTTCCTTATGAATGGGGTGTTGTCATTCTTTCTGATGGAAGCATAGAATTCCATTGTGTATAAATACCATATTTTCTTGATGCATTCATCTACTGAGGGGCATCTGGGTTCATTCCATATTTTAGGTATGGTACATAATGCTGCAATGAACATAGTTGTGCTGGTAGCTTTAATGTGGCCTTTTGTTTTTCAGTCTTTTGGGTAAATGCCCAGGGATGGGATTGCTGGGTTATAGGGGAGCTCTATGTGTAGTCTTTTGAGGAACCCCCATTCTGCTTTCTAGATGACTATTTACATATGGCCATATAAAATGATGCTAATTGAAACGAACTTCAAGATATGGAAGCAAGAGTTTTTTTTATTTTGTTTTTCTTATTTTAATGTACTGTGTGAAGGTATCTCTTTTTTCCTTCATTTTCTTCCTTTCATTTCTCCCCTGTTGTTTCCATTTTTTAAATTTTGGTACCCTGTTTCTTGTATATATGTTTATCTGATTTGGGGAAGGGAAGAGGGATAACAAAATGGTGAGACAAAGGACAAAGGATGAACCAACACAACAGCTTTTCACAATACACTATGTTGGAAATGAACTTTACAACTTGGGAGGAAGGGTTAGAGGGGAGGGAAAGTGGGAGAAAATGAAAGGCGGTAACTGTCTGACAAGAAATGTACGCATTACCTTACTTATGTGAATATAACCTCTCTGTACATCACTCTTACAATAAAATAAAAAAATAAAATATTGCTTGACCCAAATAGTATATTTCTAGCAATCATCCTGTAAAGCTAATATGATAATCACACACCAAGATTTTATCACTAGTTACTGTTAAAATAACAAGATTATTGATGGTTCAATAAAATGATATATTAAAAAACTATCATAACTAGAACATGGAAGAAAATTTGACAATCTTTTTAGCTATTTACCTAATTGCAAATTATATATATTCAGACTTGGGAGATCAATGAAAAATTTAAATGTTGCAATTGCATGCACAATATTAATTTCTGAGTGTATACACACATACTGATGCTTTAGTTTATTGGTTAAGGTGCTTTGAGCTGCAAACAGTATGGGGAAAACTGGTGTCACAAAATATTGCAATGTACAAAAATATACAAAAATGTACAATGTACAAAAAATCCAAGAGTGTGTGTTTCATTCAACCTTTTTATAATATTTTATGGACCCAGATTTTTTTGCAGTAAGTTTTATTTTCCACAATTTTTCTCTACTTCATTGTAAATTTCTCCTTAGTCTGTTGTCAGTTGACTGGCACTGTAATCATATTTTACTTTTCTCATGTTTTTCCTCAAAATGTGGCTCCCTATTTTAAGATCAATGAGAATCTTTTCAATAATCGTTGTTGTTCTATACAGCCATGCGCCTCTGCAGCCATCTGTGGTTTGAGAGAATTCTCCTAAACTGTCTGTCAAGGCTGGCCTAGAACTTACATCTCTTACATTAACTCTCTAAGTATCTGGGATGGAAAGCATAATCGATGGTACTGAGTCTTTTCTAGAGACTTTAAGCAATTTTTATTTAAGAAATATACTACATGTATGGTTTTATATGTTTTATATGTTTACTGGGTCCATCCCAGGAGCAAAAGTTGGGGTCATCTTCACCTCACTGATTACAGACTGAATATGGCTGCCACAGCCTAGTTTTACTTATAATATACATGGATTTGTCTTGCTTGAAAAAACAGCCTTGATAAATGCAAACTGAGGTGAAGTTAGGAATCAAGATTGTATGTTTATTAATTCTATAGAGAAATGTATGCTACAATAATCATAAAAAAGCAGGACTTGTGGGTAGAAGGAGGGACCTTGCCTAATGTTTAGAAATCTGTGTAGATGAGCAGTCATTCCAGTAGATAAAGAAAACAACAACATCCTCTTAGTGGAAGCAAAGGAGAAGTGATTAAAGCACTGCCTTCAAATCGTGTGACTATAAAACATAAGACAATGAGAGAGGCACCAGCTAATTCTCAGCTCTACCACTGGCCCTGGCAGCTCAGCCCAGGCACTCTGAGCATATGGCCAAACGTTTTGTACCCTGAATTGAACCCCTATCCAGACAGAAGAAATTAAACTGTATTATTCCCACTACAAAGCACTCTCTAAAATGTGAAGATAGTTAATTCAAAGACCATGGGTAATTAAATTTTTCAATGACCGAACAGGTCTCAGATGAACAAATTTCAACATAGAAACAAAAAAATATGAATAAAAAAGATAGCATGATGCCTCCAATGCATAAACCCAGGCAATGATAATAGTTCAGAGAAATAAAGTCTATACAAAGGACTCAAAAGCATGACCATAAGAGTGATCAAGTAAAGGGTGTGTGTGTGTGTGTGTGTGTGTGTGTGTGTGTGTGTGTATACATACATATGTATTACATATGTATATATATACACAATGATAACTGAATTCAAATTGGAAACAAATAGACAACTCAAGAACTAAAAATGAATACAACATACAAGTAAAAGATGCAAGAAACATGACACAATGTATGAAAGAGGTATGTAATAAAGCTATAGAAATCCTGGGGAACAATCAAACTAAAATTCTGAGAATGAAAAGCTCAACAAGTGAACTAAAATCTTCTGTGGAATGTCTCTCAGTGAATTTGGATGAAATTAAAGTGAGTACAAGGGCTCAAGGACAAGGTAGACATGTTAGGAGTCAAATGAAGAATAAGGAAATATAAATGACGCATGTAAATCTTCTGGAGTGCATGTATGGTGCTAGTGCATGTATGCATGCATGTAAATATGTATGTTAATTAGTACAAGCAGATTTAAATCAATATGGGTTTCCTCAACGTTCTGCAATCCATGTACCTAATGACCACATTATACCATTTTGGGGCATGAATTCAAATGAATCTAAATCAGTATACATGAGTAACACCAGTCATATTTCTTTCAACTTTTTTTCACAATAGTTACATGGTGAATTAACCTAGGTACCCAAGCACCAATGAATGAACAAAGAAAACATGGCACATGTAAGCCGAATAATAACCACAGAAGTGATGAACTTATGCCACCAGGAAGTGAATGGAGCTATAAATCACCAGGTTGACTGAGATACACCAATCTAGATACACGAAATCTAGAAAAAGATATACATATATGCAGATACATATATATATATACACATATGCATATAGCATATACATGTGTATATTTTGTATATATATTCATACATAGAACTTGACTTATAACTATTGGCTTGTTTGAGGGATGAGATGGAAAGGAAAACAGGGATGGAGTGTGAATAGGTGGAAATGCATTTCTTTTTTATTATTTATTTATTTAATATATTTGTTTATTTTTCATTGTGATAATACCATATATAGGGGTTACAATTACATGGGCAAGATAATGAGTACATTTCTTGTCAAGCATTGTTGCATCCTCCTTCGTTCCCCCTTCCCATCCCTTCCCATCTCCCACCTGCCCCCCTCTCTGTCCCCCCCGCTGCATCCCCCCCAAAGTTGTAAAGTTTGTTTTTTGACACAACAACTTGTACATCTCATTGTTGCAATGGGTCTACCTGTATCTCCATTTAAACAATTTGTTTTGTTTTCCTTCCCCTCCACAAATTATACCTATATCAAATACAGTGAGAACAGGTATTATACTGTGGGGGAGGGACATACAAAGCAACAAAGAAATAATCTTACAAATATGTTAGAAACAATCGCATGAAAGAAAAACATTTGAATCCTTTTCTTGGGGTTCATTTCACCTAACATCAACTTATCTGACCTTTTCTGTTTGTCTCAGACATATACTAGTTATTGCAGATAAGGGAAACCATGGGACCTATGTTTCTTTGGGCCTGGCTTACTTCACTTTATATCATTTTTTCCAAGTTTTTCCATTTCCTAACAAATGAGGCAATGTCCTTCTTTCTGATGGAGGCATAGAATTCCATTGTGTATATATACCACATTTTCTTGATCCATTCATCTACTGAGGGGCATCTGGGTTGGTTCCATATCTTAGCTATAGTAAATAATGCTGCAATAAACATAGTCGTGCTGGTAGCTTTAGTGTGGTCTTCTTTGTAAACATTTGGGTAAATGGCCAAAAGTGGGATTGCTGGGTCATAGGGGAGCTCTATGTGGAGTTTTTTTGAGGAACCTCCATACTACTTTCCAAAGTGGTTGAACAAGTTTACACTCCCACCAACAATGCAGTAAGGTTCCCTTCTGTCCACATCCCCTCCAGCATCTGTTGTTATTAGAGTTCTTGATTATAGCTATTCTAACTGGAGTGAGGTGGTATCTGTGCAAGGAGGTCATAGGATTCTCACTGAAACTGTGCAACAATAGAGGTAAATTGATGGCAGAAGGGAGAATAATAGATGATGTTCTCATGGGTAAACTAAATGATGCGCAAAACAGCTTGCTAAAACTGCTTGAGGTGATTTACATATATTAGAAAGGGATGGGTAGCTGGACTGCAAGCTTGGTGCAGTTGAACACCCTGTCTCGGTGGTGGGAAGGAAAGTGAATAGGCAGAGAGAATGCGGGCGAATCTGGTCAAAGCACTTTATGTGCAAAAATGATGACACTTGCTGAGATTATATTTTTGGTTTCCGGTCGTGGGGCCTGAACTCTGGGCCTGGGTGCTGTCCCTCAGCTCTTCAGCTCAAGGCTAGCGCTCTACCACTTGAGCCACAGAGCCACTTCCAGCCATTTTCGTTTTGCTTATGTGGTTCTGAGGAATCGAACCCAGGACCTCAGGCATGCAAGGCAGGAGCTTTACCACTGAGCCACCTTCCCAGCCCTTGCTGAGATTATTTTAAGAAAAGGGGGAAGGAAACAAGGGAAAGGGATGGAAGGATAAAGATAAGATCCATTGTATTAAAATGTATGAAAATATGAGAATGAACTTCCCTTTGTACACCTAAGATTTGTTAATGGAAGGATCTTAAAGGAAATGTTCATTTTGTTCAGAAAATATTTCATCAACAGAGAAGCAAATGTTATTACTTTGGGCTGCATATTTCAACCTCTTCATAGGAAATGTACTTGATTTTGACATAGTTTAGATAGAATTAGCCTGCAACTTTTAGAGCAAGAAAACAAAACCCAAACCAGATATTTAGTTTTTCCACCCTTTCTTGCTTAGTGAAGCAGACCCACACAGCTGAGATTTGAACTGAAAGATCATGAGAAAGCACAGCAGGGTATTGCAGCAACTGTAAAGAGGACATCAGTCTCCACAAGACAGGATTATAGCATAGCCTGCAAACCTTCCCTGCTCGAGTGCTTATCCCAGTTCTGGACATGCCAAAGTGGGAGCAGAAAGAATGGCCTAGACCAACTCGCTGTGCGGCTCAATTTTGACTGAGCTGTGATTTTAAATCTTCTTTTGTCCTTGGCCGTTTTCCAAGCCTGGTTTACTGGTTTTCCTGCATTTCTCAGAGTGACCTAGTACATAAACTGCTTTGGAACTTTAATCTGCCTGACCCGGTTCTGTTTGCAATCAGGCCTGGTGACAGATCAGGAACACATCCTGGAGACTGGAAGAGGTATTTAGTCCCCCAATGAATAGAGTTTGACTTTACACTTGAGAATATAGATAAGAGATTTGTGCAGACCTTGTGGAGAAAGCATAGCCAGGAAAGTGCAGCATAGAATTGCAAAGAGAGCTTTCATGTTATGCAGTATTTAGCTCTAATTTTAGGAAGAGACTTTGCCAATTTAGTTCCTCACGGCTGAGACCATAAAAGTAGGAGTTGTCAGCTGTCCAAGTATTACTGTTGGCTATTAAATGGGAACGTGTGTCAAGAAAACCGTGAAACCTCACAAGTCATTGCATGAGTAGAGCTCTGTGAACATCTATAGAGGCTTACTTGAAGTTATTTAGGAAAAGAATTCTTAAGTTTTGCATAGTTTCAATTTCATTCCTTTGTTTTTACAGCAGAAGTTCATTTAAAGTCATCCATTATGATTTATTTTAGCTTCAATTGCTTGTTTATGAGCAGAAGAAATCTAGCATGTAATGAAGAAACTCCTTTGATTGGAGAGTTGTTTATATCTAGATGATAAGCAGTGTATTCTACCTTAACCTCTGCTATGGCTTCAGCATGTTTGGGCTGTGTTGTCTGATGTTTTGTGTGCTGTGAACTTAGTCTTGTGTGACAGGGTTGAGGAATGGGAACTTTGAATCCAGGCTTCCTGGAAGTTGATTAGTCTATTGAATCTTCATCCTGCAGAGGGGTTAATGTAATTCAGATGGGACCAGCACCTATGAGACCACTCCTAGTTCCTGACTCTCTCTCTCTCTCTCTCTCTCTCTCTCTCTCTCTCTCTCTCTCTCTCTCTCTCTCTCCTTTCTCTCTCTTTCTCTCTCTTTCTCTCTCTTTCTCTCTGTCGCTCTGTCTTGCCATAGGAGTGCTCTGCTTGCATATTCTTCCATCATGATCCCATTTTCCTTGTTGTGCAGTTGTAAAAATCACCATGGCAGCATAGACACTGGTAGTTTGTTTGTGGTACCAAAGCTGTAAGATGAACAAATTCTATTTTTTCCTTTCTTTTCATTATATTTTGTTTGTCCCAGGCATATATACTCCATCTCTCAGCTACATCTACAGACCAACTTCTTTTGTTTAATCTTTTTTTTTTTTGTGAAAATGCCGTACAGAGGGGTTACAATGAATGGGCAAGATAATGAGTACATTTCTTATCAAGCATTGTTGCCTCCTCCTTTGTTTCCCCTTCCCATCCCTTCCCATCTCCCACCCACCCTCCCCCCACCCATGTTCCAACTCTTATTATTTTGTTAACAGAAATGGAAAATGTACTAAGATAATTCTTTCATGAATGTATAGGTTCAATTAGATCTGGATACATTGAAATAAAAATCTAAGTATTTGCAAGCAATCTCTCTCTCTCTCTCTCTCTCTCTCTCTCTCTTTCTCTCTCTCTCTCTCTCTCTCCCTATCTCTCTCTCTCTCTCTCTCTCTCTCTCTCTCTCTCTCTCTCTCTCTCTCTCTCTCTCTCTCTCTCTTCCTGTAGAAAATAGAAAGTTAATGATAACAGCAAGGTAATTTTTATTTTTTTGTTTTGAAATTAACATTTTATTTACCTAACATATGTATAGTATCATTATGTCAGTGTAAATCAATATAGAATATATAGAATATCATTAATGAGGTATTATGCATGTTTTATATATGTTTTTTTATTGTAAAAATACTGTACAGGGGGTTACAGTTACATGAGTAAAGTAATGAGTAGATTTCCTATCGAACCTTGTTACCTTCTCCTTTGTTTTTCCCTACCATCTCTTCCTTCCCCACCTCCCCAAATCCTCCACTTCACCCCGAAAGTATAAAGTTCTTTTTCAACATGAAGACTCAGATTTCATAATTCCCAGAGACAAATGACCTAACTGGCCAGTTTCAATTTAGTGAATAATTGAAATGAATCATAGATAGTCTCTGAAAGTAAAGGAAATAGTGTTTTCAAAAAAAATAGTCGTAAGTTTTAAATCTAAACATAGGTTGAACATAAATGGTTCAGTTCAGGAGAAGATGGTGATCTTGTGTCCAAGGTAAAATCAGCCAAAAATAAATAATGTAGAGGCACAAAGAAGTGTTATTCAGGTCTGTCTGTTGACTCATTCTCATTTCAAAATTACTTTAGAGAAGTATTTACTTGCCCTTGGGGACTGATACCCAGAATTAACTTTGGTCACTTACTTATTAGACTAATGAGGCCTGATCTTTCAGATTGGCTTTTGCTTCTATTGAATTTTTATTTTAGACTCCATTCAAAAGTAAGAGCGGGGATAACGCATGTATATCTTGGTTCAAGGATGATTTCCTTCTACCCCCCAAAAACGTCACCATGATGTGATGTGGAAATGATTTGAAATTATGATTGAACATTTCTCTACCATCTGGCTGTATCCACTTCCAGTATGTGCTCATCAGTCTGAATTTGTGTTTTCCCACTTATAAAAGAGAGAGTTACAGTTCATTCATCTTGCTCATCTCAAAGGTATTTATTTACTGAACAAATAGGAATTAAATTCCTACCGCGAAATTTGGGAGAACTATCTATTATGCCATTATATGTCAGATTGTTCTGGAATATGAGAAGCACTGAACACATGTTTGGCCCTTCTCAATTATTATCCTGTTTGTATCTTCTTTACAATCTGAGTCAGGTCATTGATACTTGCTTTTGTGCCACATCATGATCTTAATAGTAGTGTTACATAAAACCAGTACTCATGCCAACACTACATGACTAATGGCCACCTGGTATCAGTTATAACAATATATTTGGAGCTTAGACAAATCCGTAAGCTATATATTTATGTAAAGTTTTCTCATTGAATGTTTAAACACAGTTCTGCATTTCAAATTTTATGTTAATTTCCTCATTATTTAAAGAAAGACATTCCTGGCTGAAATTTTACAGTTTGAATTTTTGCACTAGGTCTAAAGATTGTTCAATATTAATTGCATGATTGCTCCAGTGCATATGATTAGATTGCATGCTTATCATGCCTCTGTGCTCAGAGACAATAGATATTTTCAGATAATGGAGAAGTGAAAGACACAACAATGCCCTGAAAACTCCATCAAAATGTGAGATTTCATTGAATTAGTCTTGTGTCATTTAATTAGATTGAAACTTCATATATTCTAAAATTGTAACTGCATTCATATGAATGTATTAACCTTCAGGAATACATACAGGTGTTTAATCTGTGTTGAGGAAGATATAAATATCAAATTAGGTGTCAATTAATTGATTAAATTATCTTATATTTGAGTAGCTATTTTAAATCTGACGTTAAATAAACAGCATTCAGAAAGAGATGAAGTCTTGATCTTCATTTCCTGGCTTGTTTGCAGTCTTAATTTATTTTTTTTTACCATTTATTAAATTTCTAATTTGTGTCAGATGTCTTAGGATGCTTTCAAACGTTCCCTAAGACATTTCTCTAATTTTACATCATCACATCTAATATCTTTTTCTCTCCCAAGCAGGCTTGGTAGAGTTGGTCATGGGAAATTTTCATCTAAGTGAGATAACATTTTTCTATCATGTTTGAGCCTTATTATTATTGGTCACTGAATTAATGAATACATGATTTTTAATTTATTCCAAATTTATTTCACAATCATTCTATAACTCATCTTTAAATTACCCAGTTGTTGGTCATTTGTAAATATATTAATTTTAATCTTTGATGACATCACTCATAGATATGCTTTCCTGACAATGACTTGTCAATAATTCATTCTTGATTCTCTAAATGGGAAATTTTTATCAAGTAACCTTCTATGGTAGCTATATAAGACACATAAATTCCTATTTGGTTCCATATCTCTTGTGGTTTAGTTAATGCATCCAGTATGTTTTAATAAGATCTGCTGGGTAAATTACAACTAAAAAGCAATTCACTTAAAGTACTTTTACTGATTAAGTGTCAAATTAAGATTAAACAAATTTTAATACTCGTATTGATACAAAATCTATCTGTATTACTTAATCCCATAAATGTAAATAATATGGCAATAATTCACTCCAAAGAATATTCAACATTTTGATTAATTAATTAATTAATTAATTTTTGTTGGTCATGGGGCTTGAACTCTGGGCCTGGGGCTGTCCCTCAGCTCTTCAGCTCAAGGTGAGCACTGTACCACTTGAGCCCAGCGCCACTTCTGGTTTTCTGAGTGAATTTTTGGAGATAAGAGTCTCATGGACTTTTCCTGCCTGGACTGACATTGAACCATGATCCTCTCAGATCTCAGCCTCCTGAGTAGCTAGGGCTACAGGCATGAGCCACTGGTGCCTGGCTTTCAATAATTTATTTTGATAAAGCTCTCTTTCTCACTATTAAAAAGCAACAAGTAGCTGAGAGGTGTGACTCACAATTTTAACACTAACTACGCAGGAGGCTATCCGGAAGGTCATGGCTCAAGAAGAGCCAGGCAAATGAATACCAAGATCACCATCTCAACCAATAAAAATTGGAGTACAGTAGAGTATGTCTGCCATCCCAGCTATGTGGGAAGGGTAAGTAAGAGAATCACAGTTTAATGCAAGCATGAGGAAAAAAGAAGCAAGGCCCATCTAAATAAAAAAACAGAAGCAAGCAGGCCCCAGGTGTCCAAAGGACCAGCTTTGCAAATATAATGTCCAGAGTTCAATCCCAAGTACTGAGACCATCTCTCTTCCTCCAATTCACGAGATGAGGATTAAGTTGTACAAAGCAACGTCCCAATGAATTCGGAGTTCTTAATACATCATTGAGAAATCACATAGATTATTTACTAAAGCCCATTTCTTTTCTCTCTCTTTTTTATTGTCATGGTGATTTACAAAGGGGTTACAGTTACATAAGTAAGGTAAGAAGTGCATTTCTTGTCAAACATGTTACCCCTTCCCTCATTTTCCTCCTATGTTCTAACCCCCCCCAACCCCTTCAAGCTGTACAGATCACTTCCAACATATTGTCTTTTGAATATCACTGTTGCATTGGTTCCCTTCTAGTCCCTGGTCTCAGTATTCTGTTTTCCCCTTCCCGTCCCTAATTCAGATAAACATATACAATACTCAGGGTACCAACATCGAGTACAGTGATGACAGGGGAATATACCATAGGGGGAAGAATGTACAAAAGAAACAAGAAATCACATAATTAATTAAAAACAACAACAACAAAGAAAATACATCTAGGATAATCTTAGCAGATGAGCAGAATAGCTCAACAACTACGGACATATGATCATATAAGATGATGCTAATCGAAATCAATGCCAAGACATGGCCACTAAAACCCGTGTCTACGTGTCTATAAAACATTCTTTTATTTTGACACAGCATTGAAGAAAATATTCAGGAGGCACTCATATCAAAGTTCTCCTTCATGCTGTAGTAGCACTTTAGCATCTGGTTGAATCAAGTACTTCTGTCCTTCATTCTCTACATGGCCAGAGAACTGAACTATACAAGTTCACAATCATTTAAGGACATCTTTGCTGCATAATCACATTCTCTCAGGAGCTTAGTTCCAGGTCTTGCCTTTGTTACCCATTAGAGGAAGTGTCAATTCTGAGATCATTCTTTTCTCTTCTGTTTCAAAATAGAGATCATTTTAAATTCTGCTTTCCAAAGCATTGATGGCATCATGGAACTATTTTTAATCATGGTCCAATTTAATATATACAACACAAATATCAATTAGGGGTGCACCAAAATATGTTTTCACTGTTTATGTTCTAGCAAGTATTTTTTTAAGTATCATAGCTTAAAAGAGAAAGAAAAAGAGAGAAACACTTTCTATTCCTGTTGTAGCAAATAGGTGTTAAAGATTCCTCAAAATATATTTTGTATAGAAACATTGAATAATATATAGAAGAAGAAATGAATGAATTATTAAAGGAAATATTCATATTACGTTTATGACTGGAAAATTTCTTGTCACAGAATCAAACTCTGCATAGTGATATTTTACCCAAATTTGTTTAGTTTACTGCACCTTTATAGTTGTTTCATATATGTGCTTTTTTTGGAAGAAGAATTTAATGGTTGAGCATTTTCATATTGACAGAGAACTATAACTAATAAAGATAGAGAAATTCTGCAGAGCAAAATCAAATCTAACTTTTTTAGCAATTCAAAATATTACTAAATTACTAAATTTTTAAATGATAGATTTGCAACTATGAAATTTTATTGCTTCCTTTCTCTAGTACATTATCTTAGTGTAATAAGCAACTTAAAATAAATAATAGAAATAGGAAATTAAGCAAGTTTGATACAATCCCAATATTATCCTTAACACCTCAGTCTTTGATATGACATCATTTTCTCCTCATTAGAAAACTGAACAAGTGCAATGAAAGAATGATGAGTGGGAAAATAAACACAAGTAGACAGGAGACAGAGCAAAATATACTCCCAGTTACCATAAACCAATCAGTGATGGAGTTTTCATATGATTTTCATCAATCACATTGACAAAATCTTATGTATTATTAATAGTTATGGCTGACAACCGTGTACAGAAATAGAAATTTCCATATACTTGTGAAAAGCATTCTAGAAATAATTATAGTTGTATCCTGAAGATTTTTTCTAATACCTCATCCTTAATGATATGGCTTGAAGAAAGCCGTATCTGTAAAATATTTGTGAATTAAAAATCTTTGTTGCATTTTTCAAAATAACAAAAATATTGGCATTGTCACATGTACACAGTACTAGTAGCTTTAATTTATTAAGGTACATAAAATAGTACATATAATAGTGCACATAATAGTATACATTAAGGTACAAATATTAGTACACAGAAAACTACAAACTCAATGTTTAACTAGTTTTTCAATTCATATATGTATCAAATGAATAGACTAGAAGGACATACTCTGAAAAGTTGACTCTGATTCTCTCTCTCTCCATTCCTTTTTCTCTTTCTCTCCCTCCCTCTCTCCCTCCTACCCTCTTTCTCGCTCTCTCCCCTCAACCATGATGAACTTATACTATTAAGAAATTGAAACATAAAACTTTTACTAAAAGTCATAGAACATGTCAAATTATTTTAGGATATGCCCATAACACTGACACATTTTCCTAAAATTGTAATGATATTTTCAATAAACTGTACAAACTTTACGTCTCAAAACATAACCACATAATGTACTCATGCCAATATGTCAAGGAGTTGGCATATACTTACAATTTTAGAACAGGAGTAAAATAAATCACTTTTCCTGAGACTGATACATTATTTCAATAGGACTAAGAAATCCATTGCATAGAAACCAATTTGGAAATGTGCAGTGATATTTCTCTAAAGACGTTAAATGGATGTCTATAAGAATTACCTGATATTACTTAATAAACCATAAGGAACAGAGGAAGCAAAATCCATACATTGTTTTATAACAAAAACCTTTAGTTATTAAAAAACAATATATTTCTCTGGGTTAAATTAAATAGAGTTGAACAAGTTGTCCAGATGTTACAATGTATTATCCTATTTAGGTCAATATATAATGTTTTTCTCTGAGTACAATTACTAATACCATTTACTGAGAAACCCTCAGGTAAGTATGCATGTGTGTGTGTATGTGAATATTTGGAATGAATACAACAGTTATTAAATACATTAGGTAAGGATGTTGTAGAAGCATTAATAAATCATTCCTGGAATCATAATAAAAGAGTTGAATATCATTAATTCTAATTTTAAACACATACATACATAAAAGAAATGAATACAGGAGTATATATTTAAATGTAAGAACATTTTTTTCAATGATGGTAAGATTTTCAGTAATTCTTCCTTTTAGTTAGTAATCCATTAAGAAAAGAATAGCTTCTGGCTTTGGAAAGACAAAATTGCAGACCGGGTTTTTTCAGGACATATTGTCATGTCAAAATACTGTTCATGCGTTTTCAGATACCGGAGTCCAGATTCAGGTGTCAAATCATTGCCAGAAACACAGCGGGCCGTGCTTTAAATTATCCTGTCTCAGCAAGGAAACATCTACCAGTTTTTCTTTCTATTTTTAAATCCTACTTGCAGCGATCAGTTTGGAGTTAGAGGAGTTATTTTGCTTTTTAAGCCATAACCTTCAGAGTAGAGCGTGGGGTAATTAGCTCATGGTAGTTTCGAATGCTGGGCTGATTCCCAGGTCTTCATCTTTGGTCCTTTGGGAAATTTTGATGATAAAATTCAAAGGCTGACCTTGGTTCTGATTTTATAAGGAATATTATATTCAGTTTGGCCTTCACAATCTAGATCGAAAGGAGATGAAAGGATTAGCTGAAATTGAACACTGGGCCTACAGTCCAAGAAAGAAGAAAAAGTTAAGCTTGCAGAGTCATAAATAATACATGAGAAGATGAATGCTAATAGTAGCCTCTGAAGTCACCCCAGACCCTGCTTTGTGAGGATAGGTGTGAGGAGAGGGGGACAGAGGATCATGAAAAGATGTGACTCAATTCTGTATTTTCATGTTGTAAAAAACAACAGCAAGTGAAGTAATATCTACATAAATAGCTAAAAGCAAATTTAAAATAGCTTCCTACAGGTATTCAAATACAATAAACTATTTTGTGTTCATAGCGAACCTACACACATATGTATATAGTTATAGTTACATGAAATTACTGGAAGTCAGAGCCTTGAGCTCTCTAGGCAAGTGTTCTACCACTTGAGTCAGACTTCTGGCTCTTTAACAAATTTAATAATATATTGTTAGATTGTTTTTATATGTTTATATATCAAATCATGTTAGGAAAAATGACAGATCATAGCTCTAAAAATATTTACCCAGGTCTGGTGGCTCACTCCTGTAATCCTAGCTACTCAGGAAGCTGAGCTCTGAGAATCATGATTCAATGCCAGCCTGGGCAGGAAAGATTGTAAGACACATCTCCAATTCACCACCAAAAACCTGGATGTCGAACTGTGGCTCAAAGTGTTAGAGCACTAGACTTGAGCAAAAAGAGTTCACAGACAGTGCTCAGTTCCTGAATTCAATCCTTATGACTGACAAACAACAACAATAACAACATAAAAAGTAAGTATCCATTAACATCTTCCCACCTTCCTAAATGCTGTTTAGGTTAAATGGCCATGTGCTTGTGACTCATGTCTGAACTCTTAGCCATACATGCAATTCTGAACTAAAAGGTGAAGGTTAGAAATGCCTGCAAGACTTCATCTTGAATTACCAGAGCAAAAGTCAGCCTAGAGACATGATTCAAGAGGTAGGGTGACAATGGTTAGCAACAAAGCTGAGTAAGAGTGGGAAGACCTGCCTTCAAGATCTGGTAGCAGCACAAAACAAAAACAAAAGCAGAACAAATTAATCCAGCCAATGGGCTGGGCATAGTGGGGTGCACAGATAACCCCAACCATGCTGGAAGGCAGACATGAGGGTGTCATCCGGGTCAAAAAGCAAAGCCATTTTTGAAAAGTAGAGCAAAAGGCTATAAGCATTCTTCTAGAATACCTGCATAACAGAGCCCTGAGTTAGAATTCTGGTATGAGAGAGAGGGGAGGGAGGACGGAAGGGAAGGAGAGAGAGAGAGAGACAGACACACAGACAGACAGAGACAGAGAGAGACAGAGACAGAGAGAGACAGAGACAGAGAGTTTCTAGGAGGTGACATAGAGAAAGCCCTCAGTTCCATCTATCCCTGCAGCTCAGGTTGGTGAGAGATATCTTCATAATAACTCATAGAACTTATCCTAAAAAATGGAAATTAGGGAGATAGAAGCACAATGCCATATGCCAAACCAAAAACTTTTCAATTTACCAAGAAAACCATGTGCCATATACCAGTGGAGAAGTCTCTATCACCTCTTGGGGTCAAGTTTGAGGATGCATCGGATCAGTAATGTCCTTATCATCCCTCACTGCAGATTCATATTTTCAGGCCTTCTTATGTTCACTTTCAGGATCGAGAGGGTGTTACCTGGGTACTGTGCCCTATAAGTTCTTATAAATGCAGCTCTGTCCAATTCAGGCCTCATGGTACTTACAGAACCTCAACACATAGACATCTTTTTTTGGGGGGGGGGGCGTCCGGTTGTGGGGCTTGAACTCTGGGCCTGGGTGCTGTCCCTCAGCTCTTCAGCTCAAAACTAGCGCTCTATCACTTGAGCCACAATTCCACTTCTGGCTTTTTTCTTTTTGCTTATGTGGTGCTGAGGAATCGAACCCAGGGCCTCAAGCATGTAAGGCAAGCGCTCTACCGCCGAGCCACCTTCCCAGCCCATGGACATCTTCTTTACTTCAATTTTGAATAATTTCATAGTTTTACAATTTAAAATACAGTCACCTAATGACATTTTGGAGGCTGGGTACTGGTGGCTAATACCTATAATCTAAATTCTCTATGATCCAGGGTATTGATGTTCAAAGTATTGTGTTAGAAAAGTCCATGAGAAACAATCTCTAAAATTATCACCAAAAACCCAAGCTGGAGACATGGTAAAACACCAACCATGTAAGGACAAAATATTGAGTTAAAACCCTGATATCAGCAAATTAAAAAGCAAACACAAAGAGTGGGTTTAACAAGTTTACCCTCCCACCAACAATGTAATAGGGGTCCCTATTGGCCACATCCCCTCCAGCATCTGTTGTTTAATTAGAATTCTTGATTATAGCCATTCTAACTGGGGTGAGGTGGAATCTCAATGTTGATTTGAATTTCTTTTATAGCTAGAGAAGTTGAGCATTTCTTCATGTGTCTATTGGCCATTCTTATTTCCTCTTCAGAGAAGTCTCTCTTTTAAGTCTTTAGTCCACTTATTAATGGTGCGGTTGTTTCCTTGATGATTTGTTTTTGGAGAACTTAATTTATCAAGTTCAAAGTATATTTTAGATATGAGGCCACAAAAACTACACATAGAGCTCCCCTATGATCCAGCAATCCTACCGCTGGGCATTTACCCAAGCCATCACAAACAAGGCCATACTAAAGCTACCAATACAACTAAGTTTGTCGTTTTATTCACCATAGCTAAGATATGGAACCAACCCAGATATGCCCTTCAGTAGATGAATGGATCAAAGAAATTTGATACACACACACACACACACACAAACACACACACACATAAACAAATACACACACACACAATAGAATTCTATGCTTCCATTAGAAAGAATGACAGCGCCCCATTTAGGAAATGGAAATACTTGTAAAAAATCATATTAAGTGAAGTAAGCCAGACCCAAAGAAATATAAGTCTCATAGTTTCCCTTATTTGCAATAATTAGTATGCATTTAGGATAATCTTATCAGATGAGCATAAAAACTCAAAAGCTATGTACATATGACCATATAAGATGATGCTAAGTGAAATGAACCCCAAGATATGGACACAAGAGGTCTTTGTTGTTGTTGTTGTTTTTAATGTACTCTGTGATTTTTTTTTGTTTCTTTTCTATGTTCTTCACCAAAAGGCACATCCCCTGTTATCACTGTATTTGATTTTGGTACCCAATCTTGAATATACAGTTATCTAATCTGGGGAGGGGAAGGGGAATAACAAAAAGTTAAAACAAGGACACAGGATGACCCATTGTAACAATGATACTCACAAGACACAAAGTTGGAAATGAACTTTACAACTTGGTGGGGGAGGGGAGGAAGGAGGGTGGGAAGGTATGGTAGGAGAAAAACAAAGGAGGGGGTAGCAATGCTTGACAAGAAATGTACTCATTACCTTACTCATGTAACTGTAACCCCTCTGTTCAGCATCTTTACAATAAAATAAAATTTGAAAAAGCAAACACACAAAATGAAACATGCACATTTTTGTTTGTGAACCGAGAGTTTGACTGTGGTGAACAGCAGTAAAAGTGCTGTATCTGTTTCCCAATGTTTGGATGTAAATAAAGTCAGAATCATAAAAGTCAAACTCTGAGAATAAAAATAAACAAAGTCAAAGCCGATCTTTCCAGGAATGACAAGTTGGACTTTGATTTATTGGATGCCATGTCACTCGATTTTTTAAAGTGTTCATCATCATGACAGTACAATTTAGCAAAATAAACTCTGTTCTGTTTATCAGCACAAGGTATTTTCGCTTATTGGCTGCAGGTGCACATGCCTGCGCAGAGATGCTCCACAGTAACTCAGATCTGAAGGTAAACTTCGAAGGAAGTTCCATCAATGCTTATTCTTCACACACATTTCTCTTATTGAAAGCCCACAACTCGTCACGAAGCAATCCATATTTAATGAGTGTATGGTTTGTCTTCGGTGGTATTAGCAACTGAGGTGACAACATTTTTAATGACACCAGAAAATTTATGAGAGAAAAGCAATATGTATAGAAATCGTAAATGACTATAGAAACAGTAGGATAAACTCTACCTATATTTCCCATCTCTCTTAGTCAGATTTTGGACACCAGTAGCAATGACTAAGATTAATGGTAGATGCCTGGTACATTTGACTGCATGATCCATGTTTGTCTACAGAGTTTATGTATGTCTGATTTATGCAATACTCATCACCACACCACAATCATGCCAGCTTTCCTGCTAGGGTAAAAGTGAGAACTTGAGAAATTATGAAACCAAAATCTCAAAGATCTGCAAAATCTCAGCAAGAGTAAAAGTGTAATTATTGCATATGTTTATAGAAACATAATCCAACAGAACAAAGGAAAAAAAAACAATGTTATTGCAACTGTAAGTCTGCCTCTGATTTTAAGGCATGTTTACTGTGTATATGAAAGAAAAATACAAACAAGCCAGACCCTCAAGACTCATGTCTGTAAGTGTACCTACCCACAAGGCTGAGTCTTGCAGGATGGAAGTTCAAAGCTAAGACAGACAGAAAAAAATGTGACTCCATCTCTAATTAACCAGTAAGGTGCCAATCTGGCAGCATGGTAGAAAGGCAGCCATGAGCTCCAAAGCTGAGAGACCTGAGTTAAAGCCCCAGTACCAGAATAACACACACACACACACACACACACACACACACACACACACACACACACACACACACACACAGACTCTCTCTTTCAAGAAAGAGAGAAAGAGAAATGAGGGCACAAAATTAAGAATGGAGAAATTATCATAGGCAATGACTGTTCCTAAACATTTTCCCAGCCCAGTGAGAGTATGTACATAACTCGCCCCCTTGTCCTGCCTTGATGATGCCTAAGGTGTATGTTTGCATACTTAGTACAGCTGATACAACTTTCATTCTTTCTCATTAAAACATCACCATTACATAGGGTTATGGTTATAGGGTCATAAATATGACAACCCCAGTAATTGAAGACCATTAATTCTGAAGTCACAGCAATGAGCTGAGCAGAAAGTTTATACACCAGGGCACGTGTCATCTGACCTGGAGACAGAGGGTCACCACTGTGGGCATCCAGACAGAAGGGGCAGGCTCACAGGTCAGGGTGTGCTTCTTAGAGCCCTCTGCTGAGATTTAGGTTATGACTCCAGGAAGGGTAATGAAATGGAGGGAAAAGGAAGGTATTATTTAAGTACTTCTAATAGACAAGAGAAAAACACATGCACATGGGACTTTGAAACATGAGAGGAATGCACATTTACATATTTTAAGGCATACCCATTGAGCAGTATGACCCTAAGTGAGCACAGTGTTATGCACCTGCAGTCTTGGCTACTCAGAAAGAAGACATGGAATTTACTTGAGCCCAGGAGTTTGAGACAAGCCTAAAATTGAAAAATTGTTATTTTCTTTAAAGAAAAAGAATCCTGAGGTGCAGAAAAGCTGACATGGCAAAATGTTGGTACGTATGGTACTAAGGTACTAAGAGTACTAAAAATAAGGGTACTCAGTACTAAGTACTAGGCACAGTTTTAAGTACTCAGTACTAAGAGTACTCAGTGTCTTTAGTATTAAGTATTGAGAGTACTCAGTTATTCAGTGCTAAGTACTAAGGGTTCTTAGTACTGAGGGTTCTTAGTACTGAAGTTATCATAGAATGGGTACTGATGTGTAGTTGGAGAGAAACCAGTGGCTATGGTGCACAGATAGACAGGTAAGTGACTGTGGACAACAATAATTCGTGTTTCAGAGAAACAAGAAGAAAGGACTTTGAAAGCTTTCATCATGTATAAATCATGAATGTTTAAGGAAATAAAGATGCCTAGCCTTATTTACATGTTACACAATATGCACAGGTGGGGATCCATTGATTGGTGTCATTTTTATGTTTATGTGTATAAACTATAAGGTGAAATTAAAGCTAATAGTACTATTATTTGTTTTAGAGCATGTTTAAAATGATGGATTTGAACTAAGATCCTGCGCTATCTCAATGAGGGAAGGGGTAACAAATTTGACAAGAAATGTATGTATTACCATACTTATGTAATTGTAACCCCTCTGTACATCACCTTGACAATAAAAATATAAAAATTAAAATTAAAAAAAGGAGAGTGGAAGGAAGCTGAAGGTCCTGATCTAATACCATAATAAAATTAATAATCTTTCCTTTGTGCTCCCTTCGGCAGCACATATACTAAAATAATCTTTCCCTTGACAGGGATGCACAATATAGATTTAGATGTGGGACAATTTACTGATTTTGTATATACCAGTTCAAGTTAAGCAGGTGGTACTAAATGCCCATATTCTAGAATGTGTTTTGGGAGCTAGATATGAGAAGGACAAAGACAAGTACAGGTTGGAGTTAGATTAATGACTTCCAGGTGTGGGTAATCCCAGAGCAAAGGCATAGTTTTGTCTCAAAGTCTGCCTGGTAATCGCCATTGATAAAGTGAATGACAGAGTGTGTTGCACACATAAGGGCATCTTCAAAGACCTTTGGCTTATCATGGTATGTGAAAATGAAAATTCAGCCTCACTATGAGCACTCAAAAATACCATTCTTCTATGAAATTAGTCTCCTATATGGGAAAAAATAACAGACATTTTTAGGTAAACTTGGAGGTTTTTTTCCTCTGCATTCGACATGATGTAATTTGGCATGCTTTAACTAGATTTATGAGTGACATGTAACACGTAGTAATTTTTGTATAATTCTTACCATTGAACCAAATAGCAGCATAGGAATAGAGTATGATACCATCTTATTTGTAATTAAATGTTACTTTTTTCATACACATATACACACACACATAAAATTGTTGGAGAAGAAACTGTATATCTTTTTTTTCACAAAACTTCAACACATATTACAACATATACAGCTTCAGTACAATTAGCTGGTTTGCTCAGTAGCCCCACAATCCTGGATGGATAAAATGCTGCTTTTTGAAACCTTTGCTCATCAGTAACTTTCTAGTTATATTCTCATACTTAAGGGTATGGCAGATATTGTTCACTCTGTTAATGACTGAGTAGTACTTGCTAATATTTTAAGAATTTGGACACAATTCAGCAGAACAGCCTCTCTGCTGTCATATTGAGTTTGAGCATATTTGTTAAATCTACAAATAAATATTTGCCATGAGATTGGACCACAAGATAATAAAACATACATGTCAGGGGAAAATTCACATGGAATTGTCATATGTGACATTTTTTAAGATGTTGAATTGCATATTCCAGATAAATTACAGCAAATAAGAAATAATATATCTATATCTATATATCTATATTATATTATATATATATATATACCCAAACATCCTAGTACTTATTTCTCATGAGAATAACTTCAGTTTCATGATTCCTTTTCAGAGAAGAAAATTCCATTTATTTGCTCAAGTCATAGTGCCAGCTAATGTGAAAAATGCAGACTCAAGGAAGAGGAGCTGGGACAGAATGTTGGATTGTTGTCAAAATACGTCAACAAATTAAGATATGTTGCTGGGTAGAAACTGAACTTCTTAAAACTGTTTTCTCACTTGAGCAATTGAGTAGATGATAGTGCTGTATTTTACAATGGGGGAACAAAAGAAAATATAAGATTTGGAAGGATCAAAAGCTTCAGAGATGACAAGTTATTTTAAAAATGCTTTCAAAACAATCCGGTGAAAAAGTCTAAAGGCAGTTAGAATAAAAAAAAAATTAAAAAGAGCTAACCCTGGTGGAGTTCAGCGAGAGTGACAAAGGAGAAATGCAATATTGTGAATTACCAGAGTCAAGAGCAGAGCTAAAGGAGAAGAGAAGAGACCCTAAAGATCCTAAAGACAGAATCTCGAGGCTGTCAACACTTGAAAGTAAAAAGAAATAGAAGTAGAGAATCGGAGTAGAGACAGAGAAACAAAGTATGAATCAGGTGAGAAGGAAGTTGAACCATTAAGACCTGGCTGACCATCATTTCAGGAGTTAGGATAAATGCAACAAACTCAATCAGCATCACTTAGTATTCCAGCACACACACATGCACCAAAGCCATGAGCCTTTTTCCTGTTTATTTCCTGTGAGTCTGTGTTCCTGTTTAGTCCAGTGCTGAATGTAATGATGCTCTTGAAGTCCATCACTGAGCCATTAAGGGATACATTGCAGAATGTCTCATAGACGTAGTCAACACCTTGGTCGCAGTCGCCTCAACTAACTCTCTCTTAAATCACTCTCCTATTGAACGAAGAGCCTTCTACAAATTGCATGGCAGGCAGAGGATTCTTCATGGATCTAGTATCCTTTCTAATTAAAATATGGCAGTGGCCCCAAGTCGCATATATAATGGAAGAGTTGATACTCAAGAGGAATAGTGGGGAGATACAGTTGCAATAACCACTGTGGTATGTGGACATAGAGCCAGGTGACCTGAGGAGCCGGGGGGGGGGGGGGGGTCGGGTGGGGGGAATGATGGTGGGGAAGAGGTTGGCCAAGACGCATGGCTCTTATCCTGGCTGAATCAAAATCTCTGCATGTCACTACGTGAAGATTCCACAATGGAGAGAGAGAAAAAAAGAAACAGGTATGCATTTTTACAGTCAATAAATGGGTAAAACGTCAAAGAGAGCATCCCTTTGTCTTCTGGCTTTTGTGAAGAATTTGAAGTTCCTCAGCCGACCCCTACTGAAGAAGAGGTCCCTCTTTCCCCTGGGCTCTGGCACGAAGCACAGTGTGCAAGTCCTTTAGCTAGAGTAAAAAGCCTGTCCCAGAACTCAGGGTATCCATCACAGCAGCATGCTCAATAAAGGCCAAGTGACATCCTCTGGGAGCCCCAGCTCAGCCCGTTCTATGGCAGTAATAATGCCTTCCTAGTTCGCAGTGTGAAGCCCTTGCTCCCGCTGCTCCATGTTATTATCACCCTTGCAAACCTTCTCATGCAGCGCGTGCTGTCTCCGCTGTCTCAGCGCAGTCCTGAGCATCATTTCCATCTCTGCAGAGGAGTTTATTTGACATCTCACCACAGAGCCTAAGGAGTTTACTGACATCTCCCTCAGAGCCCAAGGAGCTCCTGCTATGGTTTGGAGGGAGAAGACTTTTGTGTATCTGTTCTTTACCTACATTTCCTCCCCTCTCCTCCCCTCCTCTCCCTCCCCCGCTCCGCCTCCCACTCCCCACTCCCCCCTCTCTCTCCCACTCAGACTCTCAATTATTGATGTGTCTCTCCTCCGTATACACACATTTGGAGAGATATATAATTGCATTTTAATATGCAAATATCTATTGGATAGAATGATAAAAATTTTCACAAAAGTTTAAGCTTTCACTCATCAACACTCAAAGTAAGGGAAATGGAGGATTATTGAGAATAATAATCTGAAAAAATCGCCTCCGATTTTTCTCCTTTCTCACTTTTTATAGATGCCATAGAATATCCCTAAAGTAAAATTATAATGAAACAAAACAAAATAAAAAGCCTAGTTTTAGTGGAAGAAGTGATTTTAATATTTATCTCTTTAAGATTTTTTAAAGTAAAATGGAAAAGGCGTCTCAATGATATTTTTTGGATTATTAAATCATTGCTACTTGAAAAAACACACAATTATAATGATTTTAGAAACCTCTGCCTAAGAATGAGGGACATTATGAAGATACATAAGTAAACTGATATAAATAGATAAGAGAGTATTGGAAAAACTAGGCAATTTATTCACATATCCAGCATATAATAATAACAACAACAATAATAACAACAATACTAATTTAAAACCTGCTTTTACTAGGCTGCTGAGCCCAACTTGGCTTGGAAGGGAATGCAGACCAGGAAATTTTCTGGAGAGGAGCAGGTGGACAAGAAGACTGGAGATAACACTTCATTTATAATCTTATTTTTCATAATCTGAACATATAAAAGCATATTTATATAGGTATAGACTCTATATAGACTCTAACATGATGATGTTTAAATAGATCCACTTAACTTGAAGAAACATGGCAAAAATGTGATAACTGCCTATGAAAATATCTTTGTATTACAAAGAGGTACTAAGTAAAGAGAGTGTAAATTTCCAATAAGAAAATAGCTATTTGTTAGTATTTTTGCTTATTTCCAACTTCATAGTCCTAGATTTAGAAAATATTCATTATAAATATATTGTGAAGTTGCCATCCAGAGCCATGGCTACCTTTCAAATATTTATTTTCTTTAAAATCACTTATTTCCAGCTTTCTATTTATGAAGCCATATGCTTTCATATTCCTACAATCAGCGTATAATGTGCCAGTGTTACAAACTATTGTGGCATGTTGCTTATGTAAAAGCAACTGTCAGAAGGAAATTGTGAGGAATCTATTATTGACAAGGGTTTATGATGATTATAGTCTTTACATGAACCAGATTCCACATAATGAATTATACAATATAACTCGTTCTGCATGGTATTATCAGCAACACTAATGTCTGGATCAGAAGTGACTCATTGGTACAGGGAAATTCTGAAGGTGATGAAGTGCCTATTCCTTTTAATGTACTTAAGAGCATTCTTTAATGTTTTTCAGCAAATAAGAGACAATCGACACACTAAGTTGGCTACTACTATATTTAACTCTATAGCTCTATAACTGCACTTGAATGTGAAGCACAACCTTATGCTTTTCTTTTTAAATTATTTTTAATAAATGATCTCAGTCTACACTGTAAAAGCAAAGGACACCATCCCTAGCCTATTAGAATAAATCATATAGGACATACACTAAATCTTGACAATATATCCAGGATATTAATTGAATTCACAACCAAATTTAATTATAAAAGAAGTATTATCTTTTTATTCATAACTTTAGGGGACAGAGTTTCAGTAGGTCATGTGAACGAACAGTGATAGAGCACGAAAGCAAAATTCTGGGTTTGAATAACACTCTATTTCTGTAATGTAAGTGTCCTTCTTAGATATGTGTTGGAAAATGAGCTAATCAGTGAAACCCCATTCACTCTGAGTCCAGAAAATCATGGGCAGTCTGAGACATTCTCTTATGAGGAAGAAGATCTTTTACATGGCTCATTAGTATCTTGGTGAAATTACAATTTAGTTTTGTTTTATATTTAGTATACCACTAATGCTGAAACTAGAAATTTTAGATAGATACATTTAAATGTGCTTAAAATTTCTTTTCTATTGCTAGTTAAGTAAAGATGAGAGACAATCAGATCTCTAATCTATGCTAAATTCTACTTTCTCAATATTTCACTGGAAAAGTTCAGCTCTGGCATAGTGAAAGTATCCATTCTACAATATTAACTTTGAAGTATTCTTATAGGTGCTGGAGTCTCCTTCATTCTTGTGAATTTATTTTTACAAATAGTGCAACTCAGCTAATTTCTGTCTGGCATCATTTGTTTTCCCATCCTCCCAAAGTTGAAGCCCTGTTAAGTTACCTAATAAAGTGGGCCCCTTTAAAGATTTGGAGAAACATAAGAAGTTGACCAGGGAAAGGGGACAGAAGGAGAGAAGGCCCATACATTAATTTTATTTTTAAAAAAGTAAATATTTAACAGAAAGAATGTGGAGAATGTGTGGAACTCAATCCTTCATTTTGGAAGAGATAGTAACGAATTTTCTTTCCTGAGGATTGTTGCATTTTTTTCCTTTTTAGTCTGGATGTTTTATGAGATTGAAATGAAGTGATTTACTAAGAAATAAATGATTGGCATGTATTTGTGAGTTTAGGTAAAATTTAATTTTAAATGTAACATGTCTAGCAACATATAGCATGAGCATGATTTCAACTACTCCAGAAGCATTTCTTCTCCAATGAGGATTCTATTATCTTCTTAATGAGAAAGAATACACAAAGTATTATTTAGAGATAAATCACAACACTGATTTTAGAATGTGAACCATATTGTTCAGAGCAGTTATGCTAGAAAGAGATCCATTTTCACCAATTATAATACTTCATAAAAGTAAAATCTCATATTATTTTTTAAATTACAAGGTACATTACTTATTCAGAAACCATAGTTGAGTTTTGCGAACAAAGAAATACTAATGCTTTGAAAAAATCAAGAACATTTAAAACATAATGCTTTCGTTATTAAGATAAAGATATTTGTATTCACTGATTTGAAAAGAATTACTGAAAACTTTGGAATGAATTTTATAAACACTCATGAATAACTTGCTACCTTCCAGAAGAAATCACTTCATTAATTTATAATTGATTTAGAAGTGTAGCTAGATGACATGGGCTAATACTTGTAAACCTAGCTACTCAGTAAGCTAAGACCTGAGGAAAAGAGTTCAAAACCAGCCTGGGCAGAAATATCTTGTCTATGGGACTTTTACTTCCAATCCACCAAAAGCCAGAAGAGTAGCTATGGCTCAAAGCTAAGAGACAGTGCCCAAGCACTAAGTACAAGCCTTTGAATAGGTATGCACATGGGCATGCACATGCGCACGCGTGCGAGTGTGCACACACACAATCTAGTTAATTTCATTTTTAAGATTTTTTTTCCATAATGATATTTGAATTCAGCATCTTGTGATTGCTAGGTAGGTTCTCTAACACTGAGTTCAGCCTGCAGGTGTAATTTTACTTTTTTCATGCTTTGATCTATCTTTATTGTTCTTGCAACACACCTTGTTTCTTTCCAAGAGAAATTTTCCATGTCAATAAAAGGTATGAGAGATGTCATGTTTTCATTGTGTCATGTGAGGTAAATTTGCCATTTCTATAAGAAATAACATTAGATTATTTGCCTGAGTATTACTGTATGGAGAAAAAAAGTGCTCCAAAGACTCAGTTTTACCCGAGGATGTAAAACCAATGATTTCTTGCTAAGAACTAAGATATATTGTTTTGTAAGACAAGAACGTTCATTGTATCTCCTTGAACATATAGTGAAAATTATGAAATATTCAGTATATTTCCCTAAGCTAATGAAAAACGTTTCACTTTCTGTGAATTATGAGGCTTGCCTGATTGCAGGTATTGATTTCAAAGGAAGATATTTGGCCCAATACAATTTTCTATCATCCATGTCTCAAAGAGTGCCCAGGTGATAACTATTCCATGGATGAGCCTCTCTGAGCCACCAGCCCCTAAACTGCTGACTCCTGACAGGTGACATGTAGCTTCTGGTTTTCATCAGTTGTGTTTGTCATCATCTACAAAATAATCCAAGATCTGGCTGTTATGTCCAACAAAGATACATAGGCATCAAAGGATACCTATGGCTGTTCTTATCCTGGTTCATAGGAGGGAGCAGAAGGTGCTGTGCATGAAAATATTCCTTTCACCTATGTAGGCCACCAACAAGAAGAATGTGGAAGAGATAAGAAGCTTGAGAAAGGCCAAGACAAGGGCAGAGATGAAAAGTACCACTTTTATTAAGTAACATTGAATCAACTTTTAAACCCAAAAGTTATGATAAACTATACTCAATTACCATGATTAAAACCATGCCTTGCTGGGCACCCGGGGCGTGTACCTGCATTTCTTTATCTGCTCAGAAGTCTGAGATCTGAGGATGGATGTTTCAATCAAGCCCAGCCATAAAATCCTGGGATTCGTAGTTTCAACTCACCAACAAGAAAGCAGTGGCTCAAATGGTAATGCACCAGCCCCCAGTGAAAACAACTAAGGGACAGCACCCAGGCCAAGAGCAAAAAGACAAAGACAAATAACTAACAAATAAAAAACCCACAAGACTGGCAGTTAAAATAGTTTTTAACTAAGAAAAATAGCCCACTATTCCAAAATTCTAATAAGCAGAAGTGTTTTAAAATGGCATAACCAAGAAATGAAAAACTAAACAGTAAACAGTGCCTGGTTTCTAACTGTCTCAGCCGAATCCCTGGCATGATGGAAGAGAAATGGCTCACAGCTGCCTGCTCCATCCTTTCTTCTCTGTGATTCAAATTTAAAAGCTTTGACATGACATAATATACATTAATATTTTATGTGCAATTTGTACAACAGTGTAAAAATAAATGTGCAGTTGTTGAAGAAATGGGTAATTTCTCCCATAAGTATAATGTGATGAAGTTATTGCTATGTCAAAAGTGTACAATGAAGTCATAAAAATAGTGAAATCCCATCATTTGGGACAAAGTAAGTGGGACTAGAAGACTTTATATTAAATCAAATAAGTCAAGCACAGAGAGACTAGTGCTATAGGATCTCATCCATGCAGAACAAAAATCCATTTGTCACAGAGGCCAGTAGGATGGAGGTTATCAGAGGGTGGAGACAGACAGAAATGGAGGGTGGTAAGAGGTTGCTCAAGTTTTCATGTTAGGCAGAGCAGGTGAGAAGAGACAAGTCCAAGGCATGGTGTATGGTTGTATCTCCAGGGTAAGAAATGAACTTGAAGAACGAAATACTAAAAGTTCAAAGTGATTAAAATATCAGCTACCCCAGGTTGATCACTAAGAATGTAGACATGAATCAAAGTATCATGTATATTCAGTGTCATGTACCTCATAAATATGGACAAATATCATGTAAAAGCAGTTTACGAACAATGAAAGTGATATGATACACACCAGTGTGCATCATATTCAATGATCATAAATACATACACACATATAACCACATTGAACACTCCATTATCTTGCATGTATTTTTAAATTGAATATTAATATACAAGTAACTATCACTAAATATAAACTTTACTGTGACTATTCTTATTAACCCATTTCATGTTGGTAGTAAAAAAACATTGTATTAACTTATTCTGTGGGCAAGACCTTTTGTTATATTATTTTTGTCACAGAGAATTACACTTTTGACTTGACATTTGTTCATTTATGTGTATTTATTTTCTTCTTTGTAATTGAAGCACACATTATATTGTTTGAAATGAATATACATTGCTAGCTTATGATATTATTTATTGATTTGCATCTGCATAATTGTGTCTGAATAATTTTGAATAGCTTTATTGATGTCTTTTTACACAGAGTATCATATTTAAAATATACAACTTGATTTTGAAAATCTGAACAGAACATGCTGGTCTATTAAATTGGATACTGCAGAGTTTTTAAGGGGAAGTGATCATGAGGTAAAGGCTAGAGGGATATAAATGCAAAGACTGCATTTATTATTATTGCATTGAATAAAATGACAGCAAATAAAGTTTCTCCAAACTTTCCTTCAAACAAGAAGGCATCTTCTTGCAATTTATTTTTTTCAGAAACAGAGCATAGTGATTGTCACTGCTGTCAATTTTAATAAAATGAAATTTCTATGTATATGTGGCACACATCTATAATCCAGGCAGTGGGAATTCTGAGGCAGGAAGATCACAAGTTGAAGGCTAGACTGAGATACATAGGGAGACTGTCTCAAAAAACCAAGCCTTCGCCCCAAAAATTAGAATTGTAGGATTAGGAAAATTTAGGGTATGCATTGGATTGGAAGGGATAGGGGAGAATGATGAAAGGGGTAACAATGATCAAGATACAGAGTAAACTTATTAACTGTTTGATTAGGAGGTAACCCATTTGTGCAGCTATTTAAAGATAATGAAATATGATTTGAAAAAAATAGAATTGTAGGAAGAGTACTGGTGGCTCATGCTTGTGATTCTAGCTACTCAGGAGGCTGCAATCCAGGAATATCAGTTCAAAAGCAGCTGTGATGGGGAAGTGCACGAGATTCTTATCTCCAATTAACTAAAAACATAAAAAGAGCCAGAAGTAGAAGTTGAGCTGTATATTGAGGTAGTATGCTGCTAGCCTTGAGTACAAAAGTTCAGGAGAGCTGCCTAGGCCCTGAATTTAAGCCTCAGTATTCGCCTTACGCACATTAAAAAAAAGTGAGGGGGCGGGGTAATGTGAGTCAGACTTAGAGTTTGAGCATTCATTTTTCATATTACTGGTTTACTTTCACTTATTAAGAGGGTTATCTTTTCTTTTTCTTTTTATATTTTTTATTGCAAAACTATACAGAGGAGTTACAGTTACATGAGTAAGGTAATGAGTACATTTCCTATCCTGCATTATTACCTCCTTTGTTTTTCCCCTACCACTCCTTCCCTCCCCATCTCCCCAACTCCTCCCTGCCCTGCCCTAAAGTTGTAAAGTTTGTTTTCAACATAGTGTTTGGTACATCTCATTGTTACAATGGGTCAACTTGTATCCTTATTTAAGCACTTTGTTATTTCCCTTCCCCTCCCCAAATTAGAAAAATATATATACAAGATGCAGGGCACCAGAATCAAATACAGTGAAAACAGGGTTTATACCATGGGGGAAGAACATACAAAGAAAATTTAAAAAAATCACATAGGACATTATAAATGCAATAAAACAATAGCAAGCAAGAAAAAAACACTTGTGTCCCTATCTTGGAGTTCATTTTGCTTAGCATCATCTTATCTGGTCATATGTACATAGCTTTTGACCTTTTCTGCTTGTCCTAGACATATACTAGTTATTGCAAATGTGGGAAACCCTGGCACCTATGTTTCTTTGGGCCTGGCTTACTTCACTTAATATAATTTTTTCAAGCCTTTTCATTTCCTAACAAATCTTTCTGATGGAGGCACAGAATTTCATTTTTCAAACTTCCGTTTTGTAGATTTTACTATGTCTATCTAGCTGTTGTCTATTTAATGATTACAAATCCTCACTTTAATATTTGTAGCAAATACTGTTTTCTTCTTTAACATAAAGACTAGTGTTTTAAAGCATATTTCTTCTTATTTCTTGCATCATTTGTGAATTTATTTAACTTGTTTAACAAATGTTCTACATGCCTTTCTCTTTTCTATTTTATTTAAAATATGTTCCTGGTTATTTGTTATACCAGTTAATTTATAGGGTTTTACTATCTGCTGTGTAAATATGCTTATTACTATCACTTATTATTATCTTTTAAATTTCACTTTCTAAGTGACTTCTGGTGTATAATAGCACTATTTTTAATTCTGTAAATTGATCCTGAACTTAATATTTCAGAGTATCATGCATAACAATATTAAGTATTGTATCAGTAAAATACAGAGAATTATTTGTTTATATTAAAATTAGTCTCATTTTTCTATTTTTATCACGTTTCTGATGCAGGTTATTATTTATCTCCAAGTAACAAATTGATTTCTGTTTTTTCATGTTCCTATGTCTTTCACTTAACTTTAAAAACTATAGCAGATTTGTTGTGCTTCCGGGTCTCTATTCAGAAAATTTCGACCTGAGCCAAGGAGACCTAGGGTTTCTCCTATTCCATCCTGTAATGTTTTCAGAGTGTCTGCTTTGAGTTCAAGGTCTTTGATCCATTTGGAGTTGATTCTGGTACAGGGTGATATATAAGGATCTAGCTTTAGTTTTCTACATGTAGTTAACCAATTTTGCCAGCACCATTTACTGAAGAGGCTGTCTTTCTTCCATTCTATTGTTTTAGCTTCCTTATCGAAGATTAGATGGCTATAGGTCTGTAGGTTCATTTCTGGGTTTTCAATTCTATTCCATTGGTCCTGAGGTCTGTTCTTATGCCAATACCAAGCTGTTTTGATTACTGTGGCTTTATAGTAGAGTTTGAAATTTGGTATTGATATTCCTCCAGCAGTGTTCTTTCCGTTGAGGAGCGTTTTTGCTATTCGGGGTCTTTTATTGTTCCATATGAATTTTTGGATTGCCTCCTCTATTTCCTTGAAGAATGAGAGACCCGGAAGCACAACAAATCAAAGAAAGGTTGGACAAATGGGATTGCATAAGATTGCAGAGCTTCTGCAGGGCAAATGACATAGCTGGCAAGATCAATAGAAAGCCCACCGATTGGGAGAAGATCTTTACTAGCCATACAACGGACAAGGGTCTCATATCTAAAATATACTTGGAACTCAAAAAATTAAACCACCCAACAACAAATCCTCAAAGAATCAACTGCCCAATAAATAAGTGGGCGAAAGACTTAAAGAGAAGCTTCTCTGAAGAAGAAACAAGGATGGCCAATAGACACATGAAGAAATGTTCAACATCCCTAGCCATAAAAGAAATGCAAATCAAAACAACATTGAGATATCACCTCACTCCAGTTAGAACAGCAAAAATCAAGAACTCTAACAACAACAGATGCTGGAGGGGATGTGGACAGAAAGGAACCTTACTTCATTGTTGGTGGGAATGTAAGCTTGTTCAACCACTCTGGAAAGCAGTATGGAGGTTCCTCAGAAGACTTCACATAGATCTCCCCTATGATCCAGCAATCCCACTTTTGGGCATTTACCCAAATGTTTACAAACAAGACCACACTAAAGCTACCAGCACAACTATGTTTATTGCAGCATTATTTACCATAGCTAAGATATGGAACCAACCCAGATGCCCCTCAGTAGATGAATGGATCAAGAAAATGTGGTATATATACACAATGGAATTCTATGCCTCCATCAGAAAGAATGACATTTCCCCATTTGTTAGGAAATGGAAAGGTTTGGAAAAAATTATATTAAGTGAAGTAAGCCAGGCCCAAAGAAGCATAGGTCCCATGGTTTCCCTTATTTGCAATATCTAGTATAGGTATGAGTCAAGCGGAAAAGGTCAGATAATGTGATGTTAGGAAAATGAACCCTTAAATATGTATTTTAATGTTTTCGTTTCTTTCATGCATGTGTTTCTAACGCATTTATAAGATTATTTCTTTGTTGCTTTTTATGTCCCTCCCCCACAGTGTAACCCCCGCTTTCACTATATTTGATGTCAGTATAACATGTGGAGGAGATGGGGACAAAAAGTCGTTTAAGGATTCAGGTGGACCTGTTGCAACAATGAGAAGTACAAAATGTCATGTCAAAACCAGCTTTACAATGTCGGTGTGGGGGGGGGGGAGGAGGGTATAATTGGGTGGGGGGAGGGGGGTAAAATTGGGTGGGGGGAGGGGGGAGGCGGGGAAGGGAAGTGAAGGGTAAACAAAGGAGGAGGCTGCAATGCTTGGTAAGAAATGTATGCATTATCCTGCCCATGTAATTGTAGCCCCCCTGTACAGTATGTTCTCAAATAAAATAAAATACAATTAAAAAAAAAAACTATAGCAGAGATAAATTTTCAAAGAAGAGATAAAAAAAATCTGTATTTATTTAGACATTCCTAAGAATTGTTATATAAATGGCATATTCTGTAAATTTTGGTAGATTTCTTCATAACCCTTCATTTTCTTTCACAAAGAAATTGCAATAGAATGTGGTTGGATTTTATCAAGAATAGTTTATTGTATCATCCTTGACTGTTTCCATTTTATTTTAAATGGACTTGATGTCAAAAGTTCACTTTAATCTGCCAAGAGTGAATCATTTCAATTGATTTATTGAGATTGGGTCAGTTTTGTATTTCTGAATACATAAATATTCATGAGGATTTTTAAAAAGAATTTGGTTTGATAACATTTTATTGACACTTTTAAATTTATGTTTGCAATTGATGTTTATTTAAAATATTCTTTCTTTTACAACCGTCTCTTAATTTTAGTATTGGAAATATATCTATGTCATAATACTATCTGCATCTGAAAATATTCTGTTTTTTTCTTTAGTTCATTTGTTCCAGAAATTGAATTCTGGTACACTTTAACTTGAACCACACTCACAGACTGACTTTATTCTGATATTTTTGAGATACATTTTCATGGACTTTTCTGCCCAGGTTGGATTCCAATCACGATTCTTAGATCTCAGTCTCCTGAGTAGCTGGGATCACAGCTATGAATAACCAGTGACCAGCTTGTTCCAACTTTTATCCCTAAGGAAAATTTGTAATAACTACAGACTAGCTTTATAACCTTTCCTTAATATTCAATAATGTTTCCCTAAGTACTATCTAAAATGATACCTTCTTATCATCATCATCATTATTATTTTCTTACCAGGTTTCTTTTGTTTTTCATTTTTAAAAAGTTTGGAATCTATTCCTCCCTTACATATCTCTTTTCCCATATGCAATTAATTCCTTTGATTTCATGTCTAAGGTAGAATGAATTTATTAAAGTTTGGGTTTTAAACTCTTAAGAATACCATCTGGAATCAAATCTGTTTCTACCTCTAACTTGTAACATGACTTTGGATAAAGTACTGAAGCTGTGGTGTCATGATTTCTCATTTCTCATTTACATAATAAGGGAAATTATGTCATTCTTACAAGGATAAGTGGTAAGGATGAAGTGAAATGTTTTCAGTTAAGTCAATTCCCATTCGGAATCCTGATTAGATTTATTTAAGGTCTCTCTCTGGCCTTAGAACCTATGATTATGTATACAATAATGGCTTGTAGAGGAATAAGCTTCCTATCCCTCTCTCTGATAGCTAAAACTCTACGATCTTTCTGAAAACTTCCCTGATCAATTACTTGAAAACGCTGGTTGTGGGCTCTGTGCTGTGTGAATGCTGGGTTGGTTCTATTCCCAGCGCATGGTGTACTGTTCCCCTCAGACTGAGCTGATTCTCTGTTCCCAGTGTAGAGCCCTGAACAGCCCTGAACAGCTCCACCAACTACATGGATAGGAATTCTTTGCCTGCCTGTGGTCTGCTGCCTTGTGGCTGTGGGAAATATGCCAGTTCTGCAATTGCAGCTGTTAACTCGAGGAGTCAGAATTGTACAATTCCATTTTAAAAGCAGTGTGTTGATGAACTAAAGCCATTCTGCCTCTCTTGTTCACACTGACATCAACCTTCCTGATCGTCTTCAAATCGAAAAGAAGTCAAACTTCCCATTCAAGTTCATGCTCTTTCAATTCTCATTCTCTTATAGCATTCCCAAAGAAAACACTCATGTTATGTCAATCACATAAAAGAGTCTGTTGTTAATTACAAAGGTGGGAGCTCATATCTTGACAGCTACAAGTGGCAGAAGTGTAACTCCCTCTAGAACATACTTGGTCAAAAAGTTCTAGGATACTGCAGTAGAGTTGAGAGAAAACCCCTTGATCTCTATTCCATTAGGTTTATTCTGAAGGGCACCGGAGCTTATCCATAAATTAACTTCCAAAGTGATGGGAGCCAAGATAAACAACTGTATGAAAGTTCCTACAGTGGAGAAAACAGTTTTCAGCCTTAGATTCATTTATGTTCTTGCTCCAATTCCATAACTTTGTATTAGTTTACCAAGTTTTAGTGCCTGTCTGGTATTACATCAATTGTGGTAATTATTTAAAATTAGATGATTCTTACAACGAGCTTGCCAAAGTGACCAACACATATTCATCACTTGAAAAGTCGATATCATTTTAGTCTTATTATTACTCAGAAGTACAGGGAGTGAATGAATGAATACAAGAAATTATGTGAGCGCATCAGAGTAACATCAGTGGCATATCAGATTTTCTTCTGCTTTTTCATTAAATAAGGTGGCTTCTCTGATAATTTTCTTCAGTAGCTATATAGCAATGATTAAGAAAATGCTCCTGGTAATTAATAGAGGAAAATGGCAAAATGAATAAGGAATGAAGAATAACTGTAAGAGTAATTTATAGGGCTAGGACGTTGGCTCAGTGATAGAGTGCTTGCTTTGCATGCACGAGGCCCTGGGTTCGATTCCTCAGCACCACATAAGCAGAAAAAAGCCAGAAATGGCACAGTGGCTCAAATGGTTGGGCCCTAGCCTTGAGCTGAAGAGCTGAGGGACAGCGCCCACGCCCAGAGTTCAGCCCCCAAGACTGGCAAAAAAAAAAAAAAAAAAGAGTAGATTAGAAAACATGCTACCACAGAGTTGCAATGCCAACTGAAAACTATTTTGAAGAAATTAATAATAATAATAATTCCAGTTACACAAAGCTATGGGTAAATAATGATAATTGCTTCATTCTGTTAGTGAGAAGAAAAGAAGAAAAGGAAGCACCAGTGTAGCACAGAAGGTATAAGCTGGATAGGATGAAGGATTTTCTAACCATTCATGATGTTACATAAAATACATAAATTGGATACCCAAGAAAGTGCTTTTCCATGGAAGAGATTTTTATCGTTTAAGTTGGTTTTAAATGTGATTTTGCCTGAGGGCCAGAAAATGGACTTCTAGTCTCTTAGGGTTCCACACAGCCCTGTGATTCTTTGAATAAATATTTGAGTGAAATGTTATTATATTTTTCACAGTGGAAAGGTTTTGTACTTTAAGGATGGATTACCAGTCATATTTTAGCATCATCTTCACAAATTCACTTTTATGGTTCTCCCCTGAAGAGATAGTTACATCCTCTTACAAGAGAGTGTCCTATGGAGACTTTAAACTCAAGCTCCTTCATACACTGCCTCTATCAGGTGTTGTCAGTGAGCACAGTGGGCATTAGTGGTTTTAAATGAATATATTTCAGAGGCCGTGAGAACTGAACTTTAAGTGGTTTATGTTGCTCATAAGCTTCTAGCCGGTAGGCGGAAAAATGTACCAGTATGTTCCCAAAATAAACTTGTTGCTGTTTTCTAAATACTATGAAGGGAGACAAAATAATGAAATAAAATGATAAAATAAGATCATAAAATAAAATACTAAAAATGAAATAATAAAAATAAAATAAAATGTTAGAAGGTATAGATTTGTTGTTAAGGGAGAGAATGAAAAGCATTGAGATACAGGAGGAACGGATCCCTCAGTGTAACTGGAATTGGAGCAATTCTAGATCTGAACAGACCACTTTTAGACACAGGAACTATAGCTACTCACAGTGACTGTGCTCTCTGAATTTGTTGTAAAGTAACAAAACACTCAGTGTTGAGCAAAAAGAATCTTTATAACAATTAACAATTACTGGGCAGTCAGAGAAAACAGTGATACTCCTGCAATATCTTGCATGAGTGTATCAGAAGGTGTAGAATCTGGTACTGAACTGTCGCCATTCAAGACCAATTCTAAATGCTTTAACCGCTGCAGTCTGCTAAGAGATTATGGATTCCATTTTGGGATGTCTGTTGCGGTAACTTTCGAAAGGAGTAAATGTGGACTGAAGATTTTCCTTAGGTTGTGTTGATGATTATACATTGACCCTCCCAATCCAAATCCTAAAACCCTTGAAAACCTTGATCTTTTTCTTCCTTCACATTTTCTTCACCAGTCCACTTTCCAAGTGACAGCAATTTGAATGCAGAGCAGATTCTATTTATTGAAGGGGTTCTTTGAATAAGGAAGAGTGATTTGAAACCATCAGCCTCCCAAATAAATGAAGTTACACAGGATTGAATAAAGTCTCCAAATGGTCACTAAATTAAAATTTTTAAATAGTTAACAAAAGTATTTCTTGATATTTTTTTTTAAAATTGTATATGATCTCTAAGGGAATTATATTGTAGTCATGTATATTTTCATTGAGTATGGACATAACATTTTTAATAGGGAACAAATATTCAAAAATACAATGTGAAATCAAGATAATTACATTTATTATTATTATATTAATTAAATTAATTAGAAAGTTTCTTACCTGTAAGTATTTGAAATTGAAGCCTTCCAGATTTTACATTTTGATACATCTATTCTGGCTCTCCCAAAGTAACAAATCAAGATATGGATAAAAGGGAGAAAATTTCAGCTTATAACCTTCAGTTGTTGTACACCATGGATTCTTACTCCACACAATCATATTTCAGAATATTTCTACCAATTTTTTTGTGGTCACAAGTGGATACTTAAGTTAATTTAAATCACACTGACCACGCATCTCAAGTGGCTCAAAGGCCACAGACGCCCTGAGGTTAGTTATCCAGAGCTACACAGCATTTGATCACTTCACAGAACTTTCTACTGTGCAGTTCTGCTCTTTTGTGGGAAATGTGATGGATGGTGTATTATGGTGATCATGTTGAGTAAGCATTAGTGGAAGAAAATGAGATGATTTATTTCGTGTCCTGATTACCCAGTGCCATTGCTTGATTACCCCATAAGATGACACACACTTACAGCTCTGAAACTAAAGATGCTTAGGATCTCTGTGTACTCTGTAGATTGAATGGGCTCAATTGATTTTTCTGTTTTGCTCAGTATAACTAAAATTCCCTATATGGTGCATGAAGATAGGATTCCAGTGACTTCTCTTCATGCCCACATATCCGCCATGCTTCAGGATCTTTCTCTCTCTCTAACAACTTGATCTTCCAAGAACCAAGGCCCTGCATGCAAGAGATTTTCAGTCCTTGGTTGAATCTTATATTCTGATGTTTTATGAGGAGAAGCTAAGAATTATACCACACAAGAGGAATACAACACTTAGAAAAATAGGAACTCAAGAGATGAACTTTATAGAATAGTTCATTGAGTCAGACACAGCCATCTGCTACAAAACTTAATCTAAGGGCTTATTAGTTTAAAATCAAAACTAAATAATTATTTCTAGAAGTTATACGGAGTTGTCTAATCAGGCACAGAAGGCACCTGCCCCGTAGTCCTAGCTACTCAGAGTAGAGGCTGAGATTTGAGTTCAAAGCCAACCTGGACTGAAAAGTCTCTGAGACTTTTATCTCTAGTTTATCAGCAAAAAACAGGGAGTTCAAGTGGTCGAGTGACCAGTTGGGCAAAGTTGAACATAGGTTCTGCCAAGTAAGAACATAGGTTCTGAGTACAAGCCCTAGAACAAGTGCAAAGAAAAATGAACTTAAAAAAAAATAAACTAAGACAGTAAAGTGAAACATAGTTCCATAGGCTAACTTAATCAGCAGATATTTAGTGGTTAAGGTTAGGGATGATTGAATTATGATTGTAATTTCATGTTGGGAGGCAGAGAGTGAATGTTCTTATTTCTTTTTCTCTTGTATAAGGTTACTGACCAAGCAGTCTGATGACCTCATAAAAATATCTTACATTGGCTTAGGTCCAAAAACAGTTATGTTTGACATCACAGCTGCTACCTATAACTATGGGAGTGGAGAGCAGCATTCAACTCTTTTTAAAAATAAAATTCCCCTATTACTCCACCCTACTCCCTTCCAAATCCATTGCTAGATTTCCAGCTATAGCTGTTGGTAGGTTACTGCTGTTGCCAAATGAACTGAGCATCTGATATATTGGGGGCTGGAGGGAGGAGGTGTGGTGTGTATACTCATTTAAATAGTTCATGAAATTACATGCACCAAATACATGACAATTCTTCCCACCATGATGAAAGCATCGTATGCCATTGCATCTCGTGCATTCGCCATGTCAGAGCCCCAGTTTCCTTCAGTATGCAAAGAGAAGAGAAAGTGAAGACGTGTTATTTTGTTCGGATAGCACTGCTGTCAGTCTACCTCTGGAGCCGTGCCTCCTACCTTGTTCTTTTGCTGGTTGAGTGGATATAGAGTTTATCACACATTTCTGCTCAGGCTAGTTTCTCACTGCAATCCTCCAGATTTCAGCCTACTGAGTAGTTAGAATAGCCACTGTAAGCCATCAATACCTGGCCACAGCTGCTATTTGATATAGGTGCTAAGAACGTTAATTAGAAAAAGACTTTTTTTTCCAATAAAATGTTCTGAAATTTAGACATTCCCATGCAGAAGAATGAAAATATATCTCAATCTTTCACTAACATTTAATTCAAAATGAATTAAGCTCTTAAATGTATGACATGAATAACAAGGCACTTTGAAAATCACAAAAGGAATTCTTCAGGACATGAACTTTGGCAAGAATTCTATACAAATAGGATGAATGTAAAAATGAAATGATGAAGAATATTCTGCTTTTAAAATGGAAATGATAATGAGAAGAGAAAATGTAATGGTGATTAGTTTTCACAAATGAAGTGTTTCAGTGTTTGCCACTTGGATTTTTAACTAGAATATGAGAAGCAATTTCAATTATATTTTCTTTGAAGAAGTATGAGAGATTTAGTGAAGATTAGATATAGCTCTTTAGTATTGAACACATTTTGCCCCAAAAGTAAAATATCTAATATCTGTAAACTTCAGTAGTTTTAAACATTCAAACTCTTTTCTATAGTTCAGGAAATGGCCTGAATATAATTTACAAGTTTTAAGCAAGCAAGGTGTTTTCTAATCAGAGCTTTAACAAGTTCTCCCTCACCTAAAAAGTCAGTTAAGTATTTATTGGATATCATGTAGCTTTTGAAATATTCAGAAATACAATAGGTTTTTAAGACAAGAATGCTAATAGTGGGAAATCAACTATATAATTATAATTCCAGTGAAACTGCTTACCTTACAGTTTTAACTTGATTGAAATATATTCATTGAAAACTCTATGTACTAATATAAAATGTCCACACTATTCTCTGCAAATTCTCTTTTTAGGGAGACATTATAAATGATTGGCATAAGTGTTTTAAATGCCATCACTCATATGAATATTGTATGCATATTATTTCATTTCAAATACGAGTTGTTATTAGAGATCACATGAGACAAAAAATAGTCCAGTGTTAAATGAAACTAAAATAAAATGTTTTATTTTGTGAATATACCATTCCACTGACGATAAAATGGGACTGGGTTTTATTTTTAGGAAACAAAATGACTACCATTTTAATTAAAAGATGATGAGCTGGTTATTACTGCTGCCTAGGAACCCTGTGAATATGCTAGAGGTTATCATCATAATAACCTTAATTATCATCTTTGGAATCCGCACAAGCTATCCGTGCAGTAGCAGAGCTGATGGCCAAAAGGAAGCATTCTCAGAGTGCTAAGTTGCAAATTCAGTGCCAAAAAGAAAAGATGCAAAGAAGACATTTTGCAGCAATTTAATAGACTTCCTAAATATTTGGAGATTGCTGATTATCCTCTGTGTCATCTTTGTCCAACCATAATTTTAAAGTTTTATTACAGATTTCCAGTAGGAGCAAATATAAAGTCTCTGGATCACAGCAGCAAATCACCATGATCGGTCCCACACGTAGCTTTCTTAGGAGGTAAAGGGAATTCATGGAAGGAGAACTCTGTGGGAAGGTTCATGCCTGACAAGATCAGTTCCAAGCTGGACCCAAGGGCAGTGTGCACTGACATAGAGAAAATGAAAATAATGTTTAAGAAAGGTGAGAGAGTTTTCTGTTCCCTTTTTCTGCTTTTATTTCTTTTTCTATGTTGCATTTTCTTCTTTTAATTTTAAATTTTTATCTGGAAGTAGTTGTATGAAAGACAACGAGAAGAGCGTTTTAACAGGTCTTTTCACGTCATGAGTAAGCTTGAATGTCAGATTTTCAGGTTTTCATTTTTAAGACCTTCCTCCTCCTCCTTCTACCTCCTCCTCCTCTCTAGATTCTTTTTAATTTCTTTCTTAAGTGGGCACCATGATGTTTCACTCAAGATTTGATTTTAATTAAAATATAACTGATATGATAATAAAACACATAAAAGGTAGCTACATATAAATCCAGTTTAATTACTTTGGTATAGTTTTAAGTGACAGTGCTTGGTGGCAAATGTCCTTATTAAGAAGTTCCTATGCCTTATATTCATGGTTTATACTCAAATTTCCAAGTCTTTATGGGACTTTACAAAGCATGCAAAGATAATAGTGATTAAAATATGGGGATGTACATACGACCATATAAGAAGATGCTAAAGGGAAATGATCTCCAAGACATGGACATAATATTTTCCTTTGTTGTTGTTTTATTATATTCTTCTTTTTTATTTTTATTTTTTGTGAACATACTGTACAGAGGGTTACAATTACATGGGCAAGATAATGAGTACATTTCTTATCAAGCATTGCAGCCTCCTCCTTTGTTTCCCCTTCCCATCCCTTCCCAGCATCTCCCCTGCCCCCCCACCCAATCCCCCCCCCACCACCATAGTTGTAAAGTTCGTTTTCGACATGACAACTTGTACTTCTCATAGTTGCAACAGGTCCACCTGTATCCTTAAACGACTTGTTTTTCCCCATCTCCTCCACAAATTATACCGACATCAAATATAGTGAAAGCACGGGTTGTACTGTGGGGGAGGGACATACAAAGCAACAAAGAAATAATCTTATAAATGAGTTAGAAACAAATGCATGAAAGAAAAAAAACATTTAAATACATATCTTAGGGTTCATTTTCCTGACATCACATTATCTGACCTTTTCTGCTTGACTCATACATATACTAGATATTGCAAATAAGGGAAACCATGGGACCTATGTTTCTTTGGGCTTGGCTTACTTCACTTACTATAATTTTTTCCAAGCTTTTCCATTTCCTAACAAATGGGGCAATGTCATTCTTTCTGATGGAGGCATAGAATTCCATTGAGTATATATGCCACATTTTCTTGATCCATTCATCTACTGAGGGACATCTGGGTTGGTTCCATATCTTAGCTATGATAAATAATGCTGCAATAAACATAGTTGTGCTGGTAGCTTTAGTGTGGTCTTGTTTGTAAACATTTGGGTAAATGCTCAAAAGTGGGATTGCTGGGTCATAGGGGAGTTCTATGTGAAGTCTTTTCAGGAACCTCCATACTGCTTTCCAAAGTGGTTAAACAAGTTTACACTCCCACCAACGATGAAGTAAGGTTCCCTTCTGTCCACATCCCCTCCAGCATCTGTTGTTGTTAGAGTTCTTGATTATAGCCATTCTAACTGGGGTGAGGTGGTATCTCAATGATGTTTTGATTTGCATTTCTTTTATGGCTAGGGAGGTTGAGCATTTCTTCATGTGTCTATTGGCCATCCTTCTTTCTTCTTCAGAGAAGTTTCTCTTTAAGTCTTTAGCCCACTTATTTATTGGGCAGTTGTTTCTTTGAGGATTTGTTGTTGGGGGATTTAATTTTTTGAGTTCCAAGTATATTTTAGATATGAGATCCTTGCCCGTTGTATGGTGAGTGAAGATCTTCTTCCAATCTATGGGCTTTCTATTGATCTTGCTGGCTATGTCCTTTGCCATGCAGAAGCTCTGCAACTTCATGCAATTCCATTTGTCGAACCTTTCTTTGATTTGTTGTTGTTGTTTTTAATGTACTACCTGATTTCTTTTTATTTTGTATTTTTCTCCCTATGGTTTATCCAGTGCTGTTGCTGTATTTGAATTTGGTATCCTGGGTATTTTATATGTCTTTATCTGAATTAGGGAAGGAAAGGGGAACAAAAAATTGTGAGAGAAAGGACAGAGGGAACCAATGCAACAGTGATACTCATGAGAAAATAGAGTGGAAATGATCTGTACAATTAGGGGGTGGGGCTGGGTGGAGGGAAAGAGGGAGAAAAACAAGGGTAACAAGTTCAACAAGAAATGGACTAACTATCTTACTTATGTAACTAACCTCTATGTACATCACCTTGACAATAAAATTAAAAATTTAAATAAAAATATGGTGATAATTTTAGTATTAGTAATATTTATACTTTCTCCCCCATAATATGTAAATTTCAGGCTATTCATAGCATTACTTCATATTTAGAATCTTAGCCAGAGAACCTCTGTTGCTGGCTAAACATTTTATTAACCATTTAGCCACCAGTACAGTGGCCAGCAATCCTCAATATTGTCCCCCTTGGTTTTTGTACACTTCCAGATTAGGTAACTGAGGGCAGGTGGCTCAGGCATGTAATTCTTTTTTTAAAATTTTTTTTAAATTTAATTTTATTTTATTTGTGAACATACTGTACAGAGGAGTTACAATTACATGGGCAAGATAATGCATACATTTCTTACCAAGCATTGCAGCCTCCTCCTTTGTTTACCCTTCACATCCCTTCCCAGCCTCCCCCCTCCCCCCCAATCCCAATCCTTCCCCTTCCCCCCCTTCCCACCCCCCACCGACGTTGTAAAGCTAGTTTTGGACATGACAACTTCTATTTCTCATTGTTGCAACAGGTCCACCTGTATCCTTAAACAACTGGTTTTTCCCCATCTCCTCCACAAGTTATACTGACATCAAATATAGTGAAAGTAGGGGTTATACTGTGAGGGAGGGACATACAAAGCAACAAAGAGATAATCTTATAAATGCTTTAGAAACACTTGCATGAAAGAAAAAAACATTAAAGTACACATGTAAGGGTTCATTTTCCTGACATCACATTATCTGACCTTTTCCGCTTGACTCATACATATACTAGATATTACAAATAAGGGAAACCATGGGACCTATGTTTCTTTGGGCCTGGCTTACTTCACTTAATATAATTTTTTCCAAGTTTTTCCATTTCCTAACAAATGGGGCAATGTCATTCTTTCTGATGGAGGCATAGAATTCCATTGAGTATATATACCACATTTTCTTGATCCATTCATCTACTGAGGGGCATCTGGGTTGGTTCCATATCTTAGCTATGGTAAATAATGCTGGAATAAACATAGTTGTGCTGGTAGGTTTAGTGTGGTCTTGTTTGTAAACATTTGGGTAAATGCCCAAAAATGGGATTGCTGGGTCATAGGGGAGTCTTGTGGGTCATATGTGAAGTCTTTTGAGGAACCTCCATACTGCTTTCCAAAGTGGTTGAACAAGTTTACATTCCCACCAACAATGAAGTAAGGTTCCTTTCTGTCCACATCCCCTACAGCATCTGTTGTTTAGTTAGAGTTCTTGATTTTTGCCGTTCTAACTGGAGTGAGGTGATATCTCAATGTTGTTTTGATTTGCATTTCTTTTATGGCTAGGGATGTTGAACATTTCTTCATGTGTCTATTGGCCATCCTTCTTTCTTCTTCAGAGAAGTTTCTCTTTAAGTCTTTAGCCCACTTATTTATTGGGTAGTTGTTTCTTTGAGGATTTGTTGTTGGGGGTTTAATTTTTTGAGTTCCAAGTATATTTTAGATATGAGACCCTTGTGTGTTGTATGGCTAGTAAAGATCTTCTCCCAATCTGTGGGCTTTCTATTGATCATGCTAGCTATGTCATTTGCCCTGCAGAAGCTCTGCAACTTTATGCAATCCCATTTGTCCAACCTTTCTTTGATTTGTTGTGTTTCTGGGTCTTATTCAGAAAATTTTGGCCTGAGCCAAGGAGACCTAGGGTTTCTCCTATTCCATCCTGTAATGTTTTCAGAGTGTCAGCTTTGAGTTCAAGGTCTTTGATCCATTTGGAGTTGATTCTGGTGCAGGGTGATATATAAGGATCTAGCTTAAGTTTTCTACATGTAGTTAACCAATTTTGCCAGCACCATTTACTGAAGATGTTGTCTTTCTTCCATTCTATTGTTTTAGCTCCCTTATCGAAGATTAGATGGCTAAAAATATGGAACGCTTCACGAATATGCGTGTCATCCTTGGGCAGGGGCCATGCTAATCTTCTCTGTATTGTTCCAATTTTTTTATATGTGCTGCCGAAGCGAGCACATCAGGCATGTAATTCTAGCTCTTCAAGAGGCTGAGATCTGAGGATCACAGTTCTAAGTTCATGAGAATCTTATCTCCAAAAACCAACAGAAAACTGGAAGTGAACTCGAAGTGGCACTGTGGCTCAAAGTGGTAGAGCACAGGGCAGGGGGGGGTGGTGGCTGGGAATAACGGACAGCACCCAGTTCCTGATTTCAAGCCCCACTACTGACTAAATACTATACATATTTATATGATAATTTATTGATAGAGTATTGGCCCTGAGACATTGTAGTGTACTTCAATCTGGTTTGAGAAGTGATGAATGCTGATGAGAAGACAAAATAAATTTGAATACAAACAACTCAGACCTTACTCTCCGTATTTTCTTGGTCAAAATAATAATTAGAGCTTATACTTGGGAAATCAAGAATGGTATATAGTAAGAATAATTTCTGTGAGACTATTATAAAAATTATTTCCAGTTAAAAAGATGAAAAAACAAAAGGTCAGATAAGTTGATGTTGGGTGAAATGATTCTAACATATTTATAAGATGATTTCTTAGTTGCTTTGTATGTCCCTCCTCCACGGTATAACCCCTGCCTTCACTGTATATGATGTTGATATAATTTGGGGAGGGGAAGGGAGAAAACAAATAGTTTAAATAGGGAGACAGGGGGACCCATTGCAACAATGAGATATACAAATCGTTATCTCGAAAAACGAACTTTACAACTTTGGGGGGGGGTGAAGGGAGGTAAGCTAGGTGGGGGGGATGAAATGGGAAGGGATGGGAAGTGGAAACAAAGGAGGAGGCCACGATGCTTGATAAGAAATGTACTCATTATCTTGCCCTTGTAATTGTAACCCTTCTGTATGGTATTTTCACAATAAAAAGAAAAAGGAAAAATGAAAAAAAAAACAGATGAAAAAAGCTATTTTAATACAGGTATACATCACTAAATAATTATTAAAATCAAGAAATTAAAGTATCAATTCACATAGTTAACCTATTAGGGTATATATGCCACAAGAATATTTAACATCTATTATTTTTGAACATTTTATGTAGGCAGTATATTATTACTAATGATTAAGTCTTCAAAATTTACTTATTTACATGATAAATAAATTTTTCTTTGACCCTGTCTTCTCATTCCCCTACATCCAAATCCCTAATAATTATCTATTTACTTTGTTTCTAGAGTTTAGTGGAAATATGAATGGCAAAGGGACCTGTTCTTAACCTGTGTTACTGACTTGATTGTGTGGGTAGCATCCTAGATGTATGTGTATGTTAAAAATGATGAAATTGTATGTATTAAGTAACTGCAGGTTTTATAAGGATATACACATTGATTATATTTTGCCATTCCTGTACAAATAGGAATGGTAGAGAATATGTAGCCTTTCTCTGTATTTTGTAAGCTTATTAAACCTGAGTCAATCTTTTTAAATTAATCAAATTGTAATTAGTTTCTACTACTTTCTTACCTTGCTGGATTTTTATAGTACAACATTTTGTGAACTAAATTGCATGCTGAATACTGGCAGGCAGGGTGGAATTGGGCATGGCTGAAAATGGAATAACTAAAAGTGAAGAATGTAAAAAATGCTTTCTGTAGAGAGAATGATGGCATCTGGACATTAACATTGGTGTGCGATATTCTAGGGAAGAGATTTCTGAGTGAAAAGTTGGAAAGGAAAATTTTCTCTCATTTTTTTCTGTAATCTCACAGAAGATAAATTAGGTTGATGTGAAACGGATTTATGGGCTTGATTTTTGTCAGAGCTCTGCTAATTCAGTATTTTACCAGAAAAGTCTTTTCACCGGAGTGAATAAAAAGCCTGTGTATTAGTGGGCAGAGAAGTAAAACATGATTATATTAGCACCCCTCTGTTTAGTCATCTTAAAATTATTCCAAACTGCAAGTACCAGACCCTGACAAGTGCTAAGCTGGACAGCATTGAAGACTATCCACATGACACAGGTTTATGACTTCTGCCTTATTATTAATATTTAAAATCTAACAGCATGCTAATTACATCCAGAGGAGGATGTATAAATATTCCTAGCATGAATATACTTACAAAAGATATGAGCCACTTTAAATTGCAACAAGTTTGACAGTTTATAGCAGTCAACGGTAGTAAGTAAATAAATAATTAAATAAATAAATAAAACTGTTTCATAAGACTTTGGTACAAAGTCAAAGGCACCATTCATTTATTTTAAGGGAACAGAACGAAAATAAGATTTCTTTACAGCAGCAAGGAAGTAGGAGACAATAGAGAAAAATATATCCATGTAAACAAAGTTTATTGAACAAGTTTATTTTCTACATATCCCTGTCTTCTGACATACACAGCCATCTTTGGCATGCATAAACACGCATTCATCGGCACACTAACACAGATGTAAATGATAGTTCATGCTTTGATGAAGATATTTCTGAATCTATCAAAATACCTACTAATTTTTAACATTAACATGATAAATACTGGAAAATAACATGTAAGACAATTAAGGGACAAAACAATCAAACTGAGATTTCAATACTATTCTCATAATATTCAATAATATTCAGTACATTGTTGTAGTATCTGAGGGCTGTGAACAAGACTCGGGAGCTTGTACATTGAGACAACACTGGGACATCTCTTGAACCGAGATTCAGAGTAGACAGTATGAAATCCTAAGGGATGAATGGTTACAACCACAGGTGACTCAGAAATTCAGGAGATATTTTAAGAGATTTTCTGAAAGTTGGATGTGAAACAAAGAGTTTTCTGGTTTTTGAGATCTTGTGCTTTTACAAGAGGAGAATAAACAAACAGGTCATGAAGAAAAGAGACTGCAACATTGGCTCCGGAGCAGTGATTCAAAGGACATTTTCCTATAACCCAGCCAAACCACTCCTGGGCATCTATCCCCAACATCATAAAAAGTCAGGATATGATAGGGACACTTTGACTTCCATGTTCACTGCCACCCTATTCACAAGAGCCAAGATATGGAAACAGCCTAGATGTCCCCCAGTAGATGAGTGGATCCAAAATATGTGATACCTATATACAGTGGAATTTTACACAGTCTTTAGAAAGAATAAAACAATGCCATTTGCATTATTTTATGGATGGATGGAACTAGAACAAATCATGTTAAGTGAGGTAAGCCAAGCATAGAGAGACAAACAGTGCATGTTCTCTCTGATATATGGAAAGCAGATCTAAAATACACTGGGACATGACAAATTACACAGGATTCTTGATACGCACATATATAGTGAGACCCAAGCAGGATACTCGTAGGAGGGAAAGACAAAGGTGCAATGCCTACGTGCATCTCTATAAAATGGTGTTCACGGTGAAATGAACTCCAAGATATGGAAACAAGAGACCTCCTATCTTTTCTGTTGTTTGGTTTTGTTTTAATTGATAGTATTTTTTCTGTATGTATGGTGTATTCAAGGTATATCTTTGGGAGGTTGGAGGGGAGGGCACAGAACTCAAGGGGAAAAGGGTGGGAAAGTATGGCAGTGGAGCTCACTAGACTAGATGAGAGTAAACTCTACAACTCATGGGTGGAGATGGGAGGGAGGGACTAGGAGAGAGTAAGGAAACAGAAGATACTGTATGAAAGGAAATGTACTCATTACCAGACTCATGTGATTGTGATCCCTCTGTACATCACTCTATTGTAACAATAAGTTAATAAAAAATAAAAAGGTTTAAACAAACCAAAGTACATGAGTGAGCAAACACTCAGACATACAAAGAGATTGGTAGATTCTAAGGTGAGAATATAGTTTAAAAATCATGGTAAGAAAGATAGGTCACTTGAAGTTGTCTTCCACAGAGAAAGTGATAGAAAGAAAATCTAACACAAAGCAATGCTTAGGAGAAACAACAAGAACAAGAACAACACCACCAAGACACAAAATGAAACCCATAGGAACTTCTATCCTGTGGCTAACATGGAGACTGTTATTCTGAACATCTGAGAGGACATTAGAGCATTAAGCACTGTGTGCAGAGGAGAGAGCATAACATTTTTTTCATTGAAAACAATCACTAGTTCCAACTGAAAGACATGTAAGTCAACGTATCATATTCTAGCATATTTGAGCAGGATTTGGGGAACAAGGGTGTGTGGTGTGTGTGGTGATTTTTTTAAGTACTAGGAGGAAAAATAAAAGAGTTCTGGGTGGCTCCATGTTTTGTGACTTGAGATAATTGATGAGGGAGAGTACTGATCTGGTATCCACTCAGAGAAGTTGGTTTGCAAGGGGAGTAATGGCGTTGGGATTGGCACATTTTACATATGAGATGTTCATGAGGTACTTAGGAGAGGCGCAGAGTAGTGTTGTTGCTGTGCTCTGAATGCAAGGAGAGTTCCTGGCTGAAGATGTAGAACAGAACTGAAATGTCACCTAAGGGAGATAGGTGAACTAGCTGGAAGAATGTGATTTAACATAATAGAAAAAAATGCACTCATTACATAACTCATGCAACTGTAAACCCTCTATATAATAATAATTTTATAATAAAATTAAAACATTAAAAAGTAAAAACAAAATAAAGAAAGAAAAGGAAAGAAGATTCCATAAAGCTTTGGGTCATGAGCATGCAAAGTGTGTGGGGCAGGCGCAACAGGCAAAGAACATTCCAGAACCAGTGACTGAAGAAATGGCCAGTCAAGCAAGAAAGAGCTCTAGAGAATCATGCATTCTCCTGCAGCGGCAGAAGGTAGACTGTGTCAGTTGATTCTAAGAGAAAAAGTAATGAATGAATTAATTTAGTTATATACTAAAGCCATTTATGACTCATATAAATTAGTTAGGGAGATGCTCAGTATAGTAACCTGAAGAGCAAAAAAAATAATGGAGTGGAAATGGAAATAATCTCCTCTAGGAGTTCAACCCCACGTCGCTGACTGATCCTACCCAGCAAATCAGAGAAGTCTCCAGTAGGTCTCAAACTACGACTATCTCTCATTCTGAATTTTATTGTGAGCTACATTTTCTGATTTTCTGCTATCTTCAAGTTGATTTCTTCAACATTCAGTCTCAAAAGTTGATTTCTTGAACACTCAGACTCAACATTTCTTTCTGGTCATATATATTTCTCCAGATGATGGATTATGAAAAATCAAGTGGAAAATAATGACTGGAGAAAAGTAAACTCAGCTGCAAAGTTTGACAATAACAAATGCCTAGCTAGGTTGGAACGATTGAAATCCCTCCTCAACTGCACTCAAAGATGGCAGGCAGTGGCCAAATGAAAATTCCCTGGAAACACATTTAGTCTTTCCATTTTGAATCAAACAGGACCACCATTGACATGGCGATGGGTGGTATTTATTATTAAATGCTTTGTTTCTAGAGTGGTGCTGTTTTGTAAATTTCCATTCAACTGCACCTATAAGAAAAGGCAAGATTTATTAGAAAGTTTAAAACCTGAGGGGCTTTGAAGCCAATAAAACTTAAAAACATTCCGTGTTATAATCTCTCTCTTGCATTTTAACCTTCGTTTACATCTTAACTTGCGTTATTGCTGTTTGTACTAAACTTCACAGCAGCCGTCTTTTCTTTTGGCCTGAAGCACAGATAAATTCTCTTCCAGATGCCACATACACATGTGGTGGAGGCTTTATGGGGAAAATTATAGTAAATTAGAATAAACAAACAAAAAATACGATGTTGTATGAGTACCAATCTATTCTTACTCTGCTACTGGCAGATTTTTAAAAAATGCCCAAGTTATACTATAGAAACAGTATTGAAAGTCATCTATTCAATTAAACGCCTTTTCTTAAGCAAATTCAAGAAAGGAAATTCACTGTCTTTAAACCTCAGCTGGCTGTGAACAAAAGGTTGTTAAAATTAGACTACAATCTTTGCATATCATTTTACTATTCATTTTCAGAACTTTAACTGTAAAGCTGATGATATGGTACAGCTTGATGAATTAGTGCCTCGGTGTTTAAAGCTGTTGGAAAATGATTTTTTTTTCTGAGAGTTTATTATCAGTTTTCCATTATTCTAATAGAACACCCAAGGTAATTAATTTTTTTTTTTTTGTCCTTCGTGCAGCTTGAACTCTTGGCCTGGGCGCTGTCCCTCACTTCTTCAGCTCAAGGAAAGCACTCTACTACTTGAGCCACAGCGTCACTTCTGGCTTTTTTCTGCTTATGTGGTGCTGAGGAATCGAACCCAGGGCCTCATGCATGCAAGGTAAGCCCTCTATCACTGAGCCACCTTCCCAGCCCCAATTAAGTTTTTTAAAGCAGCAAAAGGTATATCTATGTTTATATTTTCTTTTCTATTCTTTTTTTTTTTTTTTTTTTTTTTTTGATCAAGAGATTTGAACTCTGGGCCTGGGAGCTGTCCCTGGACTCCTTTTACTCAAGGTTAGTATTCTACTACTTGAGCCACAGGGCCACTTCCAAAAGGTTTATTTTTGCTTCTACTGCTAGAAATGCTAATCCAATGTCAGTTAGAGCTTACATGATTCCTCAGAAAACAGAATGGGGGAGGAAAGAGGGGTAGGAAGGGCTGGAGTGGGAAAGGAGGGAGGAGTAGACAGTCATGCAGTCTCTTCAAGGGCACACCTCTGAGCGTGATCTGAACTTCCCACTAGAGGCCAGACTCTAGTGGCTCACACCTGTAATCCCAGGTTCTCAGGGTGGCGAGATCTGAGGAGTTTGGTTCAAAGTCAGCCTGGGGCAGGAAGTCTATAGACTTGTCTGCAGTGAATCAACAAAAAGCCAGAAGTGGAGCTATGGCTCATGTGGTAGAGTACTAGCCTTGAGCCAAGAACTCAGAGACAGCACTCTGGTGCTAAATTCAAAATATATGATTTCCTCCCCTGCCACCCCCCACAAAAAAGGGGGCTTCTCACTGAATTTCACAACAGATTCGGCAGTTTTCCAACACCATCACCTGGGGATTTTACCTATGACACACAGACTGTTGAGTGAGAATCATCCAAACCACAACAGCAATGAATAAATATTTTAAGACAAAATTAAGGGAAATAAAAGAAAAAAAGGACTTAGGAGAGAGACTGGATCAATAAACATATGACACTAATGCTAATATGTTTGTTACATGTACATAGCAAATTTAGAGCTAAGCTTTGCAGCAGCCAGTGCAAGCAGGAAAACATTATTATTATTATTATTATTATTATTATTATTATTATTATTATTATTATTATTTTGCTTATTTATAATGCACTTAAGATAAAATGTGCCCTACCAGATGTTTCCTAGAAGACTAGAGATGCTGGAACTTGTGTTGAAAATTTTCTCCTAAGATCCTTTGCAGTGAACTCTGAGGAAGAGAGTAAATGATGTGAACACAGTTGTTGGAGCTAGCTTGGTGATGGAGTTTACAGTTCTATTTCTGATAAAGTAAACTCATGGCACTGAACCAAAGAAATCCAATAAGAATGACTGGAAGACAGACTAAAATGATGCAGAAAATAGTTGTGTATGTGGTTTGGGTTTTTTAAAATTTTATTTTTTAATTGTATTTTAAATTTGCTCCTCAGGTTACAGCAGATTGTAGTAGAGGAATAACCAAGATTTGGAAGTCATCATCTGTGCCTGAGGTAGGAAAATGAATCAAGGAGAACACTTATTACTTTACGTTCCACTAACCTATGAGCAGAAAGCAAGGCACACTAAAATTAACCAACACTATTAGTAACTGGATTGTTTGCAAATCATTTTATCATTACAACTAATGAAAAAATAATCTGGAGCAAATTTAATTAAAATGCAAACATACTGCATAATTTATTGCAATGTAAATTAGTAAAGCATATTTTGTCAGGGTGGGAAGGGAAAGGGGAACAAGGCAGATAAATGTAGAGATGGAAGTTGGATGAATACACTCATCATGTTCAAAGTACATATGTGAAAATAGAAGCAGGTAATTTAAGGGGAAAGGTGAACATAGGAGAAATTGGGAAGAATGAGGAAAAGGTTGACTAAGATCACAACGCATTGTACTCATAACTTGATAAGTTGTGTTGAAACCCTTTGTAATTTAATTTAAAACTGTAAAAAATATAAATGCATAAAACAAAGGAGAAAATTCTTTTTGAGAAGAATTATTGTATTTTTCCATTAATTGTCCATGTCTGCATTACAAAATCAATTTCAGTGTAAAATATATGGTGATGTTCCAAGCTATACTGTTTTTGTTTATTTGTTTGTTGTTTGGCACAAGTGCAGTTGAGTAATTAATCCTAACATTACATATTTAAATATTGTTCAATATATGGAATTTTCATTTTATTACCTCTACAATAGAAAAATCAAGACATTAGAAAAATTTGTAAATGTAATATATTACCATAATTTAAACGTGTAATGTAAACCACACAGTGAAAACAAGTTTGGAATCTCTGCATGTATAAGAAGCTTTCAAATCCTTAAATATGTTACTTGTCATTACTTTCTGGGTTAATTGTATGGACTCTGTGGTTTAGATCTGCATTGTAATGTTTGAGAGAATCATCAGAGACATTCATGAGCTGAAATACATTTCTCTACGTTGTGATGTCATCAGAAGTCAGAGCCAACTGGCAACAAGGTGGACATCATAAGAAAAAAGAAAATTCAATTTGTTTATAGCCTGAAACTCAATGTGATGAAATTCTCCCCACACAAATGTCTCCAGTTGTGTGTATGGCTCATGCCATACACGTGACTTCACTCTACTTCAGTGACCAGAAACAGAAAAGGAATTACTTGCCAGAGAAGAATCCAAGATATGTACTTGCTAATGACTATCATTGAATGACTTCACTGAAATTGGAATATATACACATGGTTGTTAGCACACTGAAGTTATTTATAACTTTTGTTTTGCCACAACGTTTAACTTTTTCCATCAAGTATGTTTTGGAAGTACCTAATACTTATTTCAAACCAGGGCTGCAAACAAAATATTTAATAGTGTTTGCATTCAAATGTTCTTCTTACATAATGATACCTTTAATTTTACTAATCTTTAACATTATAATTTGATTCCATCAATTTTCCCTTCTTGTGGCCATATAGTTATATTTTAAATGGCTTTCAGATTTTTTAATAGATGAGATGTATATCCTAGGCACAGTAAAAGATTGTGTCTGTGGACCAATGATACTATCTGTGGAAGTATGACTCTAAGATGAGCATAGCATGAATGAGGCCCCAAATTCCATCTTAGCAGCAAAATTTCATATGAGTGACTTTGTAGAAACTGAAATTGAGGCTAAGGGAGGTAATGGATTTATCTACAATTATTTTTTTAATTCTGAACATCCAAATGTGAATATCAAGAATATCCTGGAGTATAACATGTATCAACAGGAAACATAGATATGAATTAGACATATGTGCTTGAAAGGGTGGACTTCTGAAGGAACTAAGACATAAAAGAACCTATGATTTTTGAAAAATAATTACTCCGGTTCTCTTTTATAAAGGAAATTAAATTTTTTCTAGGCAGCTACCCGTTTTTTTTTTAATAAATTTGGCAACTCTGTAAAACCAACACTGAGGCTGAAATAAATTCAAAGGAAATCTGGCACACCTGAAGAGCACCACAAAGTTTGGACCAGTACTATCACTACTCTGATCAGAAAAGAGTGAATCAGAATTTCCTGAGAAGAAGGAAAGCTCTTTTATTTTGAGAGAACACAGTTTGAATCATGAGAGAAGGAAGAAGCTCAGATTATTTACCAGATTTCAGTTGATAATCATTAATGGCATCTGGTACACTGATTCTTACCAGGAAGACATGAATCTCTATTCAAGACAGTTTCTGATTGTATTTAGGTTAAAAAAAGATTAATCATCCCTCCATCTGTTTATTTGTTTAATGAAGGAATAGGTGCAATGTCATTGGAGGAAAGTAAGTGCCATCATAATCTTACAAAATTTTTAACATTCAAGTTTTCAGTAAGCAACCACTAAGAAAACTCAAATATAAGTCCATCAGAGCAGAAATCAAGAGGAAAACACATTAATAATTTAGATATTTGCACTTGATAACAGAGTTTTTGTCAAAAATCAAAACAACTAATTGTGATTTTATTATCACAAGACACTGATTTTTATCAATAAATGAAATGATTCATTAATAATATAGATACCTGAGACATGGAAGCAAATGAATATCACTAAAAGTACATCATGTATTTGGTATATATCTAACTTACCAGGACAATACACAAAACAGAAGATAGATAATTTAGGAGACAGGAAAGAAAAACTATTGATAAAGACACAAATTTCAAGAGAAAAGAAAGATTTGGAAAAATATCAGAGCCCTGTGCAATTTTAAACTATATCCTAACATATTTTAAAGAAATAAAATATTTTCCTTATTCTTGGTTGAATTAGAGCTATGTAATAAGAGACTGTTTTGTAGATACATATTAAAATGGATTATGGAAATATATAGAATCTGTAAATAAAGGTAAGAAGACCTCCTCACTGGGTGAATCCCCTATAAACAACTAGCACAGATGTATGTGTCCGCAGGCTTGCATGCACATGTACATGCACACACACACACACACACACACACACACACACACACACACACACACACACACACACACACACACACACACACATGAATGACAGAAACTGAAACTGGCAAAAGTGAAGTTGTTGAGATTGGTTTGGGAAAAGTCAGTGGATGAAATTAGTTCACAATACATAATTCACTAAGCATTTATGATAGAGATACTTTTAGCAAAAAAAAGTAGTGAGAACAAGAGTGCTAAGTCGGGAGAGGGGGGCATGGTACACTGTCTGCAGAAGTGTCAAAGCCACAGTATCCATTTCAGGATAAAAGAGGCATGAAACTCAGGATAAAATGGCATTGAACTCACCACGAAGCTGGCTGTAGAGCCAGGATTAATGTGCTGAGCGGAGGGTTAAATGATAGCATTGTTTCAAATGAGAGAATGCTGTGTGGAAGAAGGCCAGTTGTGAGTTTATAAATTAGGATAGTTTTTACACATATTGAAGTCGGTGCTTTCTACATTCATATATTCCTGATTCAGACACTCTCCATATCACAAATTTGTATATTCCTGATTTCACCATCATTCTTTTCTGGCACTGGAGAGAGATAATCTTCCAAAGGAGATCTTTGTCTCAGACAAAGATCTTACAAATGATGGCTTCTTTTATTTTCTGAGTTTTTGATTTTTCTTATTTTCTGTTAGTAGTATTTAAAATTAATTAGCTCAAAATAGTGATGTGCAAACAAAGGTATTTTAGGTGGTATATATTTTGTCTCCTTAGAATATTTTTTTACTTATTTTTATTTTTTTATTGTGAAAATACTGTACAGAGGGGTTACAATTACATGGGCAAGATAATGAGTACATTTCTTATCAAGCATTGTAGCCTCCTCGTTTGTTTCCCCTTCCCATCCCTTCCCATCCTCCCCTCCGCACCCCTACCCAATCCTCCCCGCTTCCCCCCCCCCACCAAAGTTGTAAAGTTCATTTTTTGACATAACAACTTGTACATCTCATTGTTGCAATGGATATTTGAATTCTAAAAAAAAAAAACAGGTTGGGGAAAATAAAGCAGAACCACTCTTCCCAAGTGTTTGAACATTATTTACATATAGGCAAAAAAAAATACCCTGGTGCATCAACAGAATAAAGCAAAGAACAACACATTAAAAATACACAATAAAGAAACCATTAGACAGTGGGAAAAATAAATATGGAAGTTAAGAATCAGAAATGGAAAGTCTCAGAAAAAAATATAGTAAACGAAATAAGCTAAACCCAGAGAAAGAATGTTTGCATGGTTTACCTCATTTGTTATACTTAGAAGGTGCTTAAAAATCTATAAGTGAAGACACTGTGTGGTATGCGCATAGAGCTCAATTGGCATGATTCTTTTGAAAGGCTGTCAAAGCCCAACAAAAATAAGTACCAGCAAAGCATTGGGAAATGAGTACTTGCAAGAGAGGGGGTTGGGGGGAAAAGGAAAGGAGTAGATAAGTAGGGCAAGAAAGTAGGGAGAACATAGTAAATAATTCATTATATGTAATACAGAATTTTCTTTTAAAAAAGGGAAAACAGTGTGCCAAAAGTGGGTGAAAATATTGTAGTAATGTCACAGATCAAGATGAATTGTATACATTAACTACTTTGTTAAATGGCCCCCAAAAGTTAAATGCATAATCTACAAAATTAAGACAAGCAAAGGAAAGGAAGGGTTAGAGCATTGGGTGAGAAAGTAAAAATGGGTGACATTGATCATGACACATTATACTTATAGACTGTTTTGGTGACTGGCAATTCCTTTTTACAACTACTTAAATGTAGCACAACATTTTTTAAAGAGTCAGAGTTAATATTTTAATTGGAATAAAAATAAATGTTTATATGTCTTCCCTCTTACTAACACAATATTGAGTGCTGACATTTTTTGAATTCATAATCCTAGTGTTGGTAAAAGTCATACTGTCAGCATTTACTTAAACATCAATTGTTCAGATGCAGGATATAAAATTGTGCATTACAATCTAAAATTTAATTACCATGCATAAAGAATACAAGATTATTTTTCTCTTTTTCTCTATCTCAGAGTGCGTGTGTATGTGTGTGAATAAAGAAAAACAAAGAATAGTGTGACTGATAAAGCATATAATTACTACAAATATAGGCTGTGGATATTATCATTTTTAAAAATAAGAAAGCAAAAAGTTGAGATATGAGATGCCCATTAATAGTCATTAATATGGAAAGAAAATAGTTCATTTTTGACAATGCCATGAGTCTGAACATACAAGAGTTTATATGGAGGTGGAGAAATTTCTTACACCAGCAGTTTTAGCTTCTGCCTGGATGAAAACATGTAGTGTCCTATAGCAAAATCCCTGGAGGTATTAACTACTCAACCCTTGAAACACTAACCAAGAAAGTATCTCATTGCTAATGAACTGCCAAGCTGTCAATCATTGTAAAACCAAACTTGTGATTGGAATGCTTGGCCTTCACTCTCAGAAAAAATAAATGCTCTAGAGATTGAATAAGTCATCTACTAGTGGAAAACGACTTTGTTTACTCTTTTTCTAGTTTTCTGCTTTCAACTTTGATTGTAAGAAATATTCCTTAATAATCATTAAGCAATGAATGTTTTTGGTAGTCTAAAATAACATGGGTCTGGCAATAATTACTCTACTTTGGCTTTTCTAAAAATAAGATCTAATTATTTTTCACATTTACTGGAATCATGTACACTGTTCAATATTATTGTACAAAATGTTCTAACTCAGAAAGTAGCAGACGGTATGACATTATAATAGTGATTGTTTCATACTATAGCTTTGGTGGTTTCCCTAACTTAAAAATATGATTCTGACTTGCATATTTTGAGAAATGATTCCTGAGACAAAAAAAAAATGTATGCAAAGAAAATGTCAGTGGAAAGAACTCCTATGTGGAGGTTGAATTTAGTAAGGCATTATAGCTAAGAGATAATGTAAAGAATTTTTAAATATCACTAAAATTTGTAATAATCTCTTACCTTAGTAATAAGGAATGTGAGATGATTTTAAATTGAGGTAAAACAAAATGTTCAAAGTGTTGTTTCTTCACAAGTTGTAACATCAGAGCCATCAGATTCCAATGAATCCATCCCAGAGCTATGAATTATCATAGAATGCTATTTCACTAAAAGAAAATGTAATATGGGGACCCTAGAGCACCTTGGCATCTATGACTGGATGCAGTAATTAAAATTGAGATATTAATAATATATTTCAAACAGAATTGTTTTCTATAATTAAAAAAAGAAGTCAGAAACTTGGTGCTTACTAAGCATCTTGTAGACAATAGTTAGACATATATATATATATACACACACATGTGTATATAATACATATATATATACATACATATAAGTTATATATACACAAATACATCATTATATATAAGATGTAATTAGTTATTGATTAGAGATCAAGTTGTTGCTTCAGAATTTGATGTCATGCCATATAAAATGATGCTAACGGAAACAAACTCCAAGACTTGGACACAAAAGCTTTTTCTTTGTTGTTATTTTCATTTTAATTTATTTATTTACTTTTGGGTCCGGTCGTGGGGCCTGAACTCTGGGCCTGGGCGCTATCCCTCAGCTCTTCAGCTCAAGGCTAGCGCTCTACTATTTGAGCCACAGCACCACTTTCGGCCGTTTTTTATGCTTATGTGGTGCTGAGGAATCGAACCCAGGGCCTCAGGCATGCAAGGTAAGCGCTCTACCACTGAGCCACCTTCCCAGCCCCTCTTTGTTGTATTTTTTATGTACTATGTGATTTTTTGTTTCTTTTGTATGTTCTTCCCCCTCTGGTATATCCTCTGTTGTCACTGTATTTGATTTTGGTTCCCTGGTACTGTATATATCTGTATTTATCTGAATTAAGGAAGGGAAGGGTAACAATACAATGGTGAGAAAAAGGACGAAACTTTACAATTTAGGCGGGGGGGGGGGGGGGGGGGAGGGGGGGAGGGGGCTGTAGTTGAGTCAGGAGGGAAGGGATGGTAGGGGAAAAACAAACGAGGAGGTAACAATGCTTAATAAGAAATCTACTCAATATCTTGCCCATGTAATTGATAAGAAATGTACTCACTATCTTGCCCATGTAATTGTAACCCCTCTGTACAGTATTTTCACAATAAAAATAAATAAATAATAAAAAAGAAATGTACTCATTACTTTGCTCATGTAACTGTAACCCCTCTGTACAGTATTTTCACAATAAAAATTTTATTAAAAAAAATTCCACCCCCCCAAAAAAGAAAAAGGACAAGGGGGTAAACCAATGCAACAGTGATATACACAAGACAATATGTTGGAAATGATTTATATAACTTTGGGGGAGGGTAAATAGGAGAAAATTGATCGAAGGGTAACAAGGTTGACAAGAAATGTACTCATTACCTTACTTATGTAACTGAAACCTCTCTGTACATCACCTTTGTGGGACACGTGGGCTGGTGGGACGGACGAAGACCCCCACAACCTTGACAATAAAAAAAACAGGGAAAAAGTAAAAAAAAAAGAATTTGATGTCATAAAAACTATAGAAAGTATTGTCTATGCAAAATAACGTTAAGTAAACTCATTGTTGTGATTTGATGTCATCTTCCATTATTCAAAACTAAGAAGAGATACATATGTTAACAAAAGCAAAGGAGAAAAGAATTGTATTGGAATCCATTATTAACTACATGGAATATATCCAAAATTCAGTATGGATCTGTCTCCTGTGATTTCACATTCAGATATATCAAGGTCACTCAGTCCAAATTTAGCTCAATATTTAGACTTCAAATCTTCCCTGATTCAGCACTGGGACTAGTCCTTGGATCATGGCCTAATTAGGTTCTCATCACACCATGATATATTAAAATAATAGCATATCTTGCTTTTTTCTACAGTTATTTTTAAAAAATCTCAAATTTATATCTTACAATGCCTACAGAATTCAGTCTCTAAATCGTAGTGTTTCTTCCATTTTAAAATCTCTTCAACACCTTGTCTCACAGGTAAGATTAGTCATTCTGTTCTGTAGACTAAGAATTCTACTTAGAGTTTTACATCAGCTCCAGTTACTTCACACTTTCCCTTTAGGTTCTAGGTCCCTGGACTCTCCTAGTTTGCTATATATAGAGCACCATATTATAAGTAAAAAGTTTTTATTCATTGTGTTGTGTCAGCTTGACATCCCTGGCCGGTTTATTTGGAAAACTTCAATAAGAAACATGTGAGATAAATTGCTCAGAGGGTTTCCTGATTCTCAGGTTGGAATAAGTGCTGATATTAATATTTTCAAAGCTCGTTTCACAACTTCCACCCAAAAATTCTGCATTTTATTTTATTTTTTATATTCTATTGTAAAGGTGATATACAGAGGGGCTGCATTTACATAAGTCAGGTAATGCGAACATTTCTTTTGGAACACCTCTCCTCCCTCCTTCATTCTCTCCTAGTTTTTCCCTTCATGAACCCCCCCCCTTCCACCAAAGTTGTAGAGTTCATTTCCAATGTAGTGTCCAGTATCACTGCTGAATGGTTCATCCTTTGTCCCACTGTTTCTGTGCTTTCCCTTCTCCTCCCAAATCAGATTAAATTTATATATAAGGTTAAAGAAATAAAAAACAGACAGAAAAGAATAAATTAAAGAAAAAAGGAGAACAAAAGAACAAAAGAACCACAAACAGTAATATCTCTTTCTTCCATTGCATGTATAAAGATTTCTCTCTTTCTCTCATAATCTGAATATTACTTTTTGTTATTGTTGTTTTAGTTTTTTGTTGTTGTTGTTTTGTGCCAGACTTGGTGCTTGAACTCAGATCACAGGCACTGTCCCTGAGCTTCTGTTTGTGAGCACTCTACCATTTGAGCCACAGCACCACTTTTGGCTTTTTCTCTCTCTGTGATACTAAGGAATCGAACCCAGGTCTTCATGTATGCTAGACAAACACACAACTGCTAAGCCACCTTCCCAGCCCATACTCTGATTATTTCTTAAAGCAAGAACTGTATCCCATTTATTCATGATTAGTCCCTCCTATTTCATATTTTCAGTATGTGACTAATAAATAAGCCTTAAGATTTCATGATTTTAGGCACTAGAGAAGAATGAATGTGGAATGAAGTTAAAAAATTTACTTGAAAATGTAAAACAAAAATTTCAAGGTATACTCTGTGCTTTAGTCATGACTTTAGTCTTATTTGTATTACTTTTAATTGAACATATTCCTACACATAATTTTGCATTTACAATATTGATTTTATATATTAATTCATAGTTACTAAAAATTACTGACTCCTTATGATTTATGCCTCCTAAATTTTCCAATGAACCTTCCCTTTGACCCATATTAGATTTCTAAATTACTTAAACTCCTGAATTTATCAAAATTATAGTCGCTTTAAGAACTAAATAATTCTGTGCATGTATAAGACATATAAGACATCAAATTTGAAGCCTCAACTTTCAATACATGTTATTTTCCTCTCTTACAGCTGTTACAAAAGTTTGAGTCCTATTTGAACTATTTTATTAATTTGAATAAATCTAATGTTTCTATTTTAATCTCCCAGTTATTAACATCAAAATTTCTCTTGCAGGAACCCTACTATATTGTTGCTGGGAGTGTACACTTGTTCAACCACTTTGGAAAGCAGTATGGATGTTCTTCAAAAGACCCCACATAGAGCTCCACTGTGACCAAGCAATCCCACTTAGGGCCATTTATCCAAATGATTATAAACAAGTCCATACTAAAGCTACCAATACAACTATGTTTATTGCAGCATTATTTACCATAACAAAGATATGGAACCAACCCAGATGCCCCTCAGTAGATGAATGCATCAAAAAATGTGATATATATATATATATATATATATATATATATATATATATATATATATATATATATATATATATATATATATATATACAATGGAGAGACCGGAAGAAGATGGCAGAGGAGAAGCTGGAGGCTAAACAAGCTCTCACATAGAAAGCAATTTTAGTGCTCCAATTAATAGTCCTAGGCTAGAGAATAACACTAAGTGTACCATCACAGTACAGAGAGTTTGACCAGAGAGGGAAAATCCAGGCAGCTTGGTCAAGGAGACAGATATGAGCACTTGCTTGTAGCCGGGGCTGCAGTGGCTATGGTGGTGGTGTGGCTATCATAGCAACAGAGAAAGTCTGGGACAAAGGCGCCAGACATGGCATGCGAGTGGCTTCTACTCATTGCCATTAAGAACTGAAAAGGAGTAAAAATCTTCATCCTGCTGATCACAGACCAGGGAAGAACCAAGAGTCTAGCGTAAGTAGAACCCTGACATCCTCACTCCTCACAGAGCCGGGGTGGGAAGGCAGTTCCTCCCACAACACCAGAGAAGAACTCCATCTATAATACTGATGGAAGGCCAGGCTGAACAGCTAGCTCCAACCCAGGCTTTGGAAGGAAACAATTGGAACCATTAGCAGGTCACAGGAACCTGACCTGACTCAGCTCCACCAAGGGAAAAGTCACCCATCCAAGGCATAGGAAGCCTCAGTCCCTGAGGAGTGATTTTCTTCACTGGGTAAATAGAGCCAGAGTCTGCCCCTCCCTTTGGCAACCTAGACGAACAATTGAAACTCAGTAAACATAAACCCTGAGAATGGCTCAAGGCTGGGCTCTGTGAGTGGCTCAAGAGCTAGCCTCTCAGGAAAAAAAACTCTGCTGAAAGGCCTCAATGCTATCCAGAACCTAGCTCCATCACAGCATCTCCAAACTGGAGGAAACAGCCATCTCTCTCTTTTGTGATACACAAAACAGATCTCCATCCCACTGAACTAGCCTGGGAGGAGGATCACAAAGTCCTGGGTAAGGCAGAGTTGTCTGCCTGTTCAAACTGACTTAATAAACCAATCAAGCCACAGGAAAACCAAACACCACAAGCAGACCAGAGACTCCACCAAGAGCCTGGTTACAGACATAGAGGAGATTCAAGATCTTCCTCTCCCCCACAAAAAATTCAAAGAACTCTTTTCTACCTATTTATCATTATTTTTTAATTGTTTTCTTTTTTTTCCTTTCATAAATTTTATTTTAGGAGTGTAGGGGTGTGTGTGTGTATGTGCTTTTTGTTTTAATCTCTTTTGATCTTTTGGTCCTATTTTTTCTTTTTCTTTTTTTCTTATCTCTTTCTTTCTTTTCTGCGTGACTTAATTGCTATTCTGCTAATCCCCAGATGTATATCCATCATTGATTATTAGACCTTATCCCTCATTGTGTACGTACTTAATCCAGAAACTTATTACTCAATTCACAATCTCTTAGGCTTATGTTCTTAAATAGTAGCATTATTTCTTTATACTATATAACTTTCAATTATTCCAATTTTAAGAATTTTTATTTTTTCATTTTTCCTTTTTATCTTTCCTTTCCTCTCAACCTATCCTTTTTCTCTGAATATCATTTCTTTATGCTTACATAATTTTTAAGTGTTTCATTTTTTAATTTAAATTTTTGTTTTTCCATTAAAAAAAATCTCTCTCCTATCATTCTGTCCTATCCATTTTCCTCTCTGAGAATAGGACTTGGTTAAATTCATTCTCCTTTTACCTCTCTACATACCTCTAATCCTCTTTTTCCCCCCACAATTTTTCCTAAACCTAATAATTTCTGGTTTGCTGAATCCCTCTTGGATGTTCTTAGCCCATTAATCCATAGTTGTTTGATGTTGAATAGATTGTATCTATTGAAATAGAAAGTGTCTGCAGCCATTTTGACTGTGCAACTACAGGACTCTGGTTGATGCTTGTCTTAATATAGTGTTCTAGCACAAAATTGGTGTTACTTTCATACCAAATGGGCAGAACAAGCCGGAGAAACACAAGAAAAATGATAAGTCCGGGTATCTCAGTTCCCACTCAGGATAATCAGGCGACAGAACAGTTAATGAATTATCCAGAGGAGAGGTCCCCAAAACACTACTGGTAAACATGGCAAATGATAAGATTGAAAACCTGCAAAGGACTCAAGGCTAGTGTGATAGGGAGCAAGAAGAGGCAAACCAAAAATTAATACAGGCATCTCATGAGCATGAGGAAGCTACACAAAGATTAATACAGGAATTGTGTGAGGAGGTTGAGAACAGTCAAAGAGAAATACAGGAATTGCATGAACAGGCTGAGAACAGTCAAAGAGAAATACAGGAATTGTGTGAGCAGGCTGAAAACACTAAAAGAAAAATACAGGAATTGTGTGAGCATGAGGAAGCTAATCAAAGAGTAATACAGCTATTGCGAGAGCAGGATGAGAATAGACAAAGATCAATAGAGGCATTCATGGAATCCATAAACAGACAGCTGAAGGAATCCAGGGCGACCACAAAGGGAATGCTGAATGGAGCCCATCAGAAGGAAAGGGAGTTCAAGGAAACCCAAACCAATCAACTAAGTGATTTGAGGGTAAATAATGAACACCAAATTAAGGAAGTAAAGAAGTTCATACAAGCTCTAAAACAAAGCTCCAACAAAGAATTTGAAGCCATCAAAGCCAACCAATTAGAAGGAAAGGAAATAAAAAACAAAGTAGAAAGTCTTGACAGTAGTTTAGACCATGCAGAAGGTCGAATCTCAAGGACTGAAGACAGCCTAGATATCAGAGAAAGAAAAAGTACAACTATCCAAGAGAAATCCTAGAAATATAATAGATCTATTCAACATTTGGAAGACACCATCAGATGGCCTAATCTGAGAATAATGGGTGTAGAGGAGCACCTAGAGACAGAAGTTAATGGTCTAGGATATTTGTTTAACAAGATCCTAACAGAGAACTTCCCAAACATGCAAAAAAAAAAAAACATAGGCCTATTCAGATACAAGAAACTTTTAGAACCCCAAATAGACCAGACCAGAACAAGACCTCCCACCATCATATTATAATCTGCACAGGATCAATTCAGATGAAAGACAGGATCCTTAAAGCTGTCAAGGAAAAAGATCAATTGCCTATAAAGGGAAAACAATTAGCATAACTTCAGATTTCTCAGCAGAGACAATTAAAGCAAGAAGAGCCTGGAATGATGTATGTCATGCCCTAAACACAAACAACTATCAGCCAAGAATACTGTAACCATATAAGCTCTGCTTTATAAGAGAAGGTCAAATAAAACCTTCCATAGCAAAGAAAAACTGAAACAATATATCCCACCAACCCAGCCCTACAAAAGATACTTAAAGATTCCCTATGCATAGAAAACTAACAAGACCTCAAGAAACTGAACCCAAACTGAGAATCCAAGAACCATAGGAAGAAACCAGCAGTCACAGCACCCAAGAAGGTGGATAACATGGCAGGAACTACCAAACAAATCTCAGTCCTAACCGAACATTAATGGGCTAAACTCTCCAATTAAGCGACATAGACTGTTTAGTTGGATTAAAAAGCAAGCTCCTTCTATTTGCTGCCTTAAAGAGTCACACGTTGCACATAAAAACAAACAAATTTTGAAACTGAAAGGCTGGAATAAAAATCTAACAGGCAATCGGCCCCCATAAACAGGTGGGAGTTACAATCCTAATATCAGATAAAATACACTTCAAATTAAAATTAGTGAGAAAAGATAAAGAAGGTCACTACATACTAATTAAGGGATCTCTCCTTCAGGAAGATATTACAATCCTAAATATATATTCACTAAACAACAGAGCACCCAAATTGACCCAAGAAACACTACTTTCCCTGAAATCTCACATAGATCCAAAGACATTAATTGTTGTGGACTTTAACACGCCAGTATCCCACTAGATAGATCAACTCGGCAAAAACTCAACAGAGAAACTGCAGATCTAAGCAACTGTGATCTACTAGATTTGAACAGACATCTACCGAATATTTCATCCAGCAGCATCAGAATACACGTTTTCTCAGCAGCACACAGAACACTTTCCAAATTTGACCACATTTTAGGTCACAAAGCAAACTTGTCCAAATTCAGAAACATTGAAGTTATGCCCTGCATTCTCTGAGACCACAAGGGAATAAAATTAGAACTCAACACCAAAAGCCACCAAAGAAAGTCTTGTAACACATGGAGACCGAACAACACATTGCTGAATCACCAGTGGGTCATGGAAGAGATTAGAAAGGAAATTCAAATGTTCATGATATTCAACAAAAATGAACACACGAATTACCAGCTCCTGTGGGAAACAGCAAAGGCAGTACTCAGAGGCTCTGAGTTCCTACATCAACAAATTGGAGAGATCTGAAACCAACAATTTAATGAGACATCTGAACCTCCTTGACAAAGAGCAGCAAGCTAAACTCTAACCCAGTAGACAGAAAGAAATAATTAAAATTAAATCCGAATTAAACGAATTAGAATCTTAAAAACCCCATAAAATCAACTAAACAAAGAGTTGGTTCTTCGAAAAAATTAACAAAATTGACAGACCCTTAGCAAATCTTATCAGAAAAAGAACGGAAGACACCCAAATAACTAAACTCAGAGATGAGAATGGAAATATCACCACAGAAACAACAAAGTTCCAGAACATTATAAGGGAATACTTCTCAAACCTTTATGCTAATAAGTTTGAGAACTTGGCAGAAATGGACCTTTTCCTAGAAAATATTGACATGCTGAAACTAAACTAAGATCAGTTAAACCAACATAGCAGATCATTATCAAGTGTTGAAATAGAAACAGCAATAAGAGACCTCCCATCTAAGAAAAGCCCCGGACTGCATAGATTTACAGCGGAATTCTACAAGACCTTCAAAGCAGAACTCAACCAATACTTTTTCAACTCTTCAATGAAATTGCAAGAGAAAGTTCACTACCTAACTCTTTCAATGAAGCCATCATAAACCTCATCCCAAAACCAAGCAGGCAACCATCAAAGAAAGAGAACTATAGACCCATTTCTTTGATGAACATCGATGCAAAACTTCTCAACAAACTTTTGGCCAATTCACCTCTACAATTCATCAAAAAAAAATCATACACCATGATCAAACAGGATTCATCTCAGGGATGAAAAGCTGGTTCAATATACACAAATCAATTATTATAATTCATCACATCAACAAGAGCAAGGATAATAAACACATGGTTCCCAATCCATGCAGAAAAAACATTGACAATACTCCAACACCCTTTATGATGAAGGCTCAGGAAAAATTAGGAATCCATGAAACATTCCTCAATATAATAAAGGCTATATATGACAAACCTACAGCCATATTATACTTAATGGTAAAGATCTAAAACCATTTCCACTAAACTTAGGAATGTGACAAGGAAGCCCACTCTCTCCACTTCTCTTCAATTTAGTATTAGAAGGCCTAGTTACAGCAATAAGACAAGATGCAAACATAACAGGAATCCAAATAGGGAAAGATGAAGTAAAAATCTTCCTCTTTGCAGATGACATGATCTTGTATTTAAAGAATCCCACGGACACCACTCCCAAATTATTCTAGCTGATTTGGAATTTGGCAAAGTTAGCAGGGTATAAAATTAACAATCAAATTCAATGGCTTTTCTGTATGCCAACAATGAGAAAAGTGTGGCTGAAATCAGGAAAACAATTTCATTTGTAATAGTCCCACAAAAAAATGAAATACCTAGGAATTAACTTAACCAAAAAAGTGAAGGACCTCTATGATGAAAACATTAAAAACCTGAAAAAGGAAATCAAAACAGAATTTAGAAAGGGGAAAATCCTCCCATGCTCCTATTTTGGAAGGATCATCATGAAAATGGCAATACTTGCCAAGGCTAGCTACAAATTCAATGTGATACCTATCAATATTCCAACCTCATTCTTCAAGGGAATAGAAGAGGCAATCCAAAAATTCATATGGAACAATAAAAGAATCGAATAGCAAAAATGATCCTTAATAGAAAGAGCAGTGCTGGAGGAATATCAATACCAAATTTCAAATTCTACTACAAGGCCATAGTAATCAAAACAGCTTGGTACTGGCACAAGAACAGACCTGAGGACCAAGGAATAGAACTGAAAACCCAGAAATGAACCCAGAGACTTACAGCCACCTAATCTTCAATAAGTGAGCTAAAAAAACAGAATGGAAGAAAGACAGCCTCTTCATTAAATGGTGCTGGCAAAACTGGTTAATCACTTGTAGAAAACTAAAGCTAGATCTTTAATATCATCCACACCAGAAGCAACTCAAAATGGATCAAAGACATCGGAGAAAAGCAGACACCTTGAAAACATTGCAGAATGGAATAGGAGAAACCCTAGGTCTCCTTGGCACAGGCTGAAATTTTCTTAATAGAAACCCAGAAACACAACAAATCAAAGAAAGGTTGGACAAATGGGATTGCATGAAGTTGCAGAGCTTCTGCATGGCAAAGAACATAGCTAGGAAGATTAAAAAGAAAGCCCATGGATTGGCAGAAAATCTTCACTAGCCATACAATGGACAAGGGTCTCATATCTAAAATATACTTGGAACTCAAAAATTAAATCCCCCAACAACAAATCCTCAAAGAAAAACTACCCAATAAATACGTGAGCTACAGACTTACAGAGAAACTTCTCTGAAGAGGAATGAAGAATGGCCAATAGACACATGAAGAAATGTTCAACCTCTCTAGCCATAAAAGAAATGCAAATCAAAACAACACTGAGATACCACCTCACCCCAGTAAGAATGACAATAATCAAAACTCTAATACCAAATGATGCTGGAAGAGATGTGGAACAGAAGGGAACCCTATTGCATTATTGGTGGGAGTGTAAACTTGTTCAACCACTTTGGAAAGCAGTATGGAGGTTCCTCAAAAGACTCCACATAGAGCTCCCCTTTAACCCAGCAATCCCACTTTTGGGCATTTACCCAAATGTTTACAAACAAGACCATACTAAAGCTACCAGCACAACCATGTTTAGTGCAACATTATTTACCATAGCTAAGATATGGAAGCAACCCAGATGTCCCTCAGTAGATGAATGGATCAAGAAAATGTGGTATATATACACAATGGAATTCTATGCCTCCATCAGAAAGAATGACATTGCCCCATTTGTTAGGAAATGGAAAGACTTGGAAAAAATTATATTAAGTGACATAAGCCAGGCACATAGAAACATATGTCCTATGGTTTCCCTTATTTGCAATAACTAGTATATATCTGAGACAAGCAGAAAAATTAGATAATATGATGTTAAGTGAAATATATTCCAAGATAAGGACACAGGTCTTTCTTTCTTGTTACTGTCTAAGGTATTTATAAGGTACCAGGTGATTTTATTGTTGCTTTGTATGTACCTCCCCCACGGTATAACCCCTGTTTTCACTGTATTTGATGTTGGTATAATTTGGGGAGCAGAAGGAAAAAAACAACTTGTTTAAATAGGGATACAGGTTGACCCATTGCTATGTCAAAAATGAACTTTACAGTTTAGTAGGGGCTGTGGAGTTGGGAATAAAGTTGTGGAGATGGGAGGGTAGGGATTGTAGGGGAAAACAAAGGAGCAGGCAACAATGCTTGATAAGAAATGTACTCATTACCCTGCTCATGTGATTGTAACCCCTCTGTACAGTATTTTCTCAATAAATACTTATTTTAAAAAACATATATACAGATATATCTCTATCTCTATCTATCTATCTATCTATCTATCTATCTATCTATCTATCTATCTATCTATCTATCTATCTATCTATCTATCTGTCTGTCTGTCTGTCTATCTATACAATGGAATTCTATGCCTCCATCAGAAAGAATGGAAATGGAAAGACTTGGAAAAAATTATATTAAGTTAAGTAAGCCAGGCCCAAAAAAACATAGGTCCCATGGTTTCCCTTTTTTACAATAACTAATACGTGTGTAGGACATGCAGAAAAGTCCAAAAGCTATGTACATATAACCAGATACGATGATGTTAAGTAGGGACACAAGTGGTTTTTTCTTTCTTAATATTGTTTCTAATATATTTGTAATGTACGCTGTGATTTTTTTTTGTTTCTTTGTATGTTACTCCTCCAGGGTATAACCCGTTTTCACTGTATCTGATATCGGTGCCCTGCATCTTGTATGTACATTTCTTTAATTTGGGGAGGTGAAGGGAAAAAACAAAATGCTTAACTAAGGATACAGGTGGACCCATTGTAACAATAAGATGTACAAAATACTATGCTGAAAAGAACTTTACAGCTTTGGGGAATTTTGGAGGTGGCGACGGAAGTGATGGTAGGGGGAAAACAAAGGAGGAGGCAGCACTGCTGAATAGGAAATGAACTCATTACCTTCCTCATGTAACTGTAAACCATCTGTACAGCATTTGTACAACAAAAAAACGTACCAAAAATTTCTCTTCCAGTGGAAGGAACTAAAGAAACAATAGGTACTTAAGCTAAAAAAAAATCACATCATTACATATTTATTTCCCTTTGCTTTGTAGAAGTGTATTCTATATATAATATTTCAAAAAAAATTTAATTTCAAATAAATAGACACCAATTTGTCCCATGATTTAAAACAAGTTTTTTCATTTCATTTACATCACTCGCTCATGAACAAAATATTGCCAATTTTTCAAATTAGGGTTTAAAATTTTTCTGAGATAATTTTTTATTCAAAATTATAAGTAGAAATGGAAATTTCTCCAAAAGAAATAGATTTGTAGTGATTTAGACAGGCTAATAATTTTTCACCAATATGGGATAAATTACTTGTTCTAGTGTAGCACATGCCCTTATGTACTTTGTATAAAAGCATGATAATTTAAACAAAATAAGGCAATTAGGTCTACTTTCTCTCTAAACCTTTTTGGTTCTGATTTGCTCTGACCTTGAATATTGCAACTCTTCCCATTGCTTTAGTTTCCATCTCTTTTTCTTCTTCCAATTTTCTTTGAAACCAAGGTCAGTTCTTGTATATCAGTTCCCTACAGAGTACGAAATGGCTTATGAGAAAGTACAGAAGCTATTTGGGTTTGGAGATATAGCTTAAAGAGAAACATCTAAAGACAAAAAAAATTGGAAAGGCCCAAAAGGTTTCATAGGCTTTCCTTAAAAGAAAAAAGAAAGAAAGAAAAAAAGGTCATAGAGATACAAACCTATATGTGAGCTGATTTCAACTTCGCTGGAAAATTTTTTCAGAGCCTGAGTTGGAGAATAATCAGTAATTGCAGTTTTATTGAGCAGTTGCTTATTGTGACACAAGATCAGTATTCTACATTTGAAGCACCCTGGAATTTCACCTGTGATGTCCTTTCTTGCTTTAGTGACTCATAGTGGGAGAAACAGTTTACTCCAAGAGTAATTCAAATCACCACAACATCCAATGTACAAATTCCTATTGTTGCTTTATTGGAATCCAACCTGGAATGAGAAACTGATGAAAATGGGTTTGGATCCTAATCACTGAGTCTAAACGAAACCAGTTTTGAAACACACACACACGATCTCCACCCCTTACACACCCATTCACATACACCCTCACAACACCCTCATACCCCCACACCTCATATCCACACTCATATACCCCCCACAAACACATATATACCCACCTCCATACATAAATCCCTACATCCCCCCACACCCACACACTCACACACCTATGTACACCCCAACCTCTCTTACATTCATCCCCTACACACATTCTTTAAGATATCTTTTATACAAACTTTACTAGCGGAATTATGATTACAGGAAAGTAAGAAACCAACCTGGTGGTTTTTTCTATATTGAGGCCTTTCAAGCACAGAGAGATTGTTTATCTCCTAGAATGTGTATCTATGAGTTTGGGAGAATTTCAAATATTTTCAAAGCATTCTCTCATGCTTTCTATTTTAAAGTTTGAGTAACAGCAAAAGCATGAAAGCTTTTATTGAGTCTCCCCTTTAAATCTCACAGTAGAAGCTGTCTGTGTCAACGAAGGTTCTATTAAAGTTTATCATTGGAAGCTTGCCTAGTGCAACCAGCAGTCCTTTAAAACTGAAATTAATAAATAATGAAGTAAATGAGTAATTAAAATTAAATTGATAATATGCTGACTGCTTGATAAGACATATTGTTTACAAAAGATCTCTTGATTCTTAACTGAAATAGATGAACTAGTATTTTCATCTGTCTTGCTTGACTTTCCTTTTGTGGGCTCGATTGAAATTCTAGAAAAGTAGAAGGGCAAAGAAAACAGGACAAAGAGAAAACATAAAATTATTGTTCTCTTTCCAGATCTTATGATTCTACTGAGGGATTTTGTTGAAAGTAGTGACTTGAAAATTTTTATTTGATTTTTTTTTGGAGAAAAATGGCTTCTTTGAATGATTTCCTTTATCACTGTGTTTTCTGGTATGATGTGAGAACGAGAAAGTTTGTGAGCCAAAATGTCCTGCATGAAGCCATTTTTCAGTTTCATTTCATCCAGAGGAAACAAAATCTATATTCAGTCTCCCAAATTTAAATGGCAAAGACTATCACAGAATTGTTTACAATGATTTTGTTTTATTTCTAACCCAAACCTCTTTCAAAGAGTTCTGATCACTCACTGTCCTAATTTTGATGTTTGTTTAACCAAACTGGGTCTTTCTTGCACACTAAATTGCATAGGTGTTCTCTCGGTCATTATTGCTTTTAGCAATTTTCATAACTCTTCAAAATGAGTTCCCATTTCCTCTTGCTCATATAGGGTTAAAATTTCTAGGCACCTGACTCTGTTCACTTTTATATATAATCTATGAAATTTTATCAGGCTGTCCAGGCTCCCAGAAGAAAAATGCCACAAACAGAATGTCCTTATCAACAGAAATTTGTTTTTTTTTCCACAGTTCTGGGTGTTAACAGCTCATGATAATGTGGCCAGAAAACCCAATTTCTGGTAAAGAGCACTCCTGGTTTGTAGATTACTGCCACATGTCTAGTGTCCCACTCAGCATCTCATCCATGCTTGTGGAGGAAGAATGATTTTGATGTCTCTTCCTTTTAAATAAGGACATAACTATTACTTCATCCAGTTTCAAGCTTTAGAGTCTCACATAACTAGATTGCTACCATAAGGGCTTCTGTCATCAAATGATTGCATTGGGGCTGGAAATTTCAACAAACTTATTTAACTATGGGCACTATTCATTTCATAACAGAGGTATAATGTCTATTCTAGCCTATAAACATAAAAGAATCAGTCCTCACTGATAGCTCTTTTAGTGTTTTCTTCCTATAGATCACCATTGCTAGCTATTTAAGTTCCTTAGTCATCTCCTGGTTCAACAAATAATTATTGTAGTATTTCATTTCTTAACAAAGGAAAAAAGAAAAAAGTCAAAACATGAAGAAAGGTAGTAAGTAGCATGAGGGAACATAAAAGGGAAATTGTTGGACAAATAATGAAGATTTGCATACTTCCATTTAAATAAAGTAGTAGTAGTAATGTGTGCACACACATATGTATGTGTTTGCTAGTGTGGGGTGTGTAAAATTCTCTTAGTTTTGTGGAATCATGTATTAAGTGTCTGGTTTTGCTTAAAAAATTCATGATATATGTGTGTGTGTGTGTGTGTGTGTGTGTGTGTATGTGTGTGTGTGTGTGTGTGTGTGTGTGTGTGTGTGTGTGTGTGTGTGTGTGGATACGCACAATGAAATTCTATGCCTCCATCAGAAAGAATGATATGCCCCATTGTTAGGAAATAGAAAGACTTGGAAAAAATTCTATTAAGTGAAGTAAGCCAGGCCCAAAGAAACAAAGGTCCCATGGCTTTCCTAATTTGCAATAACTAGTATTTGTCTAGGACAAGCAGAAGTCAAAAGCTGTGTATGTATGACTTTATAAGCTGATAATACGTGAAGTGAACCCCAAGATAGGGAGACAAGAGATTTTATTTTTCTTGCTGTTATTTTTAATGTAATCATAATGTACTATGTAATCTTTTTTGTTTCTTTGTATTTTCTCCTCCCCCCTCCCATGGTATAACCCCTGTTGTCACTGCATTTGATTCCAGTACCCTGTGTCTTGTATATACATTTTTCTAATTTGGAAAGGAGAAGGGAAATAAAAAATGCGAAACAAGGATACAGGATGACCCATTGTAACAATGAGATGTGCAAGATACTCTGTTGAGAATGAATTTTACAACTTTGGGGAGGGAGGAGTTGGGGAAGTGGGGAGGAAAATGATCGTAAGGGAAAAACAAAGAAGGAGGTAACAATGTTCTATAGGAAATGGATTCATTACCTTGCTCATGTAACTGCAACCTCTCTGTACAGTATCTTCAATAATATATAGAGAATATTTTAAAAATTAGAATAATAAAATATAAAAATAAATCATATGTATTTTTCACCTCTTGTTATTTTATGACTTTTTCAACTTCTAGGATGCTCTGATTTTCTCAGTAGGGTGATTTATGGATTGTCTCCATGTTGGTGTGGATGGCAGGAGCAAATACTGTGGAAGACATGCCCAATCACCTATTGGCCTTTCTGAAGATGAGGAGGCTGATGGCTTACTCAGTGTGTATGCTTATTTATTTACAATAACAATCAGGCCCAGATTGTTACTTTTACAATGCCTCACACAAGCATGTAGGAAAATGAAAGACCAATATTGTGTAAACATACTTCAGTAAGATCCCTTTCAGAAAATAGACTTGACTGTCAGTGTTATTGCGTCCTAAGCCACAGGTCTTCTTTTCCTTGGTGAGGTTCATTTCCCATTTTACTGCAAAGTAGGGATTTGGGTTGTTGCTTAGGAAATTCCAGCTAGGTTTAAGGTGTGTACCTTAGACTGGGATGCTCATACCCAGGGTTCCTTCTCTGCTGTTTTCCTCTTCTGTAACCTCTGCTTTCCTTTAGGATGTTCACAACTCTTTCTATCCCTAGCTCTATCTTTTGTCAAATTTTTTATTGCTAGCTCATACTTGCAGTACTTTTCCTGAAGAAAGACATGTTCCTTGTTTCTGAACGTTTCTTCCTAATATAGAAGGCAAGAGCACGGATTCTAGTTGTCATTTGCATTATTTTTTATTTTTATATTTTGTTGGTCATGGGGTTGAATTCTGGGCCTGGGCACTGTCCCTCAGCTCTTCAGCAAGGTTAGTGCTCTACCACTTGAGCTGCAGCTCTACTTCCACCTTTTTCTGCTTATGTGGTGCTGAGGAATCAAACCCAGGGCCTCATGCGTGCAAGGCAAGCACTCTATCACTGAGTCACCTTTCCAGCCCCTCCATTACTTTTTTTAAAAGGCTCTTTTTACAGTCTTTAAAAGTTTTTTTTAATATTATTATTATTGTTAAATAGTTATACAAAGACGTTGCCATTTACCAAAGCAGTTTGTGAATACAGTATTTTGATCAAGGTCACACTTTCAACTTTCTTACTTATTCCTCCCCTAACAGCCCCTCCACTCTTCTTCTTCTTCCAGTTCTTTCTCATTCTGTCCTCTATTCATCTTTGAGGTCAGAAATTTGTTCAGTATCACTTTCATTTGCTACTGTAAGTTTCTTAATGCTCTCATGTAGTAAACACCAGTCCTTTGCTTTTATACCTGAATGAAATCTAGAAGGAATTTCACAATCTTGAGCCGCCACTCATGTCAACTTACCTCCTTGTATGGCTCTTTGACAACAATGTACTAGTGATTGTACTTGAAACAATGTATTTTAAAAAATAGGAGACCTTGCACTTTCATTGGTAGTTATCTTTTGTTTTTTAAATAGACTTACTGTGACATAAATTCAAGTTTGAGGTAAAGATCAGATTGAAAATTGTCAACACTCCTACTTTCCAGTTGATTTGTTCATCCTTCAGTTTGGACGACATTAGATTATCAAGCTACACTTTAAAAGCATGTTTTACTAGTTTTTTTTAAATGTCAAGAGACCCAGACTTCTTTTTCATACACCTACCCTAATAAGTTCATCAAAATTAATTCAAAGTTGTCAGAATCTGCAAATGCCTTAAGAAAAAGTAAGAAGTTATTAGTTTAACAAATTACCTTTAATGCCCATATTATAACTTATTTATTGACTAGATAGTTCCTTAATACCTGTTTATTCTTGCCAGTAGACTCGTAAAGAAGACATTTTGCATCACTGAATATTTTTAAACTTTTGGTATAGGGTAGTGACTTGGGAAATCTTAGCTCACTGTACATCAGAAATCACAGTAGATGGTTTTTATCAGCTTTGTTCCATTTTCTTATATTTGTCTTTCTGAAACCGTATTAATAATACATATTAGATCATAACCACTAAACACTCTTGAAACATATGTGTTTTTACAGAGGACACTTTTTAAAATATTTTCTGTTGTATTTTTATTGTAAAAAGTAACCACAAACTCAACAGCTTAAAACTAGCTGGATTTATTGCTTAAGTGCTTTTTGTATCAAAAAGACAGGCTAGCTCAGCTAGGTTTCTAATGAAATCTGAAAGGTTCTGGTTAGGATCTCACAAAATAAATCAATATGACATCACGTCTACTGTGGTTTTCATTAGAGCCAAAGGGAGAGGATTTGCTTGTAGTATTAGTGAGGAACTGGGCAAAATACCACTCCGTGAGACCACAGACTGGAATCCCACGAGTTTACTGGGTTTCCATTTTCATGACACTTCTTGCATTATTTAAAATTTCTTTTTCATTATCTTTAAATAGTTGAACATATTAATTTCCATTTAACACAACAGTTTATAAATACATTACATCTTGATCAATGTCACCCCTTTCAAGATGAGGATTGCCTTCCTCCACCCTTCTTCCACTACTGGTAGGTTGAGTTCTATTTGTTTGAATTTCTTGGCCTTCCTCCTTTGCTTTCCTCTTTTGATGTATCTCTCTCATGCCAGCTGCAGACATATCCTGCTTTTATGATTCTTGTGATAAAATGGAACCCACTTAGATATTCAAAATAATCTGCTGTTTTAAGATCAAGAATATTATTTGAAACTACAACTTTTCTTTTTAGCAGCACCTAGATTAATGACTGAATACCCACAAAAATGGGAGTAATTTCAGAATTCTGCTTCTATGGGCAATGTTTTCATTAGGCATCTGCTTTTTTTCTTAACATCTGGAAATGAAAACAGATGCTTATTTTTCTTAAGTGAAACAACCTACATTTTGGCAAAGCTGTAATATCTAAAACTATCAAAATATAAGTTGTTTTTTTTCTTAATTGATGCTCCATATAATAATGCACAATGCTTTTCACAGAATCATTTCAAGACAGAAGGAGATTTTTGAAGCTCAGCCTTCATGTCAGCTCATTTGAATACAAATAGAGCACTCTGGGAAGAGAACAAGGGTGGAGACATTCTCCATTCTTTTCCTTTCCATGACTCTTATATCATAAGCATTGGCTTGAACCTCAGACTTAAAGCTAAGTGTCAGCCCAGGCCATAAGGGTTCAATTGGGAAAGATGTAAGGAGATTACATTGGTAACTGTCCATTTTTGTAAACCACAATCTAATGAAATATCCTTTCTTCCCTAAACTGATCTCAAAATTGGTGAAAATAATGTTCCCTCCACCCATCCATCCACCCATCATCTATCTATCATCTACTTATCGCTCTAAGTATAATACCATATACAATTGACATTTTATAAAAATGTCTTGAACACTTTTTTATAAATGTATTCTGAAATAGTTGGAGATACAGGCTAATCAATATTGGTTGTTTATATGTTAATGGTTTCCTTTATATTGTGCGTGCTAAAATTATAGACTTAAGTAGCTATGAATTTACAAAATGAGGCAGAAGATGAACATCTGATAATGCACATTTTTTTTACCAAAACACCAAATTGAAATTACTGATCTTGATAGATGATGAGTAAATCACATTAGAAATAAATCAAATCCTTCACCTCTGCCTTATTCTGATCTGAACCCTCTCTTTTCCGTTAATGCAAATAATTCTGAAATGCATCATAGATTCTTGACAATTTAAAAGGTATTATGTGAGAGTGCTTCCCGTTGCATCTGAGACCGCATAATGGCACTGACCATGGTGACAAGTTTTTTTAAATGACATCATGGTCTGAGTCACCAGAACATTCCTCAGCCTCCTTGCATTATTTATACTTCCTTCCTTAAAATTGAAAAGAAGTTAGTGAACTCCAGAATCATATTAAAAGTAATAGATATTTCTGTTTGTCATTGACTTAGCAATGATTATCTGAGCAAGGAGAGGTTAAAAAAAGTTATAGCTATTCTGTAATTGTAACTCCCACCAATGGGTAATTATAACAAGATAATTTGGAAGAGATGGCTAAACATTTTTTCTCCAAGTCTATTTCTCTTGTAGTTGTTGTTGGCTAAAATAATATATGCAATAACTTCCATCCAATTAAAAAACAGAATCCATGTTTAGTGATTGGGATTTAAATAATCATAAATGAAAAATACCATCAGTTGCTGACATTAAGAATTCCATGCTTAGCTTTATTAAGCATGATTAATTAATTAATTAATAGGAATTAATCAAAGTTTAGTAACCAAGAAGACAGGACAGGTGAAAAGAGTCCCAAGTACACTTTTAGTTAAGGGAACCAGCCATACACATTGAAGAATCCATGAAAGTTGATGAAATATTGAGATGCTTCCACACAAGACTTTGGATATCATAGCCAACTGGGCACTCAGAGCTTGTATAATCTTGCTTAATATCTGAGATCTTCAAGGAAGTGTTGGGAAATGATGCAAAATTAATTCATACCACTTTCACCTGGATACCTCATAATAAATTTTTAATAAGAACATCTCTTTCAATTTAACAGATTCAGCACTGATTCATTTGGTGCTAGATATTATGAAATTTATGTGATCATACCACTCACTGTTCTTGTTTAACATGACAAAGACTTTTAAAGAATGGAGTATGAAAATAAATCCCCATTCAAGAGTGAGCAGTTTTATGTGAGTGATGAATTGCTTCCCACTAATAATTAATGGGTAACAATGGATCTACCCAGATAGCACATGGCCTCTACTTCACATGTCAATGAAGTAAGTCAATCTACATGATGATGTGAGATGACCAGAATTTGTGAATTATGCTCAGTCTCTAAATTCAATATCATAGTGAGGCCGATTTAAAAAAGTGAATGAGAAAAATGTTAAGTAGATGACTAGGGTCAGAAAGGTGGGAATTGCTAGAATCTGGACTTCAATAGAGTGTGTACAGTATTATAGTTCTAATGTATATACATTATGTTCTATAAATAGATGTGTCAGAGATATGATTTGCCAAAGAGAAGTCAGATATTAGGATTAAAGTGTTCTTGCAGAAAGCACTTTCAGTCTGGCAGCCTCCTGTTGTTTGATGCATTTATCTGATTTGGGAAAGGGAAGGGGAATAACAAAATGATTATGTAAACGGTAAAACAATGCAACAGTGATACTCACAAGACTCTATGTTGAAAATGAACTTTACAACTTGGAGGGGAAGAGAAGTTAAGGGAGGGAAAAGTAGAAAACGAAAACGAGTGAGTGGGTAACACTGCTAGATAAGAAATGTACTCATACCTTACTTATGTAACTGTAACCCCTCTGTTCATCACCTTTACGATAAGATAAAATATTATTTTAAAAAAGAAATGTTGGAATACAATTCATCATTCTACTGAAATAGAAAACAAGAAAAAAGATGAGAACAACATTATACGTTATAGTGAGTTCAGATTGCTGGATGAAGCACTATAAGTTCAATAAAAACATAGAAGTATATTAAACAATAGGCATTTGATCTTCACAGTTATGATGTCTGAGAAGTCTAAGCCTTAGATTCCGGTGTGTTTCCTGGAAGAATGTGTTCCTTATCTTATAGATACTTGCGTGTGCTTGTGAGCTCAGGCTACTGAGCTAGTTCTGTTGGCTTCTCTTTGCAAATAAGGTAAGCTCCTGGGTGACACACAAGTTGCACTTAGACAACAAGAAAGGAAATAGATCCTTTCCTTTCCTTTCTTTCCTTTCCTTTCCTTTCCTTTCCTTTCCTTTCCTTTCCTTTCCTTTCCTTTCCTTTCCTTTCCTTTCCTTTCCTTTCCTTTCCTTTCCTTTCCTTTCCTTTCCTTTCCTTTCCTTTCTTTCCTTTCCTTTCCCTTTGCTTTCCTTTGCTTTCCCTTTTCCTTTCCTTTCTTTTTTCTCAAATTCGGTACACCTGAAACTTTCACACATTGGGTAGTGCTCTATCAACTGAACCACTCCTCTAACACTCATTGATACATTTCTTCCAATATCAGAATTATTTCATTTTGTGTTAGATTAGCATTTCTCCTGTAATAATTTAGTTTTGAAAGTGCCACTTTCAACATGTGGGTTAAAAATGTGATGCTCTTCCATAGATGGCATCAACTGTATTAAAAAATTAAGAAAATCACTGGTAGCTTCCTTCTAAAAGTTGCCTTCTCTCTATCTATATTGTATTTACACTTGGACTTGTGCAAAATTCTGCCCTCTCGGAGGCAATGTCTGACTGAATTATTTATTCAAAAATAATTCATTAACATAAAAATGTTAATGGAAAATGATTATTTTCTTTTGTAAAAATCTCATTTTTATTATATTTCATTAGTTGTACAAAGGAGTTACTATTCAACAAATCAAATTTATGGGTACAATAAGTCTTGATCGGCATCACCCTTGGTCATGTTCTTTCCTTCCTTCCTTCCTTCCTTCCTTCCTTCCTTCCTTCCTTCCTTCCTTCCTTCCTTCCTTCCTTCCTTTCTTCCTTCCTTCCTTCCTTCCTTCCTTCCTTCCTTCCTTCCTTCCTTCCTTCCTTCCTTCCTTCTCTCTCTGACTCTCTCTTTGTCTCTGTCTGTCTGTCTCTCTCTCTTTCTGTCTGCCTCTGTCTCTCTGTCTCTGTCTCTCTCTGTCTCTCTTCTCTCTGTGTGTCTCTGTTTCTGTCTCTGTCTGTCTGTCTGTCTGTCTGTCTGTCTGTCTGTCTGTCTGTCTGTCTGTCTGTCTGTCTCTTGTCTTTAGGATTGAACTCAGGACCTGGGCTCTGTCCTTGAGCATTTTGCTCAAGGCTAATGTTCTACCATTTGAGCCACAGCTCAGGCTTTTTGGTGGTAATTAGAAGTAAGTGTCAACTTTCCTGCCTGGCTTTGGACCATGATTCTTAGATCTCAGCCTTCTGAGTAGCTAAGATTACAGGCCTGGGACACTAGCACCAAGATGCTCAGGTGTCACTTTTAGGACAGAGATATTTTTTTAAATTTTATTTTATTTTATTTGTGAACATACTGTACAGAGGGGTTACAATTACATGGGCAGGATAATGCATACATTTCTTACCAAGCATTGCAGCCTCCTCCTTTGTTTACCCTTCACATCCCTTCCCAGCCTCCCCCCTCCCAATCCCAATCCCAATCCCAATCCTTCCCGCCCCCCCCACCCCCCCACCGACGTTGTAAAGCTCGTTTTGGACATGACAACTTGTACTTCTCATTGTTGCAACAGGTCCACCTGTATCCTTAAACGACTTGTTTTTCCCCATCTCCTCCACAAGTGGTACTGACATAAAATATAGTGAAAGCAGGGGATAGGGACATACAAAGCAACAAAGAAGTAATCTTATAAATGCGTTAGAAACACATGCATGAAAGAAAAAAAACATTAAAATACATATCTAAGGGTTCATTTTCTTAACATCACATTATCTGACCTTTTCTGCTTGACTCATACATATACTAGATATTGCAAATAAGGGAAACCATGGGACCTATGTTTCTTTGGGCCTGGCTTATTTCATTTAATATAATTTTTCCAAGTTTTTCCATTTCCTAACAAATGGGGCAATGCCATTCTTTCTGATGGAGGCATAGAATTCCATTGTGTATATATACCACATTTTCTTGATCCATTCATCTGCTGAGGGGCATCTGGGTTGGTTCCATATCTTAGCTATGGTAAATAAGGCTGCAATAAACATAGTTGTGCTGGTAGCTTTAGTGTGGTCTTGTTTGTAAACATTTGGGTAAATGGCCAAAAGTGGGATTGCTGGGTCATAGAGGAGCTCTATGTGAAGTCTTTTGAGGAACCTCCATACTACTTTCCAAAGTGGTTGAACAAGTTTACATTAGGACAGAGATATTTTTTTTATAATGATAAAAGATGAAATTATCTCATGTTTAAATTGTGGTAATAATGAAATCAATTTGACCATCCCAAAAAAGAAACAAGGAAGCTTAATAGTAACATAGAAACCTAATACCTAAGATTTCTTTATTCTTTGTGGGAAGATTGTTTATTCTGTAATGAAAAATGTTAATGATTACTTTCAAAGTCTTTGAATAAGTACTAGTCTCACTTCCAATCTTAGATATATAAATACATTCTAACATTTCAAAATGTTAGTTAAATATACAAATTTAAATTTTAAATTTAATTTCACTAGTAGAGTTTTAAGTGCATGTCAGTTGTTGCAACGATAGAACTGTCTCATGTTTAAAAACTACGTTTCAATTTATTTTTGTTAATTACAGGAATACAAGTATCACTCCTGTTCCCAAGATTAGTAGAATATTAAAAGCATACCTGTACTTCTTTTAATTTTAAGTTTGAATTTCAAGGCTTAAAAGTTCACCCATAAGCACTAAATATCCACATTCCATATTTAAATCAGTAGATTTCTATACAGAAAAGTGAACACATGAGTTGGTTTGATTAACTATTCCCTGGGTTGGAGTTGGAGTTGATTTCCCCAAGTCCGGGCTGGTAGCTTATGGACTCTTACTCGCTCTCCACCTCTAAGTGGATATATGTAGTCTCAGACCTCCTAATTCCACAAACATCAGGAAAGGGGAAGTATCACATCCCCGCATGAGACTCATGGTTTAAATATTTGCTGCCAAATCTCTTCATAAAATTTATGAAGTTTGTTTAATAATGTTTCATGAAATTAACCATTCCTGACAATGACAATTGCAGATTATTAGAGCAAATGCTCATTATGAGGAACTAATTTTAACAATTGCTCAGCTACATGTTCTTCTTAGTTTATAATTCCTTAATATTTGGGTGTGTGTATGTTTGAGGTCTTATGTTATATAGGAGATTATCTCTCTTCCTCTCCGTTTTATCTTCTCTGTCTGTGGCTTCCTCCTTCCCTCCTTTCTGAAATGGAGCAGGAAGCTGCTGTTTGGTGCAAGTGTCACCACGCACAAGACACTGCACTCACAGGCACAGAAAAGGACAACGCCTGACCTTGACCTTGGCCTGGTCCTCTATCTCAGCTCTCTGTTTTATGGAGACTGCAGAGATCTTATCACAATCAGTAATTATTGTTGTTATTATTACTTCTGATGCTACTGAGGTTTGAACTCAGGGCTTCCTGTTTGCTGGATTGGGGCTTTGTCTCCTGAGACACACTTTTACCCTGGATTTTTGCTGATTGTTTTGAAGACAGAGTTTCAATGACTTTACTCCTTGGGCTGATTTCCAACCATCTTCAAAATCCTCTGGATCTCAGCCTCTTGAATAGCTAATTACAGACCAGTGCCACCAGCTCCTGGAAAGTTTTACTAGTGAGTAGAGGTTTTCAGAACCTAATTTTTCTTCCATGAGGATGATTTTTTTCCCAGGAAATCATAGAGATCCTTGACTGAAGCATTGGTTGATTCTTTGCACATCTCCACAGAGGTCCAGTATACCTCAGAGACCCAGTATTCCACAGAGGTACAGCTCTGGTCAGGGGCAGCTTCATGTCTTTAGTTTGGATCTTATTTCCCAGAAAAAAATTCAAAAGTTAATTAGTATTATACACATATATATATACATACATACTTAATATGATGCAAAACTCTATTAAAATATTCTCTATATTAGTGTTAATCCTAAAGGAAGCATTTATCAAAGCATAATTTCACTCAGTATTTGTAGTGTAATATAAATTTCTTTTGTGTTAAGTAATAAGAAATTAGAGAATCAAGTTACATAAAAATATATCCTCAATCATATCCTTATATATTCTTAGATTTAATTTACTTTATGAAGGAAATAAGGCTTTGTTTACTTATATGAAGCTGGTAGATCAAGAATGATTATGTAAATGATTCGCAATTATAATAGTTACTGTCAACATGGATTTGAAAATGTCACTTTAACAACAATATTCCAAATGTCAAGCAAAGTCAAATGATTGCAAAATATTATTACAATAGCAATATAGTTTGGTAATTATGTGTGCAACATAAAATTGCCATCATTGTTATTATTATCCTTAAGTACTTGCATAGTATAATACATATAATATCAACTTTCTAAAGAAAGCTATCCAATTAAAACACTTACACTGGTCTTATGGAATTTTGTTTATGTTAAAATTGCTTCTATTGTCAATATTTGGGTTAAATTCATTTCTGGGTCATTCAAAGATCAGATGATAAAGAACTTGATGAAGTAAAGGAAAATGGAGGTTTATTATTATTTTTTATTATTATTCTTAGTTTGACATTATTTTGCCTTTTATTTATTGTTTCTCTACACAGGTACACAAAAATGATCAAGCCATCTAACAATGTCAAAGTAACAAAAGACATGTAAGGAAAAAACTTCTGCTTACTTCTTGTTTGCTTGTTCCATTAATTAAGCAATTAATATTTAATTTTACTTTTTCTCAAAATGTCTGCAGTTAAATGGAAGAGAGTCTGAGACTATAGACTGACTTTAACCACATTTCTATATGGGTTTATTGTAAACTTCTTTCCAATTAAAATGGCTGGTCCAGCTAATCTCTTTTACAGTGTCAGATAATTTCACAGGATCATTTTAACCCAGTCTATGAATTATAGTTTGATTTTTAAAATCTATTTTGAAGATTGAAAAGAAGTTAGTTTTTGTTGATGATTTGCTAAGAAAATATTTCTAGGAATTAAAAAGGCTTTATAGAAACTCTTCACGTGACTTTCCCTGAACAGTTTATTCTACCAGAAAAAAATCAACAATTGAATTTGTCAATAATCATCAATAACGTTTATAGTGCTATCAATCACACCATTGAAGTTTAATCAATGAAACACATTGCCTTGAACCAAGATAAGCACTTGAAAAACTTGAGGAAAAGGCCTGAACTGGGCATTTAGAAAAAGTGACCATACAATATCTGAAATAAACTATAAAGAGAGAATAAGGATTAGAAAAAGACAAACCCACAGAGAGATGCTACAGAAAACTTAAATAAAAGAAATAATAATAATGCCTGGAAAACAGTGCTAGCAAAGATGTGCAAAAACCAGAACTCTCTTTGCTAGTTTAAGTGTAAACTTATATACTGAGTGTTTTACTCTTATTATATAACTCATAGGATCTGCACAACTCACCCTAGTACTCACTATCAATCAATTCTGCTTTTAGGTATGTACTCATCAAAGCACAATTGTATGCTCCCCAAAATTATCTAAGAAGACTTTCAGTACATAATGTATACTATCCAACTCTTAGAAACCAGCAAATATCTACCTACACTAGAATGGATTTCACGCCTGATGATACATAGTTTGACACATCAAGAATGAATGGAGTACATGTACAACAGCACACAATGCAAATGAGGTTTACAAATATGTTCATCAGAAGGAATGGGTCACAATGCATATCATAGTAACTGAAACCACTTCCACGTGTTATAAAGTAGGTTTATTGTGTAGAAGAGTAGTTCAGGGAGTTGACCTATGCCAGCTGTGGATGATGGTAACTTTACATATTTTTGTTGGAATAAATACACAAAAGTGTTCAATTTTATTAAACTCATCAAGCTGTGGTTCTGAATTGTTTTGTGCTTTCTCCATTTACTTCCTCATAAAAGTTTATCTAAAGCATTTTTTTACCTTAAGTAGAATATAATTAATTGCCTAGTTTAAGTAAAAGTAAATTCATAGCTGGGCACCTGTGGCTCTTGCCTGTAGTCCTAGCTACTGAGGAGGTTGATCTGAGGATCACAGTTAGAAGGCAATCTGGCCAGAAAAGTCCCCTTGAGACTCTTCTTTCCAATTAACTATTCAAAAGCCATAAGTGGCGCTGTTTTTCAACGTGGTAGAGCCCTACCCTTGTGTAGAAGAGCTCAACACAGCACCCAGGCCCTGAGTTCAAGCCCCACAGCTGACAAAAATGTAAAATAAAACCTAAGATTTAGGTACTTGATATGTTTCATATCCAAATGTTTCCAATGACAGTTTTATGACCATCTTTCATCTTCAACTGAAACCAGAAGAACAAACACTATATTAGGACTCGTTTTATTACAGAGTTTGGCTTTCCCCATTATAAATGGTGAAACCTATAAGGTATGGGCTGTCAGATTATTTCTTTGTCTTTGATGGGAATAGAGTAACTAAGAGATGACTTCTGGTGTGTACAAGAAACAATACTTCCTTATTTGCTGTCTAGAAGGACTGGAAGTTACTCATATTTTATCCATTACTTGACTTATTCTTTTTTATAATGATAATTTTATGAAAATATTATCCTCTTTTTCATATCAATGAAATTACTCATTCTTAGAAGGACAGGAAGCAAGTCATCTCTCAGATATGTATTAATTGGCAGGTTTTCATAACTGCCCCGGTTAGAGGACACGACTTTGGGTAATAACCGAGTCATCTTCTAATGAGCCAGGTCATACAATGGTTTGTGAATTTTTCATTGACAGCTTTTGTGCACTTTATAAAAGCCACACCTGTCCTGGGACTCTAACTGACAGACTTGCTTAGCAAAACAAGCAGCATGAAGTTTCTGAAGTGCTTTTAACTGTCAAAAGTCAAGTGAAACACTATAGTGTTTCATTAGGAAGGAGGGTGTCTGTGAACATGGAACTAATTAACGTTGTTTGGAACAAACAATAGTGAGTTGCTATGCAGTATCTTCTCAAGTATGAAGTCAGCAGAGTCTTCATAACAATTCATTTCTTAGTGAACAAATTAAGAAATCATCAAGTGAATCTTTTGGATGATTTTAATTCATTGAAATTCATCTTCCAAACAATAACAATCCTACCAACTATTTACTGGTTAATTGGAGATAAGAGTTTGTGTGATCCTCAGAGTTCAGCTTACTGAGTAGCTGGGATTATAGACATGAACTCCTAAGCATGTGAATAAATTGGTTATCCATCCAAGGAAAATCTTTATCTCATCTAAAGTTCTTAAGACAATCAGAAAAATAATCATAGAATTTGAAAATTATTTATACAACACATACTTGATATATGGGTTTTATTTAAACTATATCAAGGGTTCTCAAAACCAAATAAATTATGGGCATGGAGGGTGAAAACCAGACTCTATCAATGAGCAAATTATTCTTACAGTAAGTTAACAGTGGAAAACACTTGGATGACAATAAAACGTAAGTGCTAAACATCATCAGTCAATGTAAGGAGAAAACATACAACAGAAATAAAGTATGTTTATACACAAAGTAATATGTCTAAATTAAAATCTCAAAATATCTTAAATACTGAGAAGAACATCAAGTTTGTCTAAATCCTCAGGCAATTTTTATGCTTATTTCATTTTAATGAACAGTTTCTCAATTGACTCTGTGTGTATATGTGTGTGCATATGTGTATGTAATAAAGCATTCCAATTCTGTCTGCCTAAAATAAAAGTTACTATCCATAAAAATTTTGTTTATGCACATATGCAGCAGTTTTATTTGATGTAGCTCAAAGTAGTAACTTCTCAACTATCTATGAAGAGATGAATGGATAGATAAATTGTGGTATATGTAGACCACAGAATTTTACTTGGGAGGAAAATCTACTGATATAGGCCTCAAAAAAGAGTACAGTTTTGGTATATTTTATTAATTAAAATCAGTAAATGTGTTAAATATATCAAGTTAAGTGAGAAAGGAATGCTTTTCCTTACCAAAAGACAAATTAGATGGTTTCAGTTACTGTACAAGTATTTATTAACAGGAAGTATAATGATATCACAGTGTTTGGACATCTGTGGTTGTTTTTAAAAGATAAATGATAATATTAATGCACTTGGAACTCCATGACTTATTTTTAAATCTACACTCCATCTTACTCATTGAACTGCTCTCTTAGTGTATATTTATTTCCTAATAGATTGCCTTAATTTTTTCAAATCAAGTAGAATTATGAGAGGAGCAAAAACATCCATTTGAAGGTGCAGCTCAAGACAAAATAATAAAACACCAAGAATCACCACTCAGGAAATATTTTTGGTAGTTTGCTCAGCAAGGTCACGCAGGATCATGGAAACGTCCACTTTCAGCAACCCGGCCAGGCTGTTTCATGGGACAATTTAGATTGCTTCAGTGGGAAATATAGTAAGATGCACCATGGGTGTGTCATGTAGCAATGACATCGTAGTGAAGGAACTTCCTCTGAACTGGCCTCCAGTCCTGGAAGTCAATACAACCTCAAGCTGCTCTGAAGTAACAGCTGAAAATTGATCATGCTCACGTCTCTGAAGTGAGCACAAATTCAATCAAACTTACCAGAGTACATTGTCTTTTCCCGCTCAAAGAAACTATTGAACAGAGTCTGGGTTATTTAATTTTGTATTTTTATTGTAATTATCTTTGAGCAGTTGTACAAAAGAGTTTCAATTCAGCCCATCAGTTTATGTGTATCTTGCGTCTTGACCAATGTCGAAATTTTTAACATTGTGCATCTTTCCCAACCTTACTCATCACCCATTCCTCCAAAGACAGAATCCTCCTCATTTCCTCTCCTCCTTCATCTACCTTCCACTCCTTAGTCTTCACTACGTGTCCTGACACCTCAAAATGACCTTCTTGGTAATCATTTTAGTAGATGGTGAATCAGTTGTTTTGAGGAATTATATTAGTGGAATTGGCCCATGGATATACTGCGTGTTTAATATGATTATGTGCATGTATATATGGCTGGTGTAATCATATATATGTATGTGGAAGTTAGATCTAATTTATTTATATGCAAATATATAAATAAAATACAAATAGATACAAATAGATATATAAGAATAAACTTATATGTACACACATATATTTATATAATAATTTAATATATATAATGTATACAAATATATTAATTAGAGCTAGCTTCCAAAATATGAGAGAAAACATGCATCCTTGCTCTCTTTGGGCTGGTCTTGCTTTACTTAATTATTTTCCAGGTCCATTCATTTCTTTCTGTTCATCAGAAAGAATATTAAATACATCATTTGGAAAGAAATGGATGGGCCTGGAAAAATGGTCATTAATTCCAAATGTTTTATCTAAGTTGGAAAATATATCCTTAATAATTTTGACAACTATGTCCACAAAAAATGTGTGTGGTTGCTTTCATATGGTGCTAGTAAGCCAGAAACGACATACAATTTTATTTCCTTAGTAATTGTGCCAATTTTTCCCTATGAGATAAATAGATTGCATGTAGTCTCTAAATAAAAAATATCACTACCCAGTGATTTATGTCTACCTGATTTTTTTTTTCATGTGAACCAACTTATCATCAATGACACATGAAATATTGTATAAAGCTTAGTGAAGAGAAAACCTGAATGTAAGTGATGGTTAACTACTCTTAGTAAGTCATTTGTTTGCTTGGAAGGAGTTATTGGTAAGTACAGAAGACACTGAGTTTGTCTTCCTAAGAAAGGACATATTTGAATAATCTATAATATCTACATGGGACACCAACATCATCTGCCCTATTTCTGCCTTAGCTCTTTGATGATGAAATGTTCAACAATCAAATAATCTAGGACTGTAGCACACATGACAATATGATCATCAGCAGAAGCAATTGTGTGCCAAAAGCCAAGCATAGTAAAAAATGTACATCAAATGAAAAAGGCAATTTAATAACTCATTAATATTGCTGTTTGACACAGAAACGTTAGGCTATCTGTGATATCTAATCACAATTCTCTTATTTTGCACATGTACATGACTTTGATAATTATTTTAGACCTGAAAGAAATGAATGTTGAAACTTTCTAAGCAAAGAATCATCATTTATAATATAAAAAATCAAATTTATTTCTTTTATCCTGAAAGCAGGCCCACTCACATAATTTGTTTTATGAGAAATATGATAGCAATCACAGTCTCTTAATTATTATTATTATTTTTTGTCAGTCTTGGGGCTTGAACTCTGGGCCTGGACGCTGTTCCTGCGCTCTTCCGCTCATGGCGAGCGCTCTACCGCTTGAACCACAGCGCCACTTCCGGTTTTCTAGTGGTTTATTGGAGATAAGAGTCTCATGGACTTTCCTACCCGGGCTGGCTTTGAACCTCGATCCTCAAATTTCAGCCTCCTGAGTAGCTAGGATTACAGGCGAAAGCCACGGGCTCCCGACTCTTAATTATTTTTTATCTGAGAATGAACTATATTTGACACTGGCTTGGCTGAGTGGTCTATTATTTATTTGTAAAAGATACAATTTCTAAAGTTTTGGATTAGTAAATAACTATTAAGTTCTAGCTGAGTTATTTTTAGATATAATGTCTGTGACAAACGTTAATAATTCTACATTAGAGGCATAAAGACATTAAGACAGCTGACAGCTCACACCTGTCATTCTTATCAGAAGACTGAGATTTGAAGTTTATGGTTGGAAGCCAGTCCTGAGAGACAAATCCTGGAGACTTCCATTTCCAATTAATCAGGTAAGGTCCAGAAAGGAAGGCATGTCTCAAGTAGCAGAGGTCCAGCCATGAGTGAAAAAGCCAATTTAGAGC